>NW_004524629.1:4715828-4720579 GCF_000260255.1 Octodon degus
GAATATATGCAGTGTATTATTTGTTGAAAAATTAAAAAAAATAAAATAAAATAAAATAAAAAAATAAAAAAAATTAAAAAAAAGAATAAATCACATACTTTCAAAAATTTTAAAAATTAAGTACGTATATGTACGTAGAGCAAGATAAAAATAAAAAGGTTCACAATGTAGTATCTATGATCCCACTTCAATATACCATAAATAACTCTTCACTACATATGTAGAGAAAATAAGGCTTGGAAGATATGCAGTGGTTAGTGGGTAGGGAAGATGGATACAGATAGTGGAAAGTATCTACCTATTTCCCATGTTTCTACTATTCTTGACATTTAAAAAAAATAATATAAGGTGGGCATAGTGGCGCATGCCTATAATCCCTGGGCTGTGGGAGGCTGAGACAAGAGAATCAAGAGAACTGAGGACAAGGCTTCACATAAGGCTCTGGTTTCAGTCTCCTCTACACCAAAAATAAACCAAAAATCCCCAACAAAGCTGAATTATATATTACTTTCCAATTTGAAAGATAGAACTTTCAAGGCCTGGGGATGTAGCTCTGTGACATAAGCACCTGCCTGGAAAAATACAACTTTCAAAACTTCGAAATAAATTTTAGATAGTAATGTCTCATAATAACCACTTTGTAGGGGGCCACGGAGATGATTCAGTGGGATAAGCGCTTGACTGGCAAATGCAAGGATCTGAGTTCAATCCCCGGTTCCACAAAAAAAATAAAATAAAATAAAATAAAAAATAAAACACTTTGTAATATCCATACAACAAAATATTCTTTAGCCATAAAAAGTATGATGTACTGACACATGCAATATGAGGAATCTTGAAACCACTGAATTGCATTTATTTTATTTATTTATTTTTTTTGCAGAACCAGAGATTGAACTCAGGCCCTTGTGCTTTCTAGACAAGCACTTATTCTACTGAGCCATCCCCCTGGCCCTGAACTGCATTTTTAAAAGGTGACTTTTAATCATATAATTACACCTCAAATTTTAAAAGTTGATGTTAGAAGTAATCTCACCCAAATAATTAAACAAGAAAAAATTTTGTTGTTAGTCTATAAATCATTACATTAACTATATATATATATATATATATATATATCTCATAATCAACAGTTATCTTGCTTCAACAGTGATTACTGTAGAGCTGGGGATATAGCTCAGCAGCACAATTCTGGCAAGTGCAAGGTCCCGAGTTTGATTTCTGGTATTAAAAAAAAAGGGGGTTACTGCATACCTGTTACTAAATTCACACAGAGCTGAGCATGGTGGCTCACATCTATAATCCCAGAACTCAGGAGGCTGAGGCATAAAGACTGCCACAAGTTTGAGGCTAGCCAATGTTACATATAGTGAGTTCAAGGCCAGCTGAAGTATATGGCGAGATCTTGTCTCCAAAATAAAGGAGGAAAAAAGTTCCTACAGACAGCAAAATGTGTTTGTATATGCCTCCTTGTCTTGCAATAGTAAACTCATGTGACACAAAAATGTACAGTCATAGGAAGGACTGGCCAATGACACTACAGCAAAGAAAGGGCCAGGGAGATAGCTCAGTAGAATAAGTGCTTGCCTGGCAAGTGCAGGGTCCTGAGTTCAATCCCCAGTACAGCAATAAATAAATAAAAAATAGAAGCTACTACAGCAAAGAAAAAAGTGCTGGAAATGAAATTCAAAAGTACATAAGGTAGCTAGCTGACTGGGAATGTGGGCACTGCTGTCACTGGAGACTCTAGATTTGCAGCCAGGAACTCTGCAACATAAATAAACTGAGTGAAATAAATAAAAAAATCAAACATACTGACATAAATGAGGAAAGTCATTGTGACCCATGGATGAAGATATACCAGAGGAAATGACACTGGCAGTCTCGTTAAAGAAATTCTCGGAGGTATCTTGTGACACAGAAGGCACAAAGAGCACATGGAAAGCTGACCCCGACTTAGGAAAGAGTATGGACGTTCATTACTGACTAACCAAGAGGTATGCTCCCACTCTCACAGGACAAGAAGGCAAGCACAATTCAAGCTATTCTCTGTATTTTTTTTCCAAAAAATATCACTCCCCCTGCCCCCCAGAGATTGACTCCATCATGATCATGCAATTGCTCTAACCACTGAGCTACACTCCTGGTCTTCACTTTAATTTTCTTTAAAAAAAAATTAGCCCCCAGCTAAAATACAGGTAAATTTATCAGAACCTAGGCATTTATTATAAAATGGCATCGCTTAAACTACAATCTTGAATCACTACATCTTAATATATTATGCCTCTTTAAAAAAAAAATCAGCTTAACTCTGGATGTAGGGGTGGATGCTGGTGATCTCAGCACACAGAAGGCTGAGTCAAGATTAGAAGACAAGGCTCATGTGCAATGTATATATGTGTCATGGTTTCGAGTTTTTGCAAGGGGAACAACACAGTAACAGGACACATTTTATTTTCTAATCACCCAGAGAATCATAAGCAAGAGTAGTAAAGGAAATCTGTCCACACACTAAAGACCAAAGAATCTAGCTGAGGGGTTGGATCCCAGAATCTTGCACGAGTCCAGCTGAAAACCTACAGCCCATAACAATGCCTCCCACAAGTCTAAGTGGAAGCCTAGAGCCCATGACAATGTCTCACACAGGCTCCCTTCACAGATCTGCACTAGGAAGGCCCACAGGTCAGTGTGGAAACTGCAACGTCTATGCCAGCAGGAGGAAAGATCTGTGCTAGCAGGCTGAGGAGGTCTGAACTGGAGCCAAGAAGCAACATTCAAGGTAAGAACCAGAGCTACCTCATGAACAGCAGCTATTCTCAGCAATAAGGTCCCAGGCTCCTCCTCCAACAAGAACAGCCAAGTTCATTAGGAAAGCCGGCATGACAAGGTCCTATAGCAGAATAGCCCAGGAAAACCAGAAGCTTCCAACAGTTTCCCTAATAGCCTCTCAACAACATCTCCAGTTCTGCCTCTTATGTTGCTAGCAACAATCTTCAGGTGGGCCTCCCATGCCCAACACTCCACACTAGTTCAATTAAGCTAAGTGTAACAAGTTAACCACCAGTTAACAATCCATTACAAAGATTTCTTCAAGTACTAAAAAAGGGTCTTTTTCTTCCTCAATAAATTCAGGCAACTAGATACAAAACCCAGTTTCTCATTTAGCAAAAAACCTAGGTATTACTTTGTAAGGCGGACAGTGAAAGTCTGAAGAGAATGTGATACTGAGTAGGCTACACAGGCTGGACTACACAGTGTGACCATGTCTGACAAACCAAACCAAACCAAACCAAAAATGCAGTGTTTTTTGGACCTGCCCAAGATATAATCAGTCTCTAGGAAGGAATTGAAGAACCTCAATTTTTAAATTTCTTCTCCAAGTGATTCTCATGCACATTTGAAAGTGTTAAGAGAAAGATGGACATCTCACTACATAAACATTCTAGTTACCAATCTCTCCCACAAACTGGCAAAGAATATGTTAAACATTTTAAAACTGCTACAGGAATGTAAATTTGGCCTGATTTCACTACATTTATTTGAAAGTGAATTTACAAGGAAAACAAGTTCAAGACAAAATTCCTACTTGATTCAGTATCTATTTGAATAGGCTATGTTGGTGATTTTAATACTATTTTCCTAGAAAAAAAAACTTAGAAAACAGAACTTAGGAAAAGTAATTGGGCATCAATTTTATCTCCAACTTCTGGCATTTTGGTTTCCTTCCACTGGCCAAGTTCTTCAGAGTGTGCCCTGGAGACAATACTGTGATAGGAAAATTTCTGAAAGCTTCAGCTTAAAGAAACTCAGGTACTGTGAATAAAGCTACACAATGAAAAGAATTTTTATGATGTAAACACTGTCACTATATCCACCTAGGTAGATGACTTTTACACAACATATATAACATCAAGAAAAGACCTAAAATCAATAAAGTCTAGTCACTGCCAATAGTCCATGCCAACCTTATCTGGTTTAATTTCCTTACCTGTCAGCTAAGACAGGCTATGTTAGATAAGCACAGAAATGACTTGTTCAGTCAGCAGAATTGGGTCTTAACCTCATACTACACTGTAACCGTGGGATTCTTTTTTAGCCAAAAAGAGTTATTCTTCATATCACTAAGTCTAAAATGCCACAGCTGGCACTAATCCTGGCACAAAGTTCAAGGGAAATTTTGAAAGTGCCAGTTAAGTCTTTTTTGGCTATTAAGAGCACTTTTTTAAATAGCTGCAATCTATCCAGGAAGTAATCTGGATGTTGTGAATGTTTTTCACAACTCACAAAAATTCCTCATTTTTTCTCAGTGCGATGGTACATCCCTGTAATCTCAGCACTTGGGAGGCTGCGACAGGTGGATGACCATAAACTCAAAGCCAGCCTGGCCTACATACTGAGCTCAAGGTCAGGCTGAACAAGACAGTCTTTAACAGGGCCGGGGAGATGGCTCAGTGGAATAAGTGCTTCCCAGGCAAGTGCAAGGGCCTGAGTTCAATCCCCGGTCCTGGGAAAAAAAAAAGACAGTCTTAACAACTAGAAGAAAAAGAAAAAAAAAGCGGTCAGTTTTACCAGGACCTAAGTTTTATCAGGATGATACCAGGCATTCAGAACTGAAGCATATCATTTTATATTACAAGTGAGGGATATTTCGGCTTATCTCAAGGCTGAAGCAAGAATCCAGAGACATGTCCATATTCAATATAAAGTTTACGGGCCAGGAAGATAGCTCAGTAGAATAAGCACTTGCCTGG
>NW_004524629.1:4721205-4723536 GCF_000260255.1 Octodon degus
CGGTCCCTGATGCTTTTGCTAAGCTTGTTCTAAGTAGGTGCTTTAGACCACTGAGCCATCTCTTCAGCCCGGTCTTTTGTTTTATACCAAAATATTTTCTGAGATAAAAATTAACCTCGGAAGCCAGACACACTATTATTCATAACCTCACTCTAGAAGTCATCTGTTTACTGGCACTAGAATGGATTTTATTTCTGCCACTATATCAAAATAGGGGCTTTACGAGGGCCACTTTGGTCTTGATTTCAGCTGACAGCTTCAGTTTGTAATGCAATCTAAATTAGAATAGAAACATAATTTGAAGAAACTACCACCTTGTTAATTTTTATATAATATTGAATATAGAATTCCAAAGTCATGTTATTAAAAATTATAGTCAAAAATAATTTTAAAATAAGATGAATTTATTTTTTGCTTACTCTTCCTGCAATTACTATACCTGTAATTCTTGCTCTTTAAGAGTGCACATTAAGACAAAATTATGAGTTACACAAATCCCAGTACTTTGTGGTTTTTCTTGGTTTTCTTTTTCTTTTTTTTTTTTTGTTTTGAGACAGGGTCTTACTATTCAGGATAACCCTGAACTCACAGAGATCTTCCTGCCTCAGCCTCCCAAGTGATGGGATTATAGGCATGCGGCATTATCCCTATCTCATGATAACAGATTAGAAGCAGAGAGAGACCAGCAGCTAGCAGATTGTGGAGCAGGACCTGTACTGAGTGTGAACCTACATGTGTTACACAAAAGCAACTTGGGCCTGAGGTTAGAACACAGAAAGGGTATATAAGAATACTGCCACACTTTCCCAATCCTATAGCAACTAGCAAACCGGGTAGGGACAAATATAAACAATGAATCATGTTCTGTGGATGACTACAAAAATTTAAAAAGAGCTACAATATAAGCTCTTACAGGTATTGTATATCATATATACCTATAAACTCTTAGGAATGGTAGTCCAATATATTTAGGAGTTGAAGAAAATCTCTTATGACAAAGCTTCCTTCAGTGATTTTGAACACTCACATACGACTATTTCAGTTATGGTACAACGTTTTTCTGTAAGGATGTATCTTAAAAATATGAGAAAGTCAAAAGTGGAAAACTCAGACAACTACCACTTTGCGTATAACTTCAAATTTGTATTTTAACATTCCTAGCAAGATTAGTTGACTTGGCTAGTTTTAAAACTAGGCTGGGGCTGGTGAGATGGCTCAGTGGTCTAAAACACCTACTTAGAACAAGCTTAGCAAAGCACAGGGACCGGGGTTCAATCCCCCAGCACCACATGCCAGCCAGCACCACCCCCTGGTGGGCTGAGCTGGACGGACACACACACACACACACACACACACACACACAAATAAATAAATAAAATTTAAAACTAGACTAACTCGAGAAAGATATTTGAAGGATGTGTATGAAGGCTCATGAAATTACAGGTTATCACACAAGAAAAATGAGTCGGTTTGTCTCAAAAGCAATTCCTCCAGTTCTACTTAGTTAATATATAAAGGCCCCGTTCAACAATACCTCATTTAGTAAAAACACAACACTAGTTGCACAACTCTAATACTGCTCTTAATAAATAAGACTAACAAAACTGTTCTCTCCAAGTGTATTTCTGCGTCCTGACTTTCAAACAATACCAGCACGAAAACTTTATAAATTCTCACTTGAAACAACCAGCTTTGCTTTTTCATGGACGCTAAAGATTTTTAACATAAAAATCTAGTCCATATTATAAAAAATGAATGAGGAAAACTGCAGACTTTTGATGGAGACAGTAACAACCCCAGTCATTAACAAAATAATGGTACAAAATTCAAAAGACTAAGATCACACAACCCAGAAGGATTTATACAATTAATCACCTGCTCTGGAAGGTTATCCATACAGTCATACTCCTTAAAAGTGCCACCCTTCACGAAATCAGATTTCTATTTATTGTTTCAAGCAAGCACTGCTTCCAAACTTGCTGTCGTTTCTGAAAAACCCACACTACTCGCAAGAGCCACCCACCGCCAAGGCCAGGGTCCATCTCTATTTTAGGTCACTCTGCCATCTCGCCCCTTCTCCACAAACGCCCGGCACTCTCCAAAGCTCACTTCCGAGGGGTCCCAGGCAGACGACCCGAATTCCGACCAAGTCAATCACAGGATCGACTTTCAGGTTAATCTTCGGAGCATTCTGCGAAAGACTGCTGCCGAGACCAGGCGCCGCGCACCCCGGGCCGCGACAGGAGACGCCAGCCGGGACCACCTGGGTCCCGTGAGGAGGCGGCCCGCCCGGCCGCGCCCTCCGCCCCGCGGCGAGGCCCGCACCTGCAC
>NW_004524629.1:4723766-4729391 GCF_000260255.1 Octodon degus
GCTCTGCTCGCAGCGCAGCCCGAGCCCCGCGCCGCCTCAGCAGCGGCCTCCGGGAGACACCGCCCGCCCTGCGCCGCCTGCTGCCGCGGGGAGCCGCTGGGAGCGCGGCACGGGTCTTCGGCGCACGTCCCGCCGGAGGGTAGCTCCTGGCGCCGCCGTCTCTCACCCGCCGGCCTCCGCCGCCCCTTCTCTCTCGCCTTTTCTCCCCTCCCTCCGGGTTTCCGTCATCGTCCCGGCATTTCCGCCGGGAGGAGGCGAGCGGGCGACGCCGCCGGGCGCGCCAGGCGGCGGACAGAGCAGCGCCCCCATCCGGTTCGGCGGAGGAACAGCGGGGAACGGTGCCTCGCTCCTCCTCTTTGCTCTTCGCTTCAGTCCTTCCGCTCCTGGGGCGCTGGCCTGTCTCTGCTGAGTCTTCTTTTCCTTCCTGATCACTGGGAATTTTGTCCTCACTGCATGCAGCCTGTTCTGGTTTTTCAGAGTCCTAGCCGGTTAATTGAGAAGCTTGAGCTTTTCCTGGAAAACATTTCACTCCCTCTTAGCAGGCATTCAGTATTTATTGAATAAATAATTATTTTCTAGTTCTTACTCTAGCTGTGAGGTTCTAAATCTTTAGTGTTCCCGGTCAGCATCAGAAGAAGGGTGCAGGGATTGTTCTTGTGAGAATCCGTGCCCATTCCAGCTCCAGCAGGAACTGTAACGTTGAGTTGTAATGGTTTCTTCATTCAGTACTTATTTATTGAAGAGCTGCTAGCTGCACAGAGACCATATGCTAAAGGACCATGCTTCCTGTGTTTGAGATACATACTAATGCCGCTGAGCTCAAGTGGCAGTCCGCATTCCAGATCAGAAAGCAAGGGTTCCTGTGTTCCCACTGTGCCTTTGGGCAATCAGCAAACCTCAGAGTCTTCCTCAGTTAAAATCAACGAGTGCCTGTTCAATAGGATAGTAGGGAAGCAAAGTGTTAAATTTCTTATCCCTTCCAGGGAACAATTACAGAAAGCTTTAGAAAGGTGACACTGGAGCTGAATTCTGAAGCCTCTCGCTTCTTGAAGTTGCCCGGAGAAGGGAAAAGATGTTCTGAGGAATTTGTGCGCCTTTGCATCTGTTTGTGCCAGAAGAGGAATGTGTGAAAGACCCGTATTTGGAAAGCTGAAACACTCCTAGCAACTAAAATAGGTCATATGGTGGAGAATTAGGACGGCGAAGACTGCCCCCATAGCAGCCTGTCAACAGCAAATCTACGGAGCAAAACATGACAGAGTGCTTAGCCAACGCCAGAGACAAGAGGTGCGTGTCCCGTTGAAACGGTCACAGTATTGCACTCTCCAAGCAGGCTGGGCCACGAAGGCGTAAAGGAGGCAGCATTTTGCCTAAGCCTGGAAAGCTCAGAATGAAAGTGCAGATGAAGATATAGGAATTTCTGGAGAAAGTGGACTGAGAACAGAAAGTACACCCTATGGAGAAAAGGGAACTATGTAGGCTAGTTCTATCTATATTTTTATTCTCTTTTCATTTTTATTCTTTTTAATCCTATTTTTTGGTCAAAGAATTTTAAAACTGTTGAAATTAGTAGATCCTTTGTCTTAAAGTACATGTTAAATTTTGTTCCTAAAATTTGCTTTTTTAGAATATGTAAGTATTAATACTATTCTTTATATGTTAAACTTTATTTCTGTGCTCATCTATATTGTGTGTTAACACTATGGATGTGGTTAGGGCAGGAGGCCCTTGAAACTGAGGCAGATGTTTGGAACTGACATTTGAGAATGGTTTACAGTTGAAGGTGAGTGGTGAGTTTATGAAAACGGTACTTTGGAAAAGTGTAGTCCAGTGGTGCTGTAGAAAGTGGTCCTTCTTGTCTTTCTTCTTACCTTTTTTATTGAAATGCGGTCTTGCCATGTTGCCCAGGCAGCATGTTGCCTTGAATTCCTAGGTTCAAATAAATCTTCCTGCCTCAGCCTTGAGAGTAGCTGGGAGTACAAGCTGAACAGTTACCAGTATGCCCAGGAAGAATACTTTTGTTCAGGCTACAGAATCACAGCCCAGGCGTTACAAGCCCGACAGGTCATGAGAAGACTGGGCTTTTCTCCTGTTCCATCAGTGACTGAAAACTCAGGAGTATGGGGACAATGTGCACCGTGATCATTTAAACTGGTCTCTAAACAGGCACAGAGCTTCTGTTCTGTAAGCTCTGGAGAATGAGATGGGATGTGTAGGCCATACTGACATACCACCACATGTCCTATTATTCTCAAGTTGTACTTTGTACACACAGGACAGATGAGGGAGTTGGCTTCCCGCTCAGCTAGCATGATGTTGAGACACTGTTCATCAAACTGCACTCTCCTCTCATACTCGCTGATAATGGACTGTTCTTCATCAATCAGCTCCTCTTGGATTTCCTCTAGCACAGACAAGTCAATTGACAGCCTCAATTGAGCCAAGTCCTCTGGACAGTTCTGTGATGCCTGAAAAGAATTCCACTCTTTCTCCATCACCTCTTGCACTAGAAGGTTGTTCAGAGGTCTCTCTGGCATATTGCCTCCTGCCTGGCGGTACTTGTTCAGGATCCTGTCCCGGCTGCTTCTCATTCTTGCCAGACATCTCTGCCGGAAGGCTTCTTTCCAGGGTGGGGAGCCCATCTGCTTGTACAGTGACCGTCAGGGAGACCTAGCCGACTCGGCCATCTCTCTCTTTCTTTTCTTTTATTATTATTTTTTATTTTTTTGTCTTTTTGCAATAGGGTCTCACTATTCAATTCAGGCTGGCCTTGACTCACCATTGCCCTCCTGCCTTGGCCTCCCAAGGAATACTTTTTTGAGTGATTCATAATACACATAGTAAACATAGTAAAAACATCATTTTGTTTTTTTTTTTCTAACCTTATGAGACAAATGTTTTATCACCCTCTGTCTTGTTCCTGTATTGTAGGGCTCTGAAGCCTTCTTTTTGAGATAACTTCAAGGTCTTTTCTTTTCCAGACAAAGAATTGAACCAAAGAGGCATAAACAGTGGCAAAATTTCACATTTATTAAAGATGTGTGCAGGAGAAGGTAGAGGAAAAGCAGGCTCTGCTGAGCAAGTTTGAGTCAAGCAAAAAGAGAGAACAAATAAAAATATACCCTACAGCACAGGCTGGACTATCATGAAGAGACAGAATAGCAAGCCCTTAATGGGGACTGTCTCTTTCTCATATTGCTCATGAGGACACCAGGTTGAGGTCATCAACTTGGATTGAACAAAGAGAAAAACAGCAAAGATAAAAATACACCGTGGTGTAGGAGACATAGAGTGGGCTACCAGGAAAGCTCACAATAGGGGCTTCTTGTGGTGTCTCATCTCCTATGCCATTCATAGCACTTGGGAGAATTCAAGAAATTCCATGTACGGGGTCCTGGAAGTTATTTGGTGCTGTCTTGATGTCTTACAATGAACAGATCCTACTTATTTTCCCAGCTACACGCTACCTCTTTCTTACAAATGCATTCATTTCTCACAGTGCTGGTAGAGGAAGAAATAACGCTGCCTGTCTGTCTTCTACTGCCCTACTTTATGTTGCATACCTTGTGCAGTCCAGCAGGAAAGCAGAGAAAATTAGTTACTGTATTATCAGGGTTTGCCACTTTAGTTTATGAAGGCATCTTAATTAAAAATTATAATTCTTAAACTTTATTTCTGTGCTCTTCTATTGCACGTGCGCGGGCGTGTGTGTGTGTGTGTGTGTGTGTGTGTGGTGTGTGTACACATTTTCTCCTATGGAACACAATCATCAATCTCCAGTACTTGCTAATTACTTATTATGCACAACTACATTTAATCATATTTGTAGGCTAGTTCTATCTATATTTTTATTCTCTTTTCATTTTTATTCTTTTTAATCCTATTCTTTTGGTCAAAGAATTTTAAAACTGTTGAAATTAGTAGATCCTTTGTCTTAAAGTACGTGTTAAATTTTGTTCCTAAAATTTTCTTAAAATATGTATTAATATTATTTTTTATATGTTAAACCATTAAAAGTATGAATCACTTATGTATTTAAGTTATTAAAATAAAGTGTATCCAAGTTATTTGCTACCTTAAAATTTTACAGTATAGTGGTCTAAAAAAAGAACTCTTCTGTAAAGTTGCAGTCCTTAAAGAACTGATGTGCCACTAAGAAGAATATATGCAGTGTATTATTTGTTGAAAAAAAAAAAAAAAAAAAAAGAACTGATGTGTTTTGACTTTTTGAAACAGGGTTTCCATAAGAAGCTCAGGCTGGCCTTGAGCTCACATTGTAGCCCAGCCTGGTCTCAAACTTGCAACAATGCTGTTGTCTGAGCCTCTGGAGTGCTGGGATTATATATGTTTGCCACCACACCCAGCAAAATTGATATTTTGATGACTCATTCAAGTACCTTTGGATAAATAGAATATGAATATAACATTATTGGAATTAATACAGGGAGTTCTCCAGAATATTCATCCACAATGACTAAATAGCTGAAATTGAGCCAGGGTTATAGTTCACTGGTATAGCATTTCCCAAGCATGTGCAGGGTTCTGGGTTCAATCCTTAGCACCAAACCCACAGTAACATACAAAAAAAGATAAAGTTAAAAACAGACAAAGCCAAATGGAAAGGCTTTAAAACTACAAATAAATCTACAAAGAGATAAAAGAAGCAGCTGGATGGGCTTTATAGGAAGACATGTGAGGGAATAAACTCCACATGCTATCATTGCTGGAGATGGAACAGCTCTGAGGTTAGCAGAAAAAAAAAAGGAAGAGGCTGGAGGCCAAATGTTAGAACCTATGGTCTTTGTGGCAATGTGAAGTCAGAATATCAGGTGTGGGTTTCCCATGTGGCTTGTGTCTGGATGTCCCCCCAAAGCCTCATGTGCTCATACGTGGGTTTTCTAAGAGGTGATTGGATGTAGGATGTTGAATATGGATTAAGGATGTGTGATAACTAAGTAGGGTTAGCATGGATCTGGATGTGGCTAATGAAAGCCCTGCCCTGGGTGTGATGGCACCAGTAGGTTTATAGCCTGCATGGGATAAAAAAGAAAGGAAGGCTTGCTATTGCTGCTTGCAGCCTCCTGCCTGCTCTGCCATGGACTATTTCTCCTCCGCAGTGCTTCTGTGCCATGTTATCCTGCCTGAGAGTCAGCCAGCTATAGACTGAAACCTCTACAAACTGTGAGCCAAAAATAAACCTTTCCTCTGTTTATGGCATGTGAGGAAACACCCAGAGACTGAGATCTAGAGAAATTTAATTTCACCTGGGTATAGACAGGCTGAAATTGGAGTGATATCAGTGAATATCCAGAGGGCAGGCTAAGTATATTTAGGATTTGGGTTGGGGTTGTAGTCCCAAGGAATCTGGATGGAACATTTGAGGCCAAAGCTGTGAGGATGATCAACACAACTGTGCATGTAAAGCTGGATCTTCCAGCATCAGGGAGACAAAGACCAAGTCCTAAATTTCTTTATGGCCATCAGTTCTGTTTACTGAGGGCAGCATGGATTCCTGATGTTTTAGAGGGCACTATTTTTTTTTCATTTTTTATTTATTTTTTTTATTTTTCAACAAATAATACACTGCATATATTCTTCTTAGTGGTTAATTGCTGTACAAGATGC
>NW_004524629.1:4729576-4732322 GCF_000260255.1 Octodon degus
CATTGGGTCTTCTGTTTAACTGGCAATGTCAGAAATTATTGACCTGAGTCCCCCACAGCTCAACTTAACAGCATGGCTTTATTTCTTATAATTTCGTCTTCATACTTTTCTGCTGGGTGGTTAAGACCAAGGTAAAGCAGGACCTATTGGGCACTATTTTTATTAGGAACATCTTTCTCAGGTCAAGCCTGACATTCCCATGTTTTTGTTGTTATATATGGAGAGAGATGGGAAAGTGGGTCAAATTTCTCATGGCTACTTCAGGCACAACAAATGGGGTGATGTGGGGTGCTTAATTGGGAGAATAAATTTGGGGAACAGAGCTGTATTGAGGATGGTGAGAGCCAGCGTTTGCCCTTGGTAATTGCTTGCACATAGTCCTGTAAAAACCGTGAGAAAAAGCTGAGGAGGCTTGGCCCAAAGAGGAGGAGGATAATAGAAATAAGAGGTATAGCTGGCGGAAGAAGCCACAAGGCCCAGTCCTAAACATTAGTGCATGAGTTAGACAGGCACTGCCTAATTTCTGAAGATTTGTCTGTCAGTCTTTTGACCGTCCCATTTAATGCCTAAGTGGTTGGTATAAAAGCAATGTTCTTCCTGAAGGAAGACACATAGCCCACCTTTCTCCTCAGTGAGGAGATCTAAACCTTTACAATTTTGAAGGGTCACTGCTGTCAGGGAGTCTGACTGGTTTTGTAAGGTGAAAATGGAGTCAGATGTTTGTCTGCGGTGTCAGAAATATCTTGGGAGAGGAAGTGACAGGAGGACTGGGAGGTAGTTAGACCTACTGTGCCTGGCCAATAAGCATCGGTATTAGATGTATGGCTGTATGTTGTCAGACCTGGGTTTTAACAGGAACAGGAAGACTCTGATTTACTGGGCAGTGTCTCTTTCGGGGTGAGGCATGTCTGTGTGTAGGTGCTAATACAATTAGGGGGGAGATAGAGGTCCCGCAAAGGGACCTCCTTGCCTAGGTAAAACACCTTGACTGGGTAGACAGAATTGGTTGTGAATGTTGAGGATGAGTGTGAGTCTTTTATTTTTTTCTTTCCCAGATGCCCAGGGTGCCTGTTAGGACAGCACCTGTGAGGGGCTAGAGGGGTCCCTGGCATGGAAAATCTGACTGGTGCCAGTTGTTTTTTATTTCTATTTGTTATGGTTTCTGTATAGGTGTTCCCCCCAAAACCTCATGCAGTCTTGAGGCAGCTTCTGGAGTTTGTGATTGATTATTGTTGGTGTGGATGCTGCACCTGTCCTGGGGCAGGTGATTTGCATTACAGTGTAAGGTGGGAAGAGAAGCCAGCTGCTTGAGCTGCTGCTACTCCCTTGTGCTCTTGCTCTTTGCCTCCACCATGAAAGGTTGCTCTCTGCCTTGCCCCTCTCTGCCTCGGAGCCAGCTGAGTATGGACTGAAACCTCCAGTAACTGTGAGCTAAATAAACCTTTCCTTCCTTTAATTTGAGTGTTGGGTATTTGTCCCAGCAATGAGAGAAGAGTAACTAAGACACTATTGTAGAAAGACTCTTTTGGTGTCTATTAGGAGCCGTTGTGAGTAATGGGCAAAGTTAAACAAGAGTAGACAGACAGAGGGAGCGGAAGATTGATGACAAGCAGTCTACAGGAGAAACTGCATGCATGGGACATGACATCTGTTGTAGAACTTCTTCTTCTTCTTCTTCTTCTTCTTCTTCTTCTTCTTCTTCTTCTTCTTCTTCTCCTTCTCCTTCTCCTTCTCCTTCTCCTCCTTCTCCTCCTCCTCCTCCTCCTCCTCCTCCTTCTTCTTCTTTCTTCTTTCTTCTTTCTTCTTTCTTCTTCTTCTTCTTTTTTTTTTTTTCCTGGAACCGGGGATTGAACTCAGAACCTTGTGCTTGCCAGGGAAGCACTTATTCTACTGAGCTATCTCCCCAGCCCCTGTTGCAGAACTTTATTGAGCAATTGTCTAGTCACAGCTTTGGGTAAACTGAAAAAGCAGGTGAACTGAGTGGAGCATCCTGAGTAACCTGCTAGTGGTATGTGTGTATCAGGCCAGTGACAGTAGCATGTAGTTGGGTGGATGGGGGGGTAGATGTCCTAGTGATATATTAGAGGACAGATAACACTACATGCAAACTGGGGCTTAGAAGGTCAGAATAGTATCAGTGGTTATAGGGCCATGTTTGGATTTAGTTGAGGTCTCATTTGCAGAAATGTTGGTGAAATAGGACTAGGGTAATTGGGCTGCATAGCCTGCCTGGAGCTTGTTTTTATTTTGTTTTGTTTGTTGTTTGTTTTACCACCTGGCTATGGATGGTTCACTAAGGAGTCAGAATGAATGAGCCCTTCATTTTACACTGAGAATGCTATATGAGGCTGGTAGAGACTCAGACCTGGGGAGGGATTGGAATGGGCCATCTTCTAGGTTGCTGTAGACATAGAAATATAGAGCCAGCAATCTTTGGCTAAGGTACAATTGAACTGGTTCAGTGAGGAATGAGTTAATTGCAAAGTTCTGTAAAGATAATTGGGAACTGCCAGAAGCTGGGGGGCAGGGGAGTGTGATGAAAAGAAAGAAAAATGTTAACTGGGCCAAAGTAACAGGAGGGAAGGGGCCTAATTAGAAGTAGGCAGTGTAGCGGCAAGCATAAAAAAATGGTTCCATCCCTGAGGTAAAAGACAATTTTTTTTTTCTTTTCAAAGTTTTATTGATAAACATATAGCAATGAGACAGTTTCAAATCAAATCGAAAGTACAGTTTCAACAAATAATAC
>NW_004524629.1:4740027-4766085 GCF_000260255.1 Octodon degus
GGCTAGGACTTGTAAAAGACAATTGAGTTGGAATCCCAGTAGAATTGAGAGTAAAATCTATAAGAAAATGTATAAAGAAATGGTGTTTCATGGTCCTATCAACCATCAAACAGGAGGAAGGGAGAAAAAAAAGAAAACAACATGACCTCCTCTGGGGAGAAATCACACAGAATGCCCTAGTAAAGGAGATTTCTATGCAGGCCTAGAAATACTCTTGAGTAGAAGTCTGAGGATGAAACCAAGTCAGATCAGTGCAGACTAAACAAAACAGGTGAAGTGACAGGACAGACAGTGGCAGGGCATTCAGGTGTTTTCTGGGATTCTGGTCAGCCTGAGGAATGTAGGAGAGATTGCTTGTGACTTCCATGAGGAGAAGTTAGGCACAGGGCAGCAGGGCACAGCTTTGTTCTGTAGTGGTAAATCCACTGGGGTGGGGGAGGCGCTGCAGAGAAACAGTCCTTGAGGTGCTAGATGACTCAGAAGGGCCCCATCCCTTAGACTGTAAGGATCAGGGGTGTAAATCTTTAATCAAAACAAATTTGTTAGCCAGGTTGCCCTCATAAGGGTGAACGTCAAGAGAAGGCAGGAGAAGATTAGCAGCATATAGTATTTCTTTTTTGGCTTGGTGCAAAACTGAAAGATAATCTCTGAGGAGGCTAGCCCCTGGGCTGAGTCTTGGCCTGAGCAGAAAGTTGTGGCCAGTAAGAAGCTTAAAAGGATGATATACCATAGGCTCCCTAGGAGTGGTGTGGATTCCATGGAGAGCAATTGGGAGGAAGGAAACTCAGTCTTTGTGAAGCTGCAGTGTTAGTGAGATGGGCCTTCAGGAGGCCATTAGTCTTTTCTATCTTACTGAGGTTGATGGGGGTATGCAAATTCCACTGGATCCCTAGCATCTTAGACACTTCTTGAGTAACTTGACTAATAAATGCTGATCTGCTAGCTGAGTGAATGGGGGTGGGGAAACCAAATTCTGGAATACTGGCTAAAAGGGAATGGGTGACAGCTGAAGTCTTCTCTGAGCAAGTGGGGGAAGCTTCTATCCATTTGGTAAACAGGAGAGATCCTAACTTCCATACTTGCAGAATGAAATTAATCTGCCAGTCTGGAGTTGGAGAGATGCCTCAAGCTTGGTGGGTACAAGGGAAGGGGCCTCAGAAAACCTTCAGGTGTGATCGTGTGGCAGACAGAGCACTGGGCAGTGATAGCTTTAAGAAATGTTATTTAAGAGGGAAAGCAAATGAGAGGCTGAGGGAATCTGGTCTGTAACCTGCATGCAGGTTGTCATAAAGGGATGAGAGAATGCCGTGGGCCTGTGAAGTGGGAAGGAGGAGTTTTCCCTGCCTTAGGAACCATCTATCTTTGGTGGGAAGGTGTTGGTATTATTGGCATTTAGAAGACGAATAGGTTGGCATTATGCCAGAAAGGGCAAAATGGTGACCTTTAGGGGTGTGGTAGGGCAGGCTGGCTGCTTCTTTGGCAGTTTTATCTGCAAAGGCATTTCCAGCAGCTATGAGACCTCAAAATCTCTGGTGTCCGCTGCAGTGAAGCATTTCTACCTGTGTCAACAAACAGACAACCTGAAGAAAGGTTTTACTGATTGAGGTGTTATGAATGAAGGCACTTGGGAGGTAAGAAATCCCTTTTCTGCCCAGGTGGCAGTATGATAATGTAATACATGGAATTCATACCTTCAGTTTGAATAGCTATTAACTTGTAAGGCCCTGGATGATGAGGGTATGGGTCAGTGTGATTAGTTCAGCTTTCTGAGAAGTGGTGGACAGAAGGATGGCTGCAGCTTGTATGACAGTGTCCTGGGAGACAACAGTATATCTTGTCCTGGCAAGGGGGTTGGGATAGGCTTGTGCAAGCTTCCACTGATAAACCAGGTGTAGTCAGGGTTGGGAAGGAGGAGGGTAGAGCTGTGTCAGGGAAGGGAGGTTGCTAAGTGGATTAGAGACATACATTTTGGTGTGGCTCTGGCCCTTTAAGGGGCAGGGGTTAATGAAGTGAGAGTTCTGGTTAAAGTCAGGATCCAAGGCTATGGTAACCATAGGAGTTTCTATGAAAATGCATGGAGCTGAAGGTGAGAAAAAAGTATGAGAGATGGGATGAAGACAAGAGATCCTGAGGATTATGGGAAGAGTAAAGGGTGAGGGGAGGATAGCTAGTGAGCAAAAATGCCTCTGAAAGCATCAGGGCAGCCACAGTAGCTGCACATAGGCACAGTGGCCACCCTAAGATAGTAGCAGCACACAGGCACAGTGGCCATCCTCAACTATTTGTACAAGAACTTGATGGAGTGTGGGCTTCCATCTTGTGACAGAACTCCTGCTGTGCATCCCCTGTATTCAGTTGTATAAGACATTGGATGGGGTCTAGAAGGAGTAATGAAGAAGCTGTTTTAGAGTTTTTAAGGTCTGAAAGGATGAGTGAGGAAAGGTCTTGTGATCTAAGGGCTCAGCAGGGCCTCCCTTTATGTTTATAGAGAGGTTTAGTGAGAAGGGCAAAGCTGGGAACCCACAGGCAAAAGTAGCTCATTATGCTGAGAAAGGAGAGGAGCTGTTATTTAGTGGTGGGAGTTGGGATCTGGGAGATCAAGTGCATGGCCAGGAGGTAGGGCAGGGGTGTGTTTGTGGAGATTGATGCCCAGCTAGGTGACAGATGAGGAAGAGATTTAGGCCTGTTATGGCTTGTGTCTAGTTGTCCCCCCAAAGCCTCATGTAGTCATGGGGCGGACTTCTATAGTTTGTGATTAACTCATGATCCACTGGGATTATGGGTGTGAGTGCTACACCCAGCCTGGGGCAGATAGCCTGAATTCAACATAAGGGAGACAGACTTGCTCTCTGTAGCCATTGTTGCTACTCTTCCTCCCATTTGCTCTCTGCTCTTTGCTGTCACCATGAACTACTGCTGTCTGCCATGTGCCACTCTGCCTTGGAGCCAGGTGAGTATGGACTGAAACCTCCAGTAACTGTGAGCTAATAAACCTTTCCTTCCTTCATTTTGAGTGTTGGGTATTTGTTCTAGCAACAAGAGAAGAGTAAAATAAGGCCTTAAAAGGTTAGACTCGGAAGCCCTTGGATGCTGCAGTAGTGAGAGAGTGTCTTTGTGAGATGACTCATAGGAGGGCCCCAGAGGAGGAGGACATCTGAACACTGTGCAAGGTGAGAAGAGGGATCATGAAAGGAAAGCAAATCACATGCAAGGTCCTGACAGACCCATGTAGTGGGGGCTGTCCTGGAAGTCTGGAGGCAAGAAAGGTCTAGGTCAATTGCTGGGAATATTGAGTGTCTGGGTCTATTCAGGTAAAGGAAAAGTGGCTGTGAAGAGGGGTGCAAGGGAATGAAGACAAAAGCATCTTTTAAATTTAGGATAGAGTAGTAAGTGGTAGACAGAGGGATGGAGGACAAAAGGGTGTAGGTGTGAGGTGCACAGGGTGTATGGGAGGGAAAATTTGATTGATAGTGCAAAGATCTTGTTCAAGCTGTAAGAACCATCTGCCTTTCCTACAAGAATAGGGGTGTTGAAAGGGGAGTTGACAGAAACTAAAACTCTTTCCCAGTAGCTGAGAAATAATAAGCTGTAGTCCCTGTAAAGCTGGGTCAGAAATGAGGTATTGTTCTGGTGGGTGTGGTGGCACATGCCTATAATCCCAGCACTCTTGAGGCTGAGACAGGAGAATTGTTGTGAGTTCAAGGCCAACCTGTCTCAAAAAACAGAAACAATAACAAAAAATGTGGTATTGTTTTGGGGTAGGTAGGGATGGTTAGACTTGATAGGGATATTAAGTGGTTGTTTGAAATAAACCAAGGATGGGGTAGAAGTATCCCAGACTCTGTTTTTGAGATAAGGGCAGATGAGGGTGGGGCAGGAAAGGAGTCATTAAGGTGATTATAAGGGATGGTTATGTCCTGGCTGTTGGTGAGTAGCTGACAACTTGGTTAGTCTCACCTTAACAGTGGAATAGGACCAATAAGAATGAGTAAAAATGTGTGTGGGAAAAGGTGTGGATCCATTTGGCCCCAGATTGGGGGAATTTTTGAGATCTGGAGATTTTACCATTAATACCCACAACAGTAATTGTGGCTAAAAATTTTGAACCTTGGAAGGAAAGCTAAGTGGAGTGACAGGAGCCCATACTGGCTAAAAATGGGATGGACTCATGTTCCACTGCAACAGTTCCTCAGGGTTCAGCATCCAAAATGCTACGAAGGTTTTAGGCCTAGTCAATGTTCAGTGGCCGGGTCAAGAAGATCTGGGAAGGAGACAATCAGAGGGTCCTGGAGCCATAGCCCTGAGGCAGCAGGGGCAGCTGTCAGCATTGGGCAATCCAACATTCAGTGGGGACCCCCTAGAGGACAGACATGGTTTAGGGAAGATCCTAGGCTATGGGCATTTGAAGCATGGCCCTTGAGGGTTGCCCTTGAGCTGAAAGGTCTTAGAAATGCTTTTAGCTACAGGCTGGGATACTGGTCCAGCCTGAGGGTTTCTAACATCTGACTAGCAATGCACTGCTTTTATCTCTATTATTAAAGGCTTTGAAAACCAAATTGATAAGCTTCTGTTGCAGGATTTGAAGGCCAGCCTCTAGTCTCTAATTTTTTAATTACACGGTGTATTTTAAGTACATGGTGAATATCTGGTGCTGATTGGCAGTAAAATGCATCTTGAGGATAAGTTGTCCCTCTTGCCTTTCTGGATCTAATACTATGTTACCTAAGGGTTGCAGACAGGTAAGCCATAAACTGAGCTGGATTTTTATCCCTGTTCTGAGTGGTTTCGTTTAGCTTATTAATTGCCTATGGGCCACCCTGAGAAGTGCCTCTATCAAGTGAGAAATCATGCTATCTCGGCTTGCTATATCCTCAGACTCCACCTGATAGTTCTGGTTAGAGTTTTCCCAGGGGAACAGCTGTGTGCCTAATGGAAGGTCAGCCTGCAGGAGGTGGTGTTCATTCCTGTAGGAATGAGCCAGGGAGATCACTTGTTTCTGCTCTTCTGAAGAAAAAGTGGAACCAAGAATCACATTTAAATCTGTCCAGCTCAGGTTATATTGTCCAAGTTAGGTACAGAAACTCTTGCATAATTTGGGTGGGATCCGAGGAGGATCCCAAACATTGATTAATTTGAGAGAGGTTTGTGACAGAGAAAGAAATAACCATCTATAACCAATCTATAACCATCTCTAACAATTCCTTCTGCCTCCACCGCCTCATAGAGTTAGAACTGGTGGGCTGGGAACAAGGTTTTGGGGTCAAGTTGCAATTCAGTACAGGTATGGGGTGGAGTGGGGTCACATTTAGTGCATGGAGGAAGATTAATATCAAGGAGAAGTGCTGGATAAGTAGAGGGAAGAGGCACTGGATTTCCAGGAGGCCCTATAGGAGGGGAAGCAGTTAAAGTGGTGGGTCGCTTTGGAGGAGGTAGAGGAGGAGGAGAAACAGCAGCTGCTGCAGGGGCAAGAGGCTGTAGAGGAGGGAGGGCTGCAGTGATTGGAGCCAGGTGCTGCTAGGGGAGAGCAAGATCAGTTGTATTTGTTGTCAGAGAAGAGTCCTTGTCTCTTCAAGTGATACAGATAGGAGGGAAAGAAGGATTTGAGAGGGATCACCAGGCATACAAAGTGGGAATATTATGGAGTGTAAAAAAAATGACTATATATAAAGGACTTCTGTCTTCTTGTTTAGCCTCTGGCATTGTCTAAGTCCTGAAGAATGGAGAGATTGAAAGTCCCATGTTCTGACCATTTGAGCTATTTTCTAGTTTGCACTGTGGTCACACTGTGTTACAGAAAAATATTAGATGCTTGGGCTTCACAGTTCATAGAGGTTTCAGTCCATGGTCAGGTGACTCCAAGACAGGGTGGCATGGCAGAGGGGTATGGCACAGAGGAGAAACAGTTCATGGTGTGGCAAGCAGAAGGCACCAAACAGCAGCACTGTCTTCCTTTCTCTTTTATTCCATACAGTTTATAAGCCAATTGATTGGTGTTATCCACACCCAGGGTGGGGCTTCTGTTCACACTAAGAACTATGCTAGCTCAATTTAGGTAGCATACAACTTTAATCCATATTTACACATCCTAGAACCAGCCACCTCCAAAAAGCCCAACCTATGAACAGATGAGGCTTTGGAGGGACATCCAGATGCAAACTATAAAATTCTGCCCCAGCCCCCCAAAGATTCATGCACATCCCTTTATGCAAATGGCATCTAGTCCATCTCTAAGAGTTGCCAAAGTCCTAATAGTTTCAGCATTGCTGAAAAGTCCAATCCCAAAGTTTTCTTTGAGGTTTAAGGTGAACACTTAGCTGCAAGCTCTTGCACACATGAAAAGGAAGTTAGACACTTCCCACATACAATGGCACAAATTAAACATTACCATTCCAAAAGGTACACATCAGAGCATAGAAAAGAATGGGGCCAAAGCAAGTCCAAACTTGTAGCAGGGAAAACACTGTCCTGTAGTTCCATGTCTAGCACCTGGGGAAATCTGTGGCAAGATGTGAACTCCAAAGGGTTTGGGTGGTTCTGTTCCTGTTGCACTATTTATCCCCCATGGCTTCCCTGTTAGGTTGGCTTTGCATACTCCTTGTAGCTTTTCTAAGACTATCCATATTTCTGGCTTCTCCAGCCTTCTGGGGTCTCCACTGTACCTTCAGCTTCATACTCAAGCTTCACATGATGGCCTCTCAGGGATACACTAGCTGGCCTTCCAGGCCTTCTTATGAAATCTGGGTGGAAGCCTCCCTGACTGCACAACTCTTGCATTGCATAAAACCAGCACCATGTGGGAGATGCCAGGATCTGCTGCCAGATAATTAGCCAGGCTTCTTTTTTCTTGGCTGTGGGAGTCAAGTGCCTGGATTGCTAAGCACTGCAAACACAATCAGGAGGAACAAATTCTCTAGACTGCCACTGATGGGTCAGAACTCAAGGTTTCCCCAGCCCCTCCCCCAAGCACTCTCCCTCTTGGTTTCCCAGGCACCCTGCCCCAATCACAGCCCCAACCTGCTCCATATTGTACTCGGGTCTTGGCTCACTTCACTTTGACCCATGTTGGTCTTGGCTCACTTCACTCTGATCTAAGCAGAGCTACACCACAAAGAAGAAAAATGTTTGATCCCTAGTCCAGTATGCCTCATGGGCCCTGCCCTTGGGTACACTGAGTTGGCGATGGAGTCCAGGCCAGTGGTGCATAGCGGTAGTCCCAGCACTGGGGAGGCTGAAAACAGAAGGATCATTACAAGTCTGAGCTGCGTAGTAAGACCCTGTACCAAACACATTAAAAAAAAGGCGGGGGGGGGGGGAAGAAAAGAAAAATGATGTCCACCCATGATCTGGCTGTTCCAGCCCTTGACCACCTGCCCTAGAAAATCCAATCAAGTCTCCTGTCCCCACCCCCCTTTTTTCCCTTTGTTCTGGGCTGTCTTGTAAGCCCTCTACATGAACTTCCAATAAACTTTCTTTACTTGTGTCAGTGTGTCTGGTCCTGCTCTGTATGGGTTCGGCTGGGTAAGTTAGACCTTTCAGCTGACATTCTGGAATGTGATGCTCTAGAGTTCTCTTCTTAAAACTTTTATTCACCATATAATTTTGAGGTTGAAAAGGTAGAGTGCTGCTGGTTCTTTTGATTATTCAGGGCATTATTCTGCTATCCTGTGGTAAAGTACATGAGTTTTTATTGCTAATTTTTTCAGCAATTCAGCTGTCCTTTGTTCCTGTCTTTGTAGGCTGTAATTTTGCTGGAACTTTCTTTCTAGTCAACTTAAAAATTTTTTTTTTTCCTTTTGGCTAGCCAGATAACTCAGTGGATTAAAGCACCTGCTTAGACAGACCCAGGGATTACCAGCATGCCTTGTGTCCTGCACCCCCAGGGCATACTGAGACAGTGGTTGAGACTGGGCATGGTGGTGTGTGCCTGTAATCCCAGCACTTGAGAGGCTGAAAACAGAAAGCTTACTGAGTCTTATCTGTGTAGTGAGACCCTGTAGAACCTGTACTAAAAACATTTTAAAAAAAGTTTCTTTTGTCTTTTTTCGAACTCAGGTCCTTGCGCTTGCCAGGGAAGCGCTTATTCCACTGAGCCATCTCCCTGGCCCCTCTTTTGTCTTTTTTGAGACAGGGTTTCACTATGCAGTTCACACTGGCCTTGAGCTCACTTTGTAGCCCAGGCTGGCCTTGAATTTGCAATGATCCTGCTACCTCAGCCTCCTGAGGGCTAAGCTCAAAATGTTTTGAATCATTCTGCTGGATCATTTCTGCCTGATCCTCAACACAGATCTGGCAGATGTTAACCATGCCTTCACCTCAACATCAGACTGCACAGATTAGTCCACTGCACCTAATCTCCTGCAGCGTCTCTAGATATGAGCAAAATGTAAACAAACTTTCTGTCAAAGTATAACACACATGGTCTCAAATCCAACTGCGAATGGGGTCCTCCTTTCCAATTGAGATCTCTAGACTCTGCTGTTTTCCAGCTGCACTGCAGTCAACATTCTGGTCTTCGGGACTCTGACTAGACCCTCCCATTAATCTTAGCTCACAGCGTTCCAGGTCTGCTAGTTAGCAACTCTCAACCTTTCCAAACTGTTTCTGTAAGCCAGTTCCAAAGGCTTCTGAGCCACATGGTCAAGTAGCATCACAATAATGAAACTACTTCTAATACCAAAATCAGACATAGCTACTTTTTATATTTCTGGGGCAAAATACTGAGCACTCAACATCAAAGGAGGAAAGGTTTTTAAACATTCTTTTGGGCTCACAGTTTATAGAGGTTTAAGTTCATAGTTTTCTGACTCCAAGGTACTGTGGCATGGCAGACGGGCACTGCAAAGGAGAAAAGTCCATAACAGAACAGACAGGGGACAGCAAGTGGCAGCTGTAAGCCTTTGACTTTTATCCTGTTCAGACTGGAAGCCTATTGCTTGGTGTTAGAATCTAGATATAAGCTGTACCAAATCAGCAAAAAAAAAAAAAAAAAAAAAAAAAAAAAAAAAAAAAAAATGCATTTGTAGGTAGGGAAAATGGCTGTTGGTAGGCAGAGTATTTATGATAGACACAGGCATATCTACCCAAAGTTTGCTTTGTAAGGGTTGAGTCGCCGTGAAGGAAGACCCCAAGAGTCGCTCTCTCATGCAAATTGCAAAGGGGAAGTTTTATTATCTACGTATAGGTAGGGCGGTCTGCATACGCAGGAGCAGAGCGCGCCTCTAGTGAAACAGGCATAGTTTTTTAAAGACAAAAACCACAAAATGGGGGGGGGGGAGCAAGCAAGTTACAGAAGCAAATCGCATTGGTTAGTGTAGGTTGACCTTTACAATAATTGGTGGATTACAATACCGGATGACCAAATGGAGTAAGTCCGGGGGTAGCTGGGGGGGGGGAGTCTAACCTTGTGGTTGTCATATTCCGGGAACGTTTTTAAGAAATCGAGGCATTGTGACCTGGGACATCCTGTTGTTATGGCTTTCAATAGTGAGGCCTTGGGTTTGGGAATGTATGTTTCTTGCAAGAATTTAAACAAGGGGAGGGCCAAGGGCAACTTCTTGGCTGACTCAGTTGTTTTCCAAGTAACAGGACCCCTTCCAAGGTTTTCTTATGTCCTCTTTGTTTTAGGAACATGGATTGCTCAAGCTCTAGGGCTGTAAACCAGTGAGTGGGTCCTTTTTAAATTTTTATTTATTTATTTATTTGAGAGAGAGAGAGAGAGAGAGAGAGAGAGAGAGAGAGAGAGAGAGAGAGAGAGAGAGAGAGAGAGAGAGAGCAGCTCAGCCCACCAGGGGGCGTTCTGGCTGGCATGTGGTGCTGGGGGATTGAACCGCGGTCCCTGATGCTTTTGCTAAACTTGTTCTAAGTAGGTGCTTTAGACCACTGAGCCATCTCTCCAGCCTGAGTGGGTCCTTTTAATTGAAACACATTTTATCTATTTATTTCTATATGTGATCTTAAAATTATTTGGGTTTTACAGATTGTGCTAGCTTTTCACAAGATCCTTTGAGGAAATTCATATGTAAAAATCCAGCAAGTAACTAAGAAACATTGGTACATCTATTGATGATGACATTAGATGGAAGGGAAGCAGTAACTGTCAAAAATTATATCACTATTCATTTTAAAATAATGAAATTATTTTAAAAGTTAGGCTTTATGGAAACTCTGAAAGTCAAAATTAGAGGACAAACATAACTAAAAATTGAAAAAATGTTTCAGAAATGAATAATGCTAGAATCAGACAAGAAGTGGAAATTGAAGTCAGGTTACCTTTCTATTTCTGACAAAATATCTGAGATAGCAAACTTACAACGAAGAAAGATTTATTTTGGCTTGTTTTTTCAGAGGTTTTAGCCCATAGTGGCTTGGCTTTGTTGCCTTTGGGCCTGTGGAGAGGCAGTACATCATGGGAGAAGCATTTGATGGACATTGTTTCATTTTATGATGGCCAGGAGACAAAAAGCAGGACTCGGGTCCTAACAGTCCTTTCAAGGTCATGCCCTCAATGACCTACTTCCTCCAACCTTTTTAAACTTCTATTTCCTCCTAATACTGTCATTAGCTGAGGACAAAGCTCATTCAACATAAATTTTGGAGGACAATTAAAATTTAAACCAACAGGAGGGGCCAGGGAGATGGCTCAATGGAATAAGTGCTTCCCTGGCAAGCTCAAGGACCTGAGTTCAATCCCCGGTTCCACTGAAAAAACAAAACAAAACAAAACAACAACAACAAAAAACCAACAGGAGAAGAGAAAGCTGAGGTATAGCTTAGTGTAAGAGCAAGGTCCTGGTTTAATCTACAGCACTATCAAAAGAAAAAAAAGAGGGTGTACAAAGGGATGAAAATTTATAATTGTGAGAGTGCAAAAGAAGACATTGTGGGTAAGTGTAAAATAAATATATTAAATATTTTTATATTTATTTATTTTTAACACAGGGTCTACAGGGTCTCACTACACAGAATAGACTCAGTGATTCTCCTGTTTTCAGCCTCCCAAGCACTGGGATTACAGGCCCACACCACCACACCCAGTCTCAGTCTCACCACCATGCCCAGTCTCAGTTGCCCTCTCATTGTGCCCTGGGGACAGCGCTGACAGGCATGTGGGGCTGGGGATTGAAGCCTGGTCCCTGTGCCTGCAAAGCAGGCACCTTTTAGTCTGCTGAACTATCTGGCCAGCCCTAATATATCAAATACTGACAGAAAATATTTTTTTTTTTGATGCTTGAGGTATTGATTCTGACTGCTACCTATAGGAATATGTGTAAAATCAAGACATAAAGAACATTTGAAAGTATTTAGTATTACTTAACTGAGGTTAAATAAACTAAAAATGTTCCATAGTGTTGATACACACAAAGCATTGGTATCAATGCTTAAAAAATAAAGCTAAAAAAGCCAAAGTTATCCTGTATTTATTTATTTATTTTTGTATTTTACAGAAGGGTCTATAGGGTGTTCAGGGTCTTACTGCTAGATTGAACTAGTAGTGATTCCCCCGTTTACAGCCTCCCAAGAGCTGGGATTACAGGCGTGCGCCACCATGCCCAGTCTCAATTGCCATCTCAGCACACCCTGGGGGTGGGGTTGGCACAGCAGGCCTGGGGATTGACCCCTAGTCCCTGCTATCCTGTATTTATTACTGTTATAACCTGTGCAATTGATTCCAATTTTGTAACTCTGTATGCTTCCACTGTAACTTTATTAACTGTTATAACCTGACATAGGCGCCACCCATCTTGTTCTGTATGCGCCATTCTAAATGCTGTAACTTTCCACTGTGCCCTTTCTCTACCTGAGAACCTGCAGTTGGGCCATTCTCACGCTGTCCTTTGTGCACACCTGAATCTAGTTCCAGCCCAATGCCCTGTTCTTGTCCTCGTTCCCAGCTACAAACTGTACTCACCACTGCACCTGTTATTGTTCATTAGAAACAGGTAATTTTTCAACTGTAGCCCCTAGATGAACCCTTGATGTCAGCTTTTACTTGGTTTATTGGCTTAAATACCCACTCCCCTCATCCTCCCGGGGCGCACCTCAGCATCTTGCCGGGGTGTCTGCCGCTGGGTACCACCTAAAATAAAGCGCTTCTTTTCTTTTCGAGGCTGCCTCATTTTTTGGTTACAACATTTGGGGGCTTGTCCGGGATCCCACGGGAACATCTTGTAATAACATCTTGTGGCGCCGACAGGTAGTTACGTTTTTGAATTTGGTGCACATTTGTTTTGGACGGATGGACCTGGTGTCCCTTCTGCGGCGGAGTGGGACGCCCTCCGTTTATCTGGGTACTGCTTTTTGGTTTCAAGGTTTCATTTTATGAAACCTTTTGGGAAAGCAAACCATACTCTGGCAACTTTGGTTCAAGGCTTCATTTTATGAGGCCTTTTGGTTTCAGTTGCGGAGACTTGTGATTGTTATTTGTCTTTGTTTTTGGTTGGTCTATTTGTGTTTGTCTGTCCTTCTTCATCCGTCCCTAACTATCATGGGATAAATATCTTCTGTGTCACTAATACCCCTAACCTTGGTTCTTAACTATTTTAAAGATTTCAGAGAAGGAGCCAAAGGATTCGGAGAACCTATGTTTCCTGGCAAATTGTGGGCTTTTTGTGAACTTGAATAGCCCTCCTTTAATGTCTCTTGGCCTACCGAAGGCACTTTTGTTCTCTCCACAGCTCAGGCCATTTGCTGAGTCATTTTTTGACCCACCTGTCCATCCAGATCAGATCATCTACACACAAGTCTGGATTGACCTCATCCAGGATCCACCCACCTGGATCAAGAAAGTTATCAAGACCGTGGACCACCCTACGGCCCCTCCCTTGGCCCCTTTAGCTCCTCCAAAGAAATCCCTTCTCCTCCCCAGTCCATCTCCCTATCACCCTCTCGGGATCCCCCTCCTAGCTCCCCGAAGGACTCGGAGCCGACATGCTCCACCATCCGTTGCTGACCCCCCCTTCCCAGACCTGCCTTCAGAAATCTGGGACACCCTTACATTGGGACATCAGGCCCCTTACATTGAGGCTTGGATTGATCTTGTCCATGACCCCCTGAAATGACTCAAGGCTTGCTGCTCCGGACACTATTCCTGGATGACTGGCCAATTCCACCTGGTCGCACTGGCTGTTCCAACTGATAACAAGTGGCTGTGACCCCCAACCATCACCGTCAGAACCTGCTTGTTCCACCTGCCAGTTGGTACACAGATAAATTCATTATGCAGTTAAGATGTTGGTCAAAGTGTGTTGGTAAATCTAAGCTAAAACATAAAAATGTTATAAGGTTATATTTCTTTGATGGGACATTTTATGACTATTTTTGTACTTGTATATGTTGCATTAGAACTAGTTGCTAAATGTACTGGTATTCCTTACTTGATTATAGACAATAGCACTAGAGAGGGTAAGGTTAATAGGCTTCCTAGTGGGGGCCAAAGAGATGGCTCAGGGACCAAAGAGATGGCTCAGTAAAATAAGCGCTTCGCTAGCAAGCACAAGGGTCTGAGTTCAATCCCCGGTTCTGCCAAAAAAAAAAAAAAAAGCTTCCTAGATTTTATGTAAACTTCTGTAAAATGGGACTTTTAGCCAGCTTGGACTTAGAAAACCTACATGCCTGTATATAAAAAACGGGACTCCTTTTGCCAGTTAAATGACATTAGGTCAGCAACCGTTCTTAGACTTGGAGGACAGGTTTCACTGAGATGGACTGGTTCTGATACCCCTCTACATGCTAGAGGGAATGTCAGGCCTGCTCTGTTTCAGTTTCCTTGCTTTGACTGTAATCCTAATTTTCCTACCTCTTTGCACTTTCCTTTTTAGAGGCATCTAAAATTTGAAAACTCTGACTGTTACAGCTGGGTAAAGCCCTTAAAAATGAGCATTTGTTCACGCCGAAGACAGGGAAGTCATTCAAAAAAACCTGACCTTTCCTTCTAAGTTTAGCTATCATTTAAATGGGTAAGAAATGAGTTATAAATTTTATAAAACATTTGCTGTAAGATGCTTAGGTAATTTTGTTCAGGCTTTTAGCTATCCCTTATAGAACTTGGACAAAAAATGGTTACTCTGACAGCTAGTAAATGCTCTTAGAGCAGCTGCCACTCTTTATAGCAGAAGACAGGCTTCCCCAGCCATTCTTTGGTAAATCCCCATTGAAGCCTATGGCTGATAAAATGTTGACAAGGAAAACTGCTGGATTCCTTTCTGGAGACATTTCTGGTTGTGTGAGCCAAAAGAAACCGAGAATACCTAAGGGGTTAAGGTGCCATACCCAAAGGTTCCTTGGTGGAAACTGGCCTCTGACCACTAAAGCTCTCTACTTACCTATTATACCTATTATACTTTTTTCTCTCTGCTAGTAAACTAGGAATTTTAAAAACTAGTTAATGAGTCATTCTTCCAGAAACAAGGCTGAGACAGCCTGCGATAGTGGCTATCAAGAATCCTTACATCTGCTTTACGTGTTAACTGAAAATGAGATGTTTACCAGCTGTATTGTGTTCTTACCAGTATGTAAAATGTGATGCTAAATGATAGTAAGTTTCACCTGTGAGCTTCAAGGTTAAATCTTGTTTAGTTGCTAAAAATATTTACCTAAGTGATTAGATAAATTGACCTTTTTATGTAATGGCTATGTTTCCTTCTTAAGACTCCTGTCACCAGACTAGTAGTCTTATGTTCAGATTTTGTTTGCCTTAAAAAAGTCATTCTTGGGCCTGGGAGATGGCTCAGTGGAATAAGTGCTTCCCTGGCAAGCGCAAGGGCCTGAGTTCAATCCCTGGTTCTGCAAAAAAATAAATAAATAAAAAATAAAATAAAAATAAACAGGAAGCAATTAGCTTTTGGGCCAGGGAGATGGCTCAGTGGAATAAGCACTTCCCTGGCAAACGCAAGGGCCTGAGTTCAATCCCCGGTTCTGCAAAAAAGGCTAGACTCATCCTTAGCTGAGTTTTCGCAGGGATATCTTTTAAAAGTAAGAAACAATTTAAGTTTAGAACTTCCAGAGTTTATGTGCCTTTTTCTGTGTGACCTAAAACAGATGTCAGATCTTAAAAGTCTTTAGATGACCCTGATTAGTACATTGATGTTTTTAAAAGATTTATTCAGTCTTATAAATTAGATTAAAAAGATGTAATATTGGGGGCTGGGGAGATAGCTCAGTAGAATAAGTGCTTGCCTGGCAAACGCAAGGGCCTAAGTTCAATCCCTGGTTCTACCTAAAAAAAAAAAAAAAAAAAAAAAAAATTCTTTAGGGGCTGGTGAGATGGCTCAGTGGTCTAAAGCACCTACTTAGAACAAGCTTAGCTAAAGCACAGGGACCGCGGTTCAATTCCCCAGCACCACATGCCAGCCAGCCCCATCCCCTGGTGGGCTGAGCTGGCCATACACACACACACACACACACACACATAAATAAATATAAAAAAAGATGTAATATTAATCTGAAACCAAGCTTTGACTTCTATAAAAAGGCAGGCAACATTATAAGCTGATGTTGCATTTGAAAATAAGTGTCATATTGTTAATTTTAAACAACCAGAAGATGGACAGCCAGTCTATCTTGGTTTAGCTGTAACAGGAACTACCTGCTCCCACTGGAGCCGAAGCAGTCAGACCCCTGATGGCCTAATAGCCAGGCAGGAGATTGTAATAAAATAAATTTCTAGTATGTATTCTTGGAGGTCTAAAAAACTAAGACCAAGTCTTCAGCTATTAAATTTCAGCTATTTACCAGGACAATGATAAACACTCCTCTGATTTCTTAAAATGTTTAATAAAAAACTGGTAAAACATACTCCTGAGATGCTAATTCAGTAGGAGGACAGATTACTCTTGCAGATAAGTTCATTACTCAGTCAGCTTCAGATATTAAAAAAACTACAAAAGATAGCTTTTGCTCCAGACAACTCACTTGATACTTTATGGGACACTAAGGAACCATGTCCTATGATCAAAACTGGGAAAAAACCAGGGAGAAAAACAACAAGGAGACCAAAAATGACTGCCTTTGTGGTGGCCTAAAAACAGACCTTAAGTCTGATTCTCTGGGCTCCAAGAAGAGCTCAACAACAATGAGGTTCATCTACTACTGCTGTCAGAAGCCAGGCCATTGTAAGAGGGACTGCTTTAAGAGGCCCACAAGCCATGCCCTGACCACCAAGACAGCCACTAGAAGTGAGACTGCACTCTGAGGCGGAGGCCCCAGGGCTCAGACTCAGCTTCCCAGGTGGTCCAGTAGGACTGAAGGGCACTGGGTCTGCCTCCTCCCTCTGGCCAGACTGTCCTCTCTACCTGTCATCTCCATGAAGGAGCCCTGAGTAATCATGTCTACAAAAAAACCAGCCCATTGCTGAATATTGACACAGGTCTTTTTGTCTTTCTCTAACCCTGATTCTCCTTCCAGTCATTCTACCTCAATAAAAACAGACTTTAGAAGATATATTGCTTCAGCTGTAAATGAGATACTACAATATATGTTGAAGTTGCTTACTAATCAAGAGGATGCTAAGACTAGTTTTTACAAATGTAATATATTGTTATTCATGTGTAAGACTTAAAAAGGTATTTCACTAGTTAAAACAGGTTCCCAAGGACAGATAACATCCTGTCAGTGTTAAAATTCTAGAGACACTGGCTACACAGTGTCCAATAGCTTTGGGCCTATAGATAGAGCCAGTCCTTATCTTTAAAACATAAACCTTTTAACAGTGTTAAAAGGATAAATCCCTCTATAGTGCCCCTTGATTACAATAGGAGCCATATCCAAAAACTCAATGGGACATTGGTTTAATGTGACTGAATACTGTGTATTTCATGATAAGTATATTAAGTTAGCCTGGTTGATTTTTGATGTAACTCAGGTATTTCATGCTGATAGTAAACACAGGTATAACTAAAAAAAATGCCAAACTGTACTTAAATTACATTAAAACATTAACAGTAAAAATAAGGTATTAATCTGGTTTTCATGTGTTCTCAAAATTTAGAGATAATTATAAGTATAGCTCGAGGGACTTAAACTGTCAGACTCCAAAAGTAAAGGGGTCTAAAAACAAGTGGGTTATGATTGCTAGCCTCAAAATTTATACATTTATCTGTTAGCTCAAATGCTTGTGCTTTGATTATACATGCTGTAATTTTCAGAAAATTTGTTCTTTCTTAAAGGATACCAAAACCCAGGTAATCATACAGATTTTGTCTATAGAGACTTGATAAGGCCTTAACTCTCCACCTCATACAGCCCAGGTGAGCTGAGTCTTCTCTGGGTTTCCTGCCTCATTATAAAGGAAGCTATCATCACGTTCCTTGGGTAGGGCTGATTGCCCTCAAAGATGTTTCCTCTGTCAGCCTAATCCTATGTCAGAAAAGCCCAATACAGAGAAAGTTACCCTCACATTCTTTAAACAGGGCTACCTACAGGAGGCCTCAAAACCCAAAAGTTGTACCTTATTTAGTGGACCCCAGATATCTGACACAAGCTGCTAAAAAAGTGTTTATGATAAAATCAAATTGAGGTGGTCATGTGTCTTCCCTCTCAGCCTGAGGGAACCCATGTTAACTGCCAAAATAAAAAGGCCTGTAAAACTTTCCACTTGCAAACTGGAGAGTACTCAGTGCTTTCCCTAGGCTGACAATTCATGTAAAAGTTGATAAAACACAATAGGCCAGTATGCGACAATACCCAGTGGCCATAGAAAATAAAAAAAAAATAAACCTCATGTTTAAGAGATCCCTGTTAATAGATCCAGAAAATGTTTTGACTAGTGTTTTTACAGTTACAAATTTCAAAAGGTTATTGCATTCCAGATCTGCTAAGTGATTACTATATCCTGTTAATGTTATTATTTGTTTGTTTCTTTGGGTTTGCCTCCTCCAGATTTAAAGCTATTCCACCTACCCCCCCCCCAAAAAAAAAAAAAAAAAAAAGTTTACTTGGTGTCTACTGAGGGCCTTTGGGTAAAACCTCTGGAGAGTATCTCTGACTGCCGGACAACAACTACGACCCTTTTTCAGCTTAAAAAAAAGCCAGAATGGTCATTGTCCACAATCCCTTCACGGCAGTTCGGGTTACTTCTTCAGAGGGAAAATGTTGCAAGCAGGCAAGTTAGATGGGGCTATTGTGGGCAGTCGGATAGGGCTGAGCCCTTGAGGAGACAAAATTAAAGGACAAGGTGACCACAATTTGAGAGAGGCAGATGCTCAGAATTAAAAGACAAGGTGACCACAGTTTGAGAGAGGCAGATGTTCCCCACTGTAGGCCACACCTCAAGACAAAAGACGAAACTCCCTAACTGATATTACAGCACAAGAGGTGACACAAAAATCAGTGGGGACATGGGAAATACTGTCTGTTCTCCCATCTAGAGTTCTGAAAAACCACCTACTCAGACTCTGTTGTTAACTAATGTTCCTTGCTGTTAAAATAATTAGCAGTGGTGACCCATGTCAAAATAATTTGATATAACATCGTCTCAAAGGGCCACAAGTATATAAAACTTGAGAGATTTACACATATGCTATGATATTTAATATTGTTAAAACCTATCCTTTTAAAAGGTGACAGATATATACATGTAAGACAACTAGGTTACAATGTAACAAAGGCTCTTAATGCCACTTCAACAGCCATTGCCCTGTTCAATGCGGAGCAGAGAAAACTCATTGAGGGGCCATATTAAACAACAGAGCTACTATAAATAATGTAAAAAAAATTCATTAATTAGGCCTATGATTATATTCCTTCTAGTCCTACTCATTGGGCCTTGTTTAATAAACTGTTTAACTGAATATATGCAAGCTAAGTTATAACCCTGACGAGTCAATGATTTGCCTCGGGCACAAAAACCAGTGGGGAATGTTATAACCTGTGTAATTGATTCCAATTTTGTAACTCTGTATGCTTCCACTGTAACTTTATTAACTATTATAACCTGACATATGCGCCACCATCTTGTTCTGTATGCGCCATTCTAAATGCTGTAACTTTCCACTGTGCCCCATTCTCTACTTGAGAGAACCTGCAGTTGGGCCTTTCTCATGCTGTCCTTTGTGCACACCTGAATCTAGTTCCGGCACAATGCCCCGTTCTTGTCCTAGTTCCCAGCTACAAACTGTACCCACCACTGCACCTGTTATTTTAGAAACAGGTAATTTTTCAACTGTAGGCCCTAGATGAACCCTTGACGTCAGCTTTTGTGGTTTATTGGCTTAAATACCCACTCCCCTCATCCTCCCAGTGCGCACCTCAGCGTCTTGCCAGGGTGTCTGTCGCTGGGTACTTGCTAAAATAAAGCGCTTCTTTTTGAGCCTGCCTCATTTTTGAGTTACAACAATTACTATCATTATTATCATTATTATTTTGTTTGAGACAAGGTTTCACTATGAAATTCAGGCTGGCCTTGAGCTCACTTTGTAGTTCAGGCTGGTCTTGAACTCTCAACAATCTTTTTGTCTCAGCCTCCTGAGTGCTGGGATTACAGGCGTGTGCCACCACACCCAGTTTATACTATTATTTAAACTGAAAAACCTTATTGTTCTGTATCAGGATAGCTAAACATTTAAAAATTTTAAATTATGTCATACATGCTATATTTATGTCAAACACATTTTATCATTAGTACTTTATATTTTTACTGGGGCTCAGAAAGTGATATGCTGAAGTGAGGGCCTCAGAAGTAATGTTTCTCTCTGACCACTCTCTGTGGTCCAGTCTCTTTTCTTTCCTAAGACAAGCTACAGAAACTAGAATTCTTCTTCCCTAAGGTGGATAATGGAAACTAGAATCTTTTTTTCTTAAAGCCTGCCCTAAAATCTACAACTGTTTCCCCTGTCTGACACTGATGAATGGGTAACTAGCTTCTCACACAGCAAGTATGCTTTTTAAAAAACGCTTGCTTCTCTCTTCTCCATTCTCCAAGTAATTACCAAAGTTAGGATTGTTTGAAGGCAGAAATAAGGAAACACACTAAGGAACACTAACAGTCACCTGATTCCTGGTCAACAGTTTGTTAAGTTTTACTCATCAGGAAAAACTGGAATGGCTAATGATCTGTGGACTGTTTTAGCTGGTACCCAACGGCAGACACCCTGGCAAGACACTGAGGTGCACACTGGGAGGATGAGGGGAGTGGGTATTTAAGCCAATAAACCACAAAAGCTAACATCAAGGGTTCATCTAGGGGCTATAGTTGAAAAATTACCTGTTTCTAATGAACAATAACAGGTGCAGTGGTGGGTACAGTTTGTAGCTGGGAAGTAGGACAAGAACAGGGCATTGTGCCAGAACTAGATTCAGGTGTGCACAAAGGACAGCGTGAGAAAGGCCCAACTGCAGGTTCTCAAGTAAAGAATGGGGCAGAGTGGAAAGTTACAGCATTTAGAATGGTGCATACAGAACAAGATGGTGGGGCATATGTCAGGTTATAACAGTTAATAAAGTTACAGTGGAAGCATACAGAGTTACAAAATTGGAATCAATTGCGCAGGTTATAACATGGACAATGCTAATAGCTCAAGAGAACCTATTACTGTGAGAATTAATTATCATTCTGGTCATGTGCACCCAGGTATAGCTAAAACTAGACTGTTCCAAAAGGCCATCTAAGCTTTGTGCCTGTGACTCCTGGCACGGTGGAATGTGAGTGAAGGCCCTCCATCTTCCAGTTATTGCCAATGGAATGCTTTTGTCTCCTGTTATGGAATCTGAACTTCAAAGACAGCAACTAAACTGGACCTTTCATAGTGTTATCCCGGCAGCTCATTACTGTCTCAAATCCTAACTATGTTTACTATTACATTTCCTTCTATAGGGAAACTGGTAGATCTTTGTGCTCATTAAAGTGTAAGGGTTATCTTTCTACTTATATTGTATTTGATACATAACTACAATACTATAAAGTGTATCTGATCTTTGTCCTTGGTACTTGGCACAGGGCTGAAAAAGCCTTTTTTTTTTTTGGAACCAGGGATCGGACTCAGGCCCTTGTGCTTGCCAGGGAAGCACTTATTGTACTGAGCCATCTCCCCAGCCCCAAGCCTTGGATTTTGAATATTAAGTACTGTACTTTTTAATACCAATCAGGTGACTCTTTGTGTTCCAGTAGTAGATTCTAGAAGGGGGTGGTCATCAGAAAAAACCTTATGATTAGTCAGTCATGTTTGGGCCACTGTGACCCCTATGGAGAAAAGTAATGACTTGAGTTCAACTATGCAATCATGCCTATGTAATGAAACCAGAGAAACTCCAAAAGATCAAGAGTGTATACTGATCAACATATAGATGTGCTGGGAGGGTGATGTGCTTGGAATCTAGAAATAGAAGGCACAGAAACTGTGCATTTTCCTATATTCACCTTCTCCAATTTCTTGCATTATGCATTTATTCAGCTGTTCCTTACTCTATCCTTTACAATAAAATTCTTAATCATAAGTATCGTACCTGCAGTAAACTCTGAGTCCTAGTAAATTATCAAATGTGTAGAGATTATGGGAACCCTTTAATTTATATTGTAACTAAAAGAGGTTGAAACATCTGAAATTTAGAGCTGGAATCTAAAGTCATGAAGATTTTATGAAAGAATTTATTTTTAAATTTAATAGGGTTGCTATTAATTCCAGGTGGTTAGTGTAAGAATTGAATTCAATTTTAGAACATCCAGCTGATACCAGAGAAATGGTGACAGAATAGTACAAAACCTATTTCATTTTAATTGTCATAGTTACACTGTATCCTTTCATGGTTTGCTGTGGAAATTAACTTTTAGATCTTAAATACCATTAATCCTCTTATTTTACATTACCAACAAGAACTGTGTCTGTAAAAATCTTTTTCTCCTCTACCCCTGATACACAATCTCATTTTTCTTCTGTTACAGTACCTCTAGTGTATTTGGTATGTATTCAGTGATGTGTAAAATATGTACTATTATATGTATATATACTGGTATGGTGCTGCACATTATTGCACTAAATGGTGAAATATTGTTAGCATCTTTTAATAGTACTTCATTGTCAGAATGTGCTATTTTATTGTATTTATTTATATTAATATTTATTTTTATGAATTTTAGTACAGGCCTACAGGGTCTTACTACACATCTTGGACTCATAGTGATCCTCTTGTTTTCAGCCTCCCAAATACTTTGATTACAGGTGCACGCCACCATGCCCAGTCTCATTCACCCCCCGGGGGTGGGGCCTGCACAGCACGTGGGAATCATACAGAGTGCTATTTTATCCATTTATTAAATTATTCACTTTCTGAATTTTTGCTGTTCTGATGGGTGAATGTGGTATCGATGTTTAATTTATATTTCTCCTCTACTCAGGTGAACATCTCATTACTTGTTAGCCATTTGGGCTTTGTCTCAGTTACTCTTCTCTTGTTGCTGGGACAAATAGCTGACACTCATATGAAGTAAGGAAAGGTTTATTTAGCTCACAGTTACTGGAGGTTTCAGTACATACTAATGGGCTCCAAGGCAGAGCAACACGGGGCAGAGAACAACCTTTCATGGCAGCAGCAAAGAGCAAGAGAGCAAACTGAAGGAGTAGCAGCAGCTCAAGCAGCTAGCTTCTCTTCTTTCCTGACATTGTAATGCAAATTACCTGCCCTAGGGCAGGTGTAGCACTCACACCCATAATCCCAGTGGATCATGAGTTAATCACAAACTGTAGAAGTCTGCCCCCATGACTGCATGAGGCTTTGGGGGGACAACTACACACACATCATTGACAGGCTTCCTCTTCTTTGATATTGAATATTCCTTTGTTTCTTGAGTTACAAAAATAAATTCTTATGATAATCTCTAATGTTTTCTTCGTGGCAGGTAAACTCAGTTTAACTTCTCTTTGTGGAGTCCTTTTGTTTTTATGGTTTTTCTTTGGGTGAGTGAGGTGGGTGAGGTCTCAGTATGGGGCCCAGGATGGCCTCCACCTTCTGGGATTCTCCCACTTCATCCACTGCATGCTACCATACATGGCTCTTTCCGGGTTTTAAGTAACTTCCTACATTTAGTTTATTAGCTATTAGTATATTTTACTCATTGTGAAAGCTAAGGGGTCATTCCTTATAAATATTTTGATCACAAGGAATTGTCACATAAATCCAAACAGGAATATTGTATAAAATAGTACTTTTCAAAAATGCAAAGCATAAAAATCAAAAACTGAAGAAAAGTTCTAGACTGAGAGAGACCTAACAATGAAATGCTACATGTGATCCTTACTGGAATCCTTTTGCTATTAAAGCCTGCTATTGGATAAGTGGTGACAACTGCCTAGTGTCTGAGTTACTTGCCAGTAATGTATTAGTATTTATTTCCTGATGTTGATGATCGTATTCTTTATTTTTTTCCATAATTTTATTGATAAATAGCAATGAGACAGTTTCAAATCAAATTGGTAGGACAGTTTCAATAGTTAACACATTGCATACATTCCTCCCAGTGGTTAATTGCTGTACAAGATGCGGACATGATATCCTATCTACAGATGATTGTATTCTTAGGTACAATAATTCCTTTTTTTGTAAGAAACACAAGTATTCAGCGGTGGTGATATGTCAGTAACTTACTTTTTTTTTTTTTTTTTACCTTACTATTGATGGTTCAAGAGAAAAGTTTTCCTAATTTCTGTAACTTTATGACTAATTTTTTCAGACCCAAGCAGAGATGCCACTCACTTAAAACCAGTAATTCTTTACTGAAAATCAATTATTTTGCATAAGCAGGACCTATTATAAAGCACATATAAAGCATATAGTGTTCATCTTATATTTCTAACCAACTTTCTAAAGTTTTAAGGAAAACATACTATTCTATACAAAGAACAAGCTGTCATGTTTAGATGTAAAATGCTTACAACAGCTGACTACAAAAAATATGTTTTACTAATTAGGGCTCTTTTCCTTTGGTATTGGGAACTGAATTCAGGGTCACTCACATGCTAGGCAAGTCCACTACCATTGAGCCACACCCCTAGCCCTTCAAAAAATTTTAAGACAGTATCTGGCCTAAAACTTGTGATCCTCTTGCCTCTGCCTCTTCAGCTGGGATTATAGGTTTGTGCCACTTTACCTGGCATCAGCTTTTTATGTAGCAGTATTTACTATTTTTGTAGTGCTTGGGATCAAATCCAGGCCCTCACACCACTCAGTTATAAGCAGAATTTTGTCTATCATAATTACTCAACTTTTTTTTTTTTTTTTTTGGTGGAACTGGGGATTGAACTCAGGCCCTTGCTCTTGCCAGGGAAGCACTTATCCCACTGAGCCACCTCCCAGGCCCTTCTGTTTCCCTTTCCACAATTTCCTTAAATATATTTTCAACTGGTATGAAACTTGCAACAGGGCCAATCAGAAAGCTCAGTGGACTGAAGCTCTTGCTTAGGCAGGTGCAGGGACCATGGTTGGTTCCTTGGGACGCACTTAGACCAAGATTGAGACTGGGCATGGTGGCGTGTGCCTGTAATCCCAGAATTTGAAAGGCTGAAAACAGGAGGATCATTAGGAGTCTGATCTGTGTAGTGAGACCCTGTTATTACATACATTAAAAAAAAGAAAGAAAGAAAAAAAAAAGAAACTTGCAACAAATCAAACTGTACTTGAAGGGTTAAATGTAGAAGAGAGCTTTCAGGAAAACATACGATACCAAACTTGAGAAAAGTTCACATTGGGCATTAACTACAATACCGAGACATGAGTTTGGTTCTGAACACTTGGGATACTTTAATAAACTGAAGGCCACTCTGGACTACAGTGAAACCTTGTCAAAAAAAAAAAAAAGTCTATAAGCAATTCTAATATTCTATCTTATATCACTTGCATTTGGGACAAAAGACTTTTCCTAAGCATCACTGTTAAATGTTAGACTGAGTGACACTTTTTCTAATATTAAATCAGCTGAAAAGTATATTGAGAGACATGTATAAAGTGTGAGTATTAAAAATCAAGAAATGCAAACCAGGGCTGAGGATGTAGCTCAGTGGGACAGTATCCATCTGGCAAGCATAAGTTGGATTTCTGGTACAAAAACAACAAAAGCAGTAATAATAAGAATACAAATCAAAATCATAATAAATTATCACCTCATATGCATTATGGTGGTGATTATCAAGAAAACAGTAAATAAGTGTTGGCAAGGAATGCAGAAATTGTAATGTGCACTGCTAAGATTGTAAATGATATGTCCCCTTTGGAAAATGGTGTGGGGTTTTGACAGATTAAAAATATGATTGCCATCTGATTAAATTACTTCTAGATATGTGTCCTAACGATTTGAAGGCAGAGTCCTAACTTATGTTCACAATTATTCACACTAGCTAACCAGTTAATAGAACCCAAGGGATGAATGGATAAACAAACTGAGGTACAGTAAAAAATGCATTCAGCCTTATATTTAATTCTGACACAATAAAAGGATGATCCCTGAGAACATTATACTCAAAGAAATAATGTATTTACATACAAAAGACAAATGCTTTAGTATTTCATTAACTCAAAGTATCTAAGGTAATCAAATTCATAGATTAAAAAAAGTAGAATACAGTACTACAGGGGATATGAGCATGAGGAAATGGGAGGCTGAATGGTGGGATAGACTTTGTTTTGCAAGATGAAAAAATTCTGGGGAGTGGTACACAATATGAATATATTGTTCTACTGAACTATATACTTAAAATGGGTAAGATATCAGTTTTTTTTTTATTTTACCACATTTAAACAAAAACCCATTAAAGGCTGGGGGTGAAGTTCTTGTTTGGCATGTATTCATCATGTGTGAGGACCTGGAAGGAAGAAAAAAAAATGTACCATGAGAGCTTCACAGCCACATATTCTGTAGTATATGCCTGGATCTCTATTTTTTTTTTTTTAAATGTTAAGATTTTATTTACAAAGCTTGTTTGTTGTACAGAAAGTAAAAATGCTGTTACAATCTCAATGTAACTGGTAGCCATAGACAGTTGACTCACCAATCACAGCTATCCACGCAACAGCAAGTCTTACACAAAAATCTAACAATGCTTACAATTTTGCTGGGGCAAAGTACCCAAGCTTGGTGGT
>NW_004524629.1:4767020-4794464 GCF_000260255.1 Octodon degus
ACAGCTCCTGGGGTCCGGTTCCTCAGCTCCAGGTGGATCCTCTTCTTCATGTCCATGTTCCCTCGTCCCCCCTCTTCAAACTTAACTTTCCGCGGCGGGGGCGGAGGGGGGAGAGGCGTCCCGGCCTGCGCGGCGAGGGCCGTCGGAAGGGGTCTGCTCGCGGCAGCGGCGGCGGCCGGCGTGTGCCGTGCGAGAGAACGAGCGGAGCGGAGCCTGCGGAGCCAAGTTACTCGCGGAAGCGGGGAGAAACCATGAAGGGAAAAGGGGGCTGGAGTGTAGCGGTGGCCTCACTACCGCCGCTCCCGGCCGTGGCCCTGCACTGCGCTTAAACTGGCGACGCGGCGCAGCGGCTGCTCAGCTGCTCTCGGGCCCGCGCGGCTGGATCTCTATTTTTGTGGTAAATTTTGGTTGGGCTGGGCATGATGCTACATGACTGCTAACTTGTCAAGGGCAGTTTTTATTTTTTACAGTTTTATTTATTTTGTACAGGGTCTTGCTATGCAGCTTAGACTTGTAGTGATCTTGTCTCACCCTTCCCAGCACTGGAATCACAGGCATGCATCACCATGCCAGGTTTTGGATGGCCAGCACAGTGCACCCAGGGTTCCGAGGCCAGCACAGCACGCTGTACCAGGGATTGAACCTGGGTCCTTGTGCTTGTCAGGCAGGTGTTTACACTGCTGAGCTATCTCTCTAGCCCAAGTGTAGTTTTTAATAACTAAATAAAATCATTTCATGAGTTATGACTCTTTTAATTTCCTGTATTACATGTACCTAGACACAAAATGTCAAATGGAATGCTTCCCATTATTTTTCAAAATTCTTGACAGTGTTTCAAAATATTAGTACATGTATGCAGTACATAATTATATTCATTGTGGGGAGTTGGTACATGTATGTAACACAACTCAAGTTTTACTCCCCCTCCCTCCCTCGGGATGTTTTTATACTCTTGAGTGTCTCCTCTGTCTAAAACATCTTCCCTTCTCAGCATATGCAACTCAAACATTAGGACTTGGCTTAGGTCTGTCTTACTCTTAGAAGTATTCCTAACTCCAGATTGAGTTCTATGGTCTTCCTCCTAAGATCTGTAATACCATGCATAAAAATCTACTTCATTTTAATGGTAGGGTTTTACATGCTTCTCACACTCCACAGATTTTTTTTTTTTTAGTACTGAAACAAGTAAGAAATTCCCGATTACTTGATTTTTGTGGGAAGCCAGAGGGGACTGTGGCTTGGCCAATCTTCGGATATTCCCGTAACTTGCCTTTAGCCTCAGTGTCCTCGTCCCACTCATGACTTTGCTTCCCAGCTGCTCTCCAGGACTTTCTAACAGGAGATGTGGCTCGGCTGTCATCCCTCCCTCTCCTACCATTCTTCTTCCCAGCACTGGTATTATAAGCGTGCACCACCACATCCAGAGTCAGGGACCAGCACAGCATGCTGAGCTGTCTTGCCAGTCCTCCTACCATTCTTGACCATCTTAACATGGCTAAGACCAGGGAAGGAGAAATGGCCTATTACAAACACGCCTAGGTAAGTTGTAAATTATCCCTCTCTCAAAGATTCCTCATTTCAGCCTTGACATTTTTCATAGACAGGACAACTACCAAACTGTTTGGGATGCCCCTTGCATAAGGCCCTGGGTTTGATTCCTGTCACGGCAATAAAATGAAAGTTTTATGTTCAGGATAAAAGAGTCAAATCTGGTCTTATAATTGTTTTAAACCAATGATACTGGAAATTATCAGCTGATATTCACAAAGATAACTAGAGAATACTTCTAAATGTATTTATAAAATATTTCCTTTCATAGGGCTGATATACATAAATTGAGAGACTGGGGGTATAGATCAGTGGCCGAGTACTTGCCTAGGATGCATGAGGCCCTGGATTTAATGCCTAGCATCTCCCCCAACACAAAACAACAAAAAAGATTAGCAGACATTGTACAGTACTGATAGAATTACCACTCTTTTAGCTAAGTCAGAAGTTCAATAATTATCCACTGAGTGTAAATGTGATTTTTAACCAAGCAAGCTAAACTAGACCATCTTTCTTTTCTAAGGCATACTCAACTGAAAGACCATTTTTCCAAAGTACACTTATTCACATTTAAAAAATGAATTATATCTGTCCTTTTTTAAAATTTAGTTTTATTTTTTAGGAAAATACAAAATAGTAATAAGGAAAAAATTAGAAATTATACAGAATTTCAGTAAAAATAACATGAATTCAGCAGTATTTGTTGTATTGCATAGTTTTATCTTCAAATTTGTTCAGATTACCAGATATATGCATATAAAATTGGAAAAAGAAAAAAAACATTATAATTTGAGAGTGAAAAAAAAACCCAAAAAATTTAAGCATTGCTTCTTTCCACAGACCAGTAGAAACCCAAAATATAATTATCCAAACCATCCTGCTTACATATATGTATCTCCTTCCTCTACTCCCTCTCCTGTCCTCATCTCAGTTCATAATTCCTTCCTTTTGAACAGGTTTATTACATTTTCACAGTATTTATTATATCCTTCAGATTTTATTTACTCTCTTAGTTTCTTACTCTAGGGAGACAAAAAACATGTAGATCTGATTTATTTCACTTAAGAGTTTGGTGTCTAGTTGGAATGGATAAAGATGTATTTTTACAGTGGGGTATTATTCAGCTATAAAAAGGATACATGAATACAACCAGAGACTCTATGTTATTTTTGCCTAATAAAAGACTTTAAAAATGAGTTACAAATATAAATATTAATGTCAACAAGTTATGATGCAGTATTTTGGCAGGAGTGATTCCACAGGATGTTTCTAATGGAGACTCGTAACAAAGCAACAGATTCTTCATGAATGTGAGAGTAAAAAACAAGATATAATGAAGCAGGCAGCAAAGCTTACAGATCTAGAAATATTTTTTATATGCTTAGAACACATTTCTTCTCTACATTGTATTAGTAATCAAGAACACTGTAGCATCCCTCCCCTTTTTTGTGGTACTGGGGCTTAAAACCAGGGCTTAGGGCTGGGGAGACAGTGTGCAAGGTCCCGAGTTTGATCCCCGGTACCACAAAAACCAAAACCAAAACCAAAACCAAATCCAAAACCAAAACCAAAACCAAAACCAAAACCAAAGAAACAAAAAACTCAGAGCCTTTTCACTTAAGTATATTTTCAACTCCTGCCCCTCCACCCCATCTTTTTTTTAGACAGGGTCTCATTAAGTAGTTTAGGCTGATAGTGAACTATTAAGTCTAGGCTGGCCTCAAACTCACAGCAATCCTCCTGCCTCATCCTCACCAGTAAGGGGAGGTAATGTACTACCACACATGGTTCCTTGAGCCTTCTAAAAAATAATTTTTTGGGGTACGGTATTTTGTAAGGTCACTAAATTATCAAGGCTGAGCTTGAGTTCATAGTTTTCCTGTCTCAGCCTCTAAAGGTGCTGGGATTATAGGATGAACCATCATATCTGGGCTTTTTTTTTTTTTTTTTTTCTTTTTCTATTAACAGTTGCTAACTAGGAATCTAAAGCCACTACTCTTAGAATTGTGTTAATCCGAACTAATTTTAAAATGTTGAGCTTGCAGGAATCAATAACGTAAAATTTTACTTTTAAAACTTCATGGATAATTGAGAATTTACTATGTTATCCTCTATGAACTTAAAATGAACTGTTCCTGTAAAAAATATTCAATGGCTTTAAGCTACATTACATGCATGAATATAAATTATTTTGCTCCTCCTGAACTATGCCATTTGCCTTACTCGTATTTTGAAACCCTAAATCATCACCAAAACGTCTTTGGAGAAGATACTAACTTGAAATGACCTCAACCAATAAGGGGATATGTACACAGATCTGAGCCTAAGGGTTTATTTATTTTTTTGTTTTTTTAAGGAACTGGGGGTTGAACTCAGACCCTTGTGCTTTTCAGGGAAGCGCTTATTCTACTGAGCCATCTCCCTGGCCCCCATGTACACAGATTTGAAAAGCATATCATCTCATGTAATTTAGAAGTGAGGATAATATCGAGAGAATGCTAAATGAAACTGTCATGCAAGATATAGTTAAAAGTATCTTAAAATGTTCTCATATGATTAATAATTAAACATATCATCTATATCCCTGAAAGTTTATCAAATTCTATTTTAGAGAAGAATTTTCTTATTAGGAAAATGATACAAAGCATTACATTTAATTAGAGGCTTATACTGAATATCTTTTTGTGTGTCACCTAATCACTCTCTCCTCCATTACAGACACTCATAGTTTAATGACTAAAGTATGGTCACCTAAGTTGTTAAATGCATCGGTCACTAAATGAGGAATTGGATATAGTGTAAAATATTCAGAAAAAGTGATCAAAGAAATTTCCAACTTGATGACTTTGCTCTTATTGCGTAAATTCTTACATGTAGTACTGTAATGTGTAACATAAAACTACAGTACTGTACAGCATATAAGCAAAAATTACAGTACTGTATAAATAATACTATCCAAAAAGAAAAGACACTGAGGCTCCGTAAACAAGATGTACAGAAATGTACTGGGGGAAAAAAAAGAGATTTGGTTAGATCCAAGTGGTGGGTCATTAAGTCTGAACAGTCTTTAATTAAGTAGGTTGTTAAACAATACTTTGTTAACGACTGTGTAAACCAAGGATCATTTTTATTTTTCTCATTTTTCTTTTTCCTTCCTTTGGTCCTAGAGATTAAACACAGGAGCACTCTCCCACTGACTGAACTATATACATCTCCAGTGCTTTTTACTTTTTGAGACAAGGGTCTAATTGCCTAGGTTGGTCTTGAATTTGCAATCCTCCTTCCTCAGTCTCCAGAGTAACTGGGATTCTACAAAAGTATACTACTGTAAGTAGGCATTTTCTCATTTTCCAAGAAACAAAAGGAGGAAAAAAAAAAAAAAAAAGGAAATGCCTCTGAAATTAGAAGAATTAAAAATTTTAAAAATCTTTATTTATTTGGTACAGGGTCTCACTATGCAGCTCAGACTTGTAGTGATCCTCCTGTCTCAGCCTCCACAATGCTGGGATTACGGCCATGTGCCACCATGCCTGGTTTTGGTAGCCAGTTAGGCATGAGGCCAGCATGGCATGCAGTACTAGAGATCAAATAGTTTATTCAGATAATTCAAGTTCCAAACAACATTTCTAAACAAGCAGGCTTTTTTCTGTTACAATGTTTAGTTTTATTTTTGACTTAATGTTAAAATCAAATCACATACTTGAGGGGTGAGGAAACACTCTACATTTGTCAACTTTGTTGAAGTGTAGATTCTTACAATTAACTGAATATTTACATAAGTTTTTAAAAAAGAAGTAACATCACAGAGACCATATCAACAGAATCTGAAAATTGTCGAAGATGTTGAGTACTTAATTAGAATATTCAACTCTTGGTTTAATGAAGTATTATTTCTTCTGAAGTACTGAGGATTGAATCCAGGATCTAATGCATGTTAGGTCAAGGGCTTTACCATTAATCTATGTCCTCAGTCTTAGATTAATAAACTTTGTGACACTGTTCTATAACCAACAAATGAAACAGCTGAGACAAATTAATTTTTTGAATAACAGTTAATGTTAACTACTTTCATACCTGGTTCATGAGTTATGACTTAAAACAGTTATTTTACTATTGCTTTAATTCTATTATCTTTTCAATTCTTTATCTTTCAGTTACAGTTCTGTTTGAATTTTTCCTTTTAAACATCTGTACTGTTAATAATTTCTGACTTCCATCCTATCTGGTTAATATGACTAAAGAGGCTTATGCTTATCCTGGGGTTCTGTCTTTCTGAACTGAAAAACAAAGCTAGTCAACATGAAATGTATCAAAGTTATATGCTGAAAGCCTGTGCCAGATAATTAAGTTTCCTAATAAAACTTGGAGGAATCATTAAAGCTTGGCTAGCTATCTCTTTAAATTAGCAAGTCTCGTCACATTTTAAGACTGATGGTTGACTAGCAGTTGAAAAAGATTCATTCAGTTCTGAGGGATTTTTCTGACTAGGACTTTAAGAATGGTAGAGTAAGAAAGGTAATGTATGAAGAGATGTTGCTTAAGGCCACAGTTATACGATACATGCTGTCATCCTATGATGATTACTACTAAGACATTTTTTACTTTTGCAAAATGTTGAAAAAAACAACTATAATCAGACTACTGCAGCATTAACTTACTATAATACAGCTAAACTAACTGCATAAATATTAACATTTCCTAAAAATTATTAAAAGCATTTAAATTATGAAATACACCTATAAAAGAAACACTATGAGAAGAATGCTTGTAGAAAGTGCTTTAGTTCCTATATAATTAAAGCTGTTTCCAAATAAAATTTCTTTAAAAAAATTTCTCCTTAAGGAAACAAAATATGTGAACCAATTTTTTAAAGAATATTTTACAAATATAAATCATAAAAAATTAGTAGAGTTCACTATGAAGCAGAATTATAAAATATATCAGTTAACTCTAAAGATTTATGAAATTATTGCTCTGTTGACCAGTTCAGGAAAGAATCTTCTGCAGCTCAATACAACTGGCATCAAGGGGCCGGGGAGATGGCTCAGCGGAATAAGTGCTTCCCTGGCAAGCGCAAGGGCCCGAATTCAATCCCCGGTTCCGCAAAAAAAAAAAAAAAATAAATAAATAAATAAATAAAATAAAAATAAAACTGGCATCATAAACCATGTATAAAAAAAGCCGAAACAAAACCAAAAACTTAGTTTGAAATATTCTAATATTACTGCTTAACCTTCATCTTATTAACTGCTCAATTAACTTCTTTTTCTTTCTTTTTTTTTCAAGTAACTTCTTTTAGAATTACCTGGAAAAACAATTTTGGTATTTCAGATGTTAGACATTAATTTCCTATTACCTTAAGCAATGCATTATGGCACCTATACATTTTATAAAAGGCTATTTTATAAATCACATTTCTATACATGTAAATGATAAACATTAAAATAAAAATATATAGATAAAATACTTGGGAGAAAGCTTGTTAAATCTCTTTTATTTCAGTAAAAAGATTATTTTCAATGTCTTGGCTGAAAAGGTTGCTGTTGCCATGGAGCTGGAAGAAAAAACCCACAGAGATTTTAGACACGTTAAATAATGTAGACTAATCATATATAATAGCAAAGTAAAAACTACTTAAGATTACATTAGAACCAAAGAGATCAGAGTTGAAATTATACACCTGCCCTTTGCTATGCATAGGATCCTGGAAAATTTGAGACTCTCTGAAGAGTAGTTTCTCAAATGGTAAGAAGGTAATATTCTTACATCACCCTTAGGTATTCTGTGGTAATTAAATGTTAAAGAACATAATGTGCTTGGCACAGAGGATTCAATTTACTGAATTTCTAGGATTGAATTCAAGCATGCTGAACAAACCAGTGATATGTGGCTCAAAGAGATGTTCACATCTTTGTAAAAATGCAGTTGATTTAAATGTGAGAGGTAATCTCTATGAGTAATCTACACTTCTGAAAACTAGAATATGTGTTTAAAAATATTTTAATGCCTCCAATTTTTTGTTTTTTAAGCTTTCTTATATTTTAAGTAGTTAAGCTGTTAGTGATATTTTAAAAAATCTTCTGGAATTCAATTCTAGCTGAGACTTTCAATATTATCATTTGTTATTGGATATAGGGTCTCACTACACAGTTCAGACTCATAGTGATGCTCCTTTCCCAGCTTCCTCAGTGCTAGGATTACAGGTGTGTGCCTCCATGCCAGCTTCAGGGCCAGCATAGAATGTGGTATTGAGGTTCAAATGCAGGTTCTTATGCTTGCCAGGTAGGCGCTTAGACCACTGAGCTATCTCCTCAGCCCAGCATCCAAAGTTTTGAGATGGACTTTTGGACACTTTACATAACTTTTTCTTTTCTTATTTTGGTACTGGGAATCGAACTCAGGACATTGTGCTTGCCAGGCAGGCCTGTGCTGCTGAGCCATACCCTTGGTCCCTTAAATAACTTTTATTTTCACTGGATCAATATAACCAAAGAGGTAATAAGATTCAAAGTCATATCTAGAGTTGATTCCAGAAGATTTTTAAAAATATCACAAATAGCTTAACTAATTAAAAATACAAGAAAGCTCAAATAATGAAGGTTTCTATGAAAGAATTAAAATCAAGATTTCCTACTTGAGAAATTAAGGTGCACTATATTTTTTCTCAGATGAAAAATTTCTGCCCTGCTTAACTCATTTTGTGGGAAAAGGAGGGAGGGAAGGAAAAGATAGATTGTTATGCCACCACCAAGTTTTATTACATCAGTGAGAGAATCATGTAAGAAATACCAAAATACCAGAAGGATTTTCAAATGGGAGAATAGTAAGGTCAGTGATGCTTGAATATTGAAGTAGCAGCTGTGGGAAATGAGGATGGATATGCAGGATGTGAACAGCTCTGCTTCTCAAGTTATAGTATCTGAACTGTAGCTAGGTGATAAATTTTGTTAACCAGAAATAAAAGTATATTAGACTGGGAATACAGCTCAGTGTTTTAGTGCTTGCCTAGAAAACTCTGGGTTCTATTCTGTCACCCCAACCCTGCAAGAGTCTGCTTCTATATGAATTTAGCCAAATGGTGCCTAAATATTTTTTGTACTATACTTATTTGTAGCAGCTGGCAGGATTTGAAACAACTGTTTAAAAGGAATTTTCTTGCATTATTAACAGATGATAGCTTATTTAAAGTGTTTTTTCTTTTTGAGGTACGGGGATTGAATTCAGGACCCTACACTTGCCAGGCAGGTGCTTATTCTACTGAGCTTTTTTTTTTGGAACCAGGGCCCTTGTGCTTGCCAGGCAAGCAGTTGTTCTACTGAGCCATCTCCCTGGCCCTCTACTGAACTATCTCCCCAGGCCTAAAGCAAGTGTTTTTTGATGGAAGAATATTTGGGTGTAATTACTGTTTCTGTAGAATCAACAGTTATTTTATAATTCTACTTTAAGTCTAATAATGCACATTTCAATTTAATTAAAAACTTATATTCTAATTGTATTTAATAAATAGAATTAGGTGCTTAGAGAAAACAAAACTGCAAGTTCCAGAGGGAAAGTACCAAGTTCTTCTACCAACAATTTCAATTAACAAGATGCACTTACACTAGGGTACTGTATTATGTTAACACACAGAGAAGAAAAAGATTGCTTTATATAGTTTCCTTTTGCACCTTGACTTTTAATCAAAATTTCTCTCCAATTATTAAGATAAGTTTCACAGAATGAAATCTTAAAAATGCGGAACTCTACATGTGCCCAATTTTATTTGGTACTAGGAACTGAACTCAGGACCTTGTACTTGTCAGGCAGATACTGTCATGTTAAGCTATATCCCCAGTCCCTATATCTTTGATTTTTATCTTCTAGGGGCAGTCAACTTCAAATGCTGGCATTTAGGTTTATGTGATATAGCTTTAAAAAAGTCATGTCATTAGAAATTTTTATAATTTATTTAATGATTATATCATTGTATAGCTCTAATTATAATTTACTTAACTATTCTCTGAGATTTTCTTTAAGGACACATTTGTGACACAACCAGTTCTTTTCTCTAATCTTTGACAACTATATTTGTAACTAATAATACAATTTAACTGTCTGATATATGAGCAATTTTACAAATGTGCATAGAAAAATGTCTCATATATGTAATCAATTATGAATTCCATTACATAAATGTACAAAATTAAAAGACTCAAATGTTAAAACTTACACAACTCACCATAAATCCAAGGAGCTTCTGGAAGCACATCTGCAGCAGGATGATAAGGATAATCAGTTGGTGGTAATAGCTGATGAGAAGCATACTGTGAAACAATTGGTTGCTGAAAATAAGAAATAGGCATCTGAGACTGAAAATACCCATTTATTGGCACAAAAGCATTTGCTTGCGGCTGATCGGCAAAATAACGAAAATTCTGAGGGTATAGGAGATTAGAATGTGTGCTTTGGACAGTATTTGTAAGCGTAGTCAGTATTCCAGAAGGAGGTGACTGTACTTCATATGATGTTATCCGTTGGTATGTATGGGTAATGCCATTGCCACTGCTGCTGCTGTAATGATAAATGCACCAAGCATAGTATGGAGTTTCCACTGAATGGTCAGAAGAATTACATACTGGGGCGCAGGTAAACTGTGGAAGTTCATTCCAGTGTATGGCAGTTTTCTGAGTTAGGACTTTTGATTTCTCTTCATCATGTTCAGAAAAGGAGTACTCTGTTGTCTGAGTCACATCAGGGGGTAAGCTTCCAGATGCTCCAAGAGGTATAGGACTGGGATTCAATGTATCAGGAATCCTGCTCTGGTTATATACAGATTCTGGAAAACTGGCACATGTGGATTTATTAATAGGTGAATCTAATTGTTCATTATCTTGATGTTCTAAGACTGTGCCATTTATTTCTAGGTTGGTATGTATATGCACTGATGAATTAGGCACAAGAGAGTCACCAGTTGTTGGTTTTATGTTTGAAAAACAAGTTTGCTGTGGGAGAGTCTTAAGTTTCTGTGAAGGTATATCTTGGTCTTTTGACAAAGTGCCATTTATACTTTTCTGGTCACAAGTTGCAAAAGCAGCATCATTTTTAAAACGCTTTGTTTCAGGAGCACCAAAATTCACATTTTTCTTTATGTTATTTAAGTTTTCCTGTTGTTCAGTGAGGTGTTTTGAGGCACTCGGTGAACTATTAGTTACATCTATTTTGCTTTGTGACTCTGATGTGTAAGTGGCTTGTGGGTTCTTTAAAGGTGAAAATGAGTCACTTAATGATCTCTGCATTTCATCCCTTTTTGGAGATACACAATTTCTTTTCAGATTGTCAGATGAACTGGATCTTATTGTGTTCTCACCTTTGGGATGAAATCCTGTAGTCCTATTAACAACATGTAAACAACTTTAAATATATAGTCATTAATTTTTTGGTGATGGGGATTGAACTCAGGGCCTCATTTATGTTATATAAGCATTCTACCACTGAACTACAGTCTACCACTTTATCTGGCGGCAGAAAAACAAGGTTGGAGATCCTACTGATTCAGCCTTGGAGGTTGATCTCCAATCAAAATTTTAACAGAATTTTGTATTTCAAATTTTTATTCAGGGTTTTTGAAGAAAAGAATTTATTTTATTTTATTTTTTTGCAGTACTGGGGATTGATCTCAGGACCACTTACTCTACTGAGTTAGCTCCTCAGCCCTAAAAAGAATTCTTAAGAGTGACATTTGCTCATTTTGTTAAGAGTATACAAAGAAACTGTTTCCTTGCTTGTAATTTAGATACTTATCCTGATAAAGATTATATAATCTGCATTTTAAATGTATTTCCAATATTGTAAAATTAACAGCTTTGTGCTCTGGATATTTCCTCATACTTTTAAAAGTATAAAAATGGGCTGGGCTGTAGAGTTAGAGAATTTGTAGTAGTAGAGAATTTGTCTAGCCTGTGTGAGGCCTTGGGTTTGATCCCTAGCATTACCAACCCCAACACACAATAAAAAGTAAGAAAATATCATTAGTGATTGATGTAGTTTCTAATTCATACTTCCAACACAATGGTGATTTTCATTATTTGTAAATAACCATACATTCACATATGTGCACGTACACAGAAAGATTGTAATTCTCAGCTGTGTATTTTCAACTTCCTACCAAAGACCTCCTAATAAAACATCTGCAAATATCTTGCCCATCAAGTATCCTTGGTATTTTTACCTAAGACAATATTAAAGCAGGCTGAGAGAAGCCAAAATCCTGTCATATCAACAGTAGCATCAGATTCTCATAGGAGCACAAAGCCTACTATGAACTACACACGCAAGGTTACGTGGTTCTTATAAGAATTTAAAGCCTGATGATCTGAGATAGAGCTGAGACATCACTGCAAAAACATTAGAAGAGGTTTTACTGAACAGAGACAATAATAAATAAACCTACTAGTAGTCTCTTACTAAATCCTTATTGAGTGACAAGTGACAAGCTGCATCTGGTTGCAGGCTTTATAGTGGCAAGTGAGTTGATATAATTCAATTATACAGCTTTATGTGGTGGCAGAAAAACAAGGTTGGAGATCCTACTGATTCAGTACTGAATTGTTTAATTACTTTATATTAAAATGTAACAACAAAGTACACAGTAAGTGTAATGTGTCTGAATCCTCCTAAAACCACCCTGCCCCCTCAGTCTGCTAAAAAAATCATCTTCCACAAAACCAGACTCTGGTGCCAAAAAGATTGGGACCTACTGATTTACAGAATAAAGCCTGAGTTTATTTGAAGGCTCACTAAAAACACAGTATAATAAGAAACACATGATGCAACAGAGTAGTATGAATAATTGCTTTTTTCTTCTTCCTATGTTTTGTTTGTAATTTTGTTTATAGTTTTGCTTCAGACAGGGCCCACTATAGCTCTTACCTTAGACACCTGAACACTGCCTTCTCACTGTTGATTTTGGAGATATTGTTCATGTTAACCTATGTTTAAAAGAAACAAAGAAAACTTCCATTAGTGGTGACAAAATAAAATATAAATATTAATCTTATTCCCCAAAATTGACTGCTGGACTTTCCATATTTCATATACTTGAAGATTTTTTTTTTAAAATAGCAACATTGTTCTTTTTCTAAAACTAATCTTATTTTATCTTTACCATTTGGCCACTAAGTCCCACCAGTTCTTTAAACAATGTACTATAAAAAGAAATGCCTATCAGGCTTTGTGTATGTGTACATGAAAGATAAATCAAATTTTTGTTTAGATTTGGTTCCATCACTAGATATCTCATTATACAATCATTTTAGGATTTTTTTTTTTTTTGGGGCTGGCTAGGCCCGCCTTAAGGGCTTGTCTGGTGAGGCATGTGGTGCTGGGGATCAAACTGGGGCCCCCCACACCTGAGTGAGTTTGCCCAAGCAGGTGCGTTAGACAACTGAGCTAGTCTGCCAGCTTCTATACAAGTATTTTAAAAAGCTGAAGAAATACAAAATCTAAAACACCTCAGGTCCAAAGCATTTTAGACAAAGAATACTCAACTTGCATGGATTTGTACTTATTTTATAATCAGCACTCTTTTGTGAACTGCAGCTGCCTAAAATTTCAAACTATATTCAGGATTTCCTTATCTTTTAAATCACTAAAGCAACACTTTTTTTTTTTTTTTTTTTGTATTTAGTATAGGTCTACAGGGTCTCACTACATAGATCATCAGACTCATAGTGATCCTCCTGTTTTTAGCCTCCAAAGTGCTGGGATAACAGGTATACACCACCACTCCCAGTCTGAATCACCCTGGGGGCAGGGCCAGCACAGCCTGTAGGGGATGGAACCTAGTTCCTGTGTCTGCCTAAGCAGGCCCTTTAATCTGCAAGTTATCTGGCCTGCCCTCGTAAAGCAATACACTTCATGTGACACTTTGGTATGTTCACAAGTGAAATTCAAACTTCTTAGGCCTATATTTAAGACATACTATCTGCAACCAACCTGAAATTACCACCACTTTTTTGTGTGAGACATTAAATACAGGGCTCTATGCATATGGTAAACACTGAGCTATAACCCCAGTCTATGAAACAACCTATTTCATCCTAGCTAGCTATTGCCAACTAGGTTAAATTTTAAACTTTTTCAGTAGCAGTAAGTAGTGTGTCTTACCTTCTTTATTTTTTTACCTGGTAATATATTTTCCTGTTGCACATAGGTTTGGTTAGTGTTCTCCCAAAGACAAATCTAACAATCTAAGCCTTTTTTTTCTTTAGCACTCAGGCATGCTAGGCAAGTGTTCTGCTACTAAACTATACGCCCAGCCCTTTTAATCTCAAAAGAGGTTCTTCCTATGTGGCCCAGGCTGGCTTTAAACTTGTGATCCTCATGTCTCCGTCCTCACACAGCTGGAATTACAAACATGAGATATCATGCCCAGCTCCCATGCCACTTTTCTAGTAAAAAAAACCCCTCATTTTATTCTTGATGTGGAGTACACAATTTCTGCTCTTGTTGTGTCCTGGTTGTTAACTATTCTGCTATAAACATGGTACAACAGGTAATGATTCATAGAAATCAAGTGTTCTTGTATTCCAATAATTAGAAAAAAATTTAGAATTAACCTAACAAAGGAAGTAAAATACCCCTACAATGAAAACTACCGTACTCTGAAAAAGATGATCAGAGAGGACATCAGAAAATGAAAGACACCTCTGTTCCTAGATAAGCAGAACCAATACAGTCAAAATGGCCCTAAACTTTCAAAATGGATAGATCTAATGCAATCACAATAAAAATTACAATAATACTGATCACAGAACTAGAGTAAATAACTCTAAAACTCATAATGGAACTAGAAGAGACCAAGAATAGCAAAAGCAATCCTGGGCAACAAGAGGAAAGGAGGCATCATAATCCTGGATTTCAAGTCATATTACAAAACTACAGTAATAAAACAGAATAGTACTGATACAAAAACAAACAGGAACATTAACAGAACAGAACAGAGGATGCATAAACAACCCCAGGCATATTCAGTCATCTAGTCTTTGACAAAGGGACCAAAAATATATGCTGGAGGAAAGACAGCCTCTTTAGTAAATGGTGTTGGGAAAACTGCCTATCCATATGCAGAAGACTGAACCAAGACCCATATATTTTACTATGTACTAAGCTACAATAAAAAATGATCAAAAATCTAAATATTAAAACAGAAATATGGGCTGGGGAGATAGCTCAGCAGCATAAGTGCCTGTTTGGCAAGTGCAAGGGCTTGAGTTTGATCCCCAATACTACAAAAAACAAAAACACAAACAAACAGACCAAAAAATCCACCAGAAACACAACCAGATAGAAGATAAAATACATAATGATAAGTGTAGGCAAGGACTTTCTAAACGGAATCTAAATTGTACAAAAAATAACAGCAAGAATCAACAAATTAATGGGTCAGCCAGATAACTCAGTATGAAAGTGGCAAGACATATACTATCCTTCTACTATTACAAAAACTGTAGTTTGTACAGAAAAGATTCAGAATATGCCCCAACTGATTTTTTCATTCCCACCAATTTAAAATCTCCAAAATTATACCGCAGAGGTAGCATGTTTCAGTCAAGACGAGATGACTCTAAAATAACAGAGAAACTCAAATAAGTCCCGTGGGTCTATCAAGTTATACTTCAATTTGAAATTTAACTTAAGTTTTGAAAGTTAAATCTAACAAGTTAAATTTGAAAGTGCACAATAGTAAAGAAAGTAAGTTTAGACAATGAAAATACTGAGGCCAGCCAAATAGCTCAGTGGATTAAAGCACCTGCAAGCAGGCGCAATGGCCAGGGGTTTGATTCTCAGGCCTGCCATGCGGGCCCCACCCCAGGGCATGCTGAGACAGCAATTGAGACTGGGTGCAGTGGCGTGTGCCTGTAATCCCAGCACTTGGGAGGCTGTAAACAGGAGAATCAGTACAAGTCTGATCTAGTAGTGAGACCCTTAACCTCCTGTGGACCCTTCTCTAAAATACAGAAAAAAAAATAAAAAAGAAAAAAAGAATCAACAACATAATCAAATTAGATTATATAAAATTTAAAAAACCCCTATGAACAGCAAAGGAAATAACCCAGAGAATGAACAAACAATCTACAAAATGGGGGAAAATATGCCATTTACACCTTGGACAAAGAAGTAACATCTAGAATACATAAAGAACTAAAAAAAAATTATATGCCTCCGAAATAAAATAAAAAAATGGGCAACAAAAATGAACACACTTCTCAGAAGTACAAATGGACAATAGATGAAAAGTGTTCAAAACCTCTGGCCATTTAAAAAATACAAATTAAAACACTGAAATTCTATCTTATTCTAGAAAGAATGGCTATCTTCAAGAAATCAAACAGTAGCAAATGCTGGTGAGGCTGCAGGGGAAATAAAGAAGCCTTCTACAATGTTGGTGGGAAAGTAAACTAGTATAACCATTATGGAAATCAGTATAGAGATTCCTCAAAAACCTAAAGTTAGAAATTCCATTCAACCTAGCAATTTCTGTTCAAGATACCTTTCCCTAAGTATTAAAGATATTATATTACAGTGATATGTGCATATTTATGTTCACAGCAGCACAACTCATACTAGCTAGTGGTCTGTAGGTTCATCAACAGAAGCATGGGTAAAGACAATGTGGTATTTATACATAGAGGGGTATTACTGTATAAATCTCTATAAATTGCATAATCTAACTATAAATTACATAATCATTTATAGTAAAATGGACGCACTGTGACACCATAAAATTAAGTGAAATAAATCAAACATACAAGCTTAAATTCACAATTTCTCTTATATGAGAAGTATAAATAAAGTATAAAGAACAAAATAAAAGATAGTAGGAAACAGAGAGATCTTTTGCCAATGGGAAGGAGACCAAGAGATAGAAGGAGGGGGAAGAAAGGAAGGAAAGTATAAAGAAATTGAGATTATGCACATGTATGGACTTTTATGATATATGTGATAATTATGGACTGTATATATACACTAATCATTATGGATTGTACACAGGTATGAATACAAACAATTTTTTAAAAGACAGTATTAAATTCCTATTTTCTAGAACTAGAATTAACTCACAAATATATGCAACTGGAATGAGCAAAGAATCCTTTCATTTTGCACATAGGTTTCCGTTTACTTCTGAACTAAGAATTTCTCAGAGTTGTCAGAGATGTCCCTGAGAGTAGAGCAGGGACAACTGTTAGTTTGGGTTCTGGAGCTAGAATCTCTGGTTTTAGATAGATTCTCCCATTTCTATGTGACCTTGGGAAGGGAAGTTTCTAAATTTTCCTATGTCTCAGTTTTTTTTCTTTTAGAAGAGAGAATAATGATGCATGTGTTCTACGGTTTTCATTAAGAATGACTATGCCCTTGCTACATAAAATTATTAAAATGTTTTCATATAGGACTTTCTCTACTATTTTAAAACATTTGCTCAATTTCTCTCTCTAATCAGTGATGTGAACCTGACATGTGTGCCACACTGGGAGCTGTTATCACTAAAAGGTCTATAATTCTTCGTATCACTAATCTAGATAACTATGAAGTAGGCTTCATTAGCTGGTTGTTAATATTCATTACACATTGGGTGTAGGATTGTTACATAGAGGCTAATCAATAAACACTTGGTTATCCACTTAACTGGCATTCATAATGAACTTTCTCTTACAAAGCTATTAAATCCAGGTGTGCTAAGGTACATCTGTAATCACAGCACTGTGTAAAGGCTTAGGCAGGAAGACTGTAAGTTTGAGCCCAGCCTGTATAACTTTGTAAGACCCTATCTCAAAATAAAAAATGGGGTGGTGATGTAGCTCAGTGTGGAGCTGTGGGTTCAATCCCTAGTACTAGAAAGAAAAAGCTAACTAAAGCTCATTCTTCCAAAATTTGTTTTCCAAATACAGTGTACATTTGCAAGACATCTTCCATATGTACAATTTATAACATTTCATGGATGAGTTGTTTAATCCAATATTTTAGTTACCAAAATTAATTTGTTTTTCAAGGCAATACTTAAACCACACTCAACTTTTACAAGTGCAAACTATTTGTCTGCTTAAATACATTCTCAAAAATAGTGGCTTCATTTTAAAACATTCATACCTTTCTCTTTTTACAACTAGAAATATTTTCCTCTTTTTCCTGAGAGTCTTCATATTTGTCCAGAGCAACAGACCGCCTTTTAGGTGAACTTGAAATGTTTCTGGTAACGTACCCTGAAGTTAAGGGTACCTCTGCAGAAGTACTAGGTCTGGTATTTTCCTCAGGTATTGTAAAATGAATATTCATCTTTTCTTTTCTCTTGAGCTGGAAATTCTTCCTTTTGTTATGTAACATTTGGTACAGGATAAAAGAAGTGGTTAATTTAGCATTTTTAGCACATATGATCTTCATATATTCAATTGTTTTCATGACTTTAATAATATGGGCAATTTTTCCTAAATCTTTCTGAGGAAAAGACATTATATTTTTGAGTAGTGTAGAAAATTGACTATAGTTGTGTTCTAACTCTGTCACAGTGTTTCCATAATTTATGGATATTATATATGGGACAAAATCAATGTATGTGGAAATGGGACACTCAGATTTCTTTATGAGCTTTCTTATTTCTGAAAGTTCTTTAAGTTCCCTTGAGAATAAATGAAGAGCATATGAGCAATTAACAGCTTCTTTGTTCTTGTAGATGATATCCAGATCTTTTTTACATTCAGAAATACCAGTTTCTACTGCTTCACTAAGGCAATCTCTTGGGTTATTGTCAAGAAATGAGAAACAAACCATTTTTTCTTGGCAGTGAATCAGTTCAGGAAGAAGTGACAAATCAAACCAGAGCATACCTCGAAATCTCTGATTGTCTAATTTCTTTGCCACTGAGTTTTTAAGAAAGTGAACTGTTTCTGAGAGCATGGCAATTTCAATATATAATTCAGTTGCTTCAGGTTTTAAAATTACAGCTCCATGTTTGTGACTTTTCAGCATGTCCAAGACGTTTTCTTCTATGATAAAAATATCATCTATATTATCTCCTTGTAGAATCTGAAATTTTTCTTTTATAGTTTCTAAGTGATCTGTACAGATCGAAATAAGGTGCTGTAATTTTTTTAAGTCTGCAAATTCAGCCTGATCCAATATTTCACTAATACTAATATCTGGGTGTGAAAACGAAGTACTTTTTTCTATTACAATTAGATTATCTGATTTTCTGGAAGTAATCACAGTATCTTCCTTAAGCTCAAAATTCGAAGTTGGTATATTGTTTGAATTTTTGGACAAGTTATCGTATATCTTTTGCAATTTAGATAAAGCCCACTCATTCATTTTATGTATCACTTCTTTGGGTTTTTTTGAGTATTTTTTGCTGAAAGATTGTCTCTTCTTTTTCCAAACAAGATTTTTTGCAGCATCAAAGCATATATGCTCTAGACCATAAAGTGAGACTCTAATATTTACTGCCTCATTGCTCCTTATGAAATTAACTTTTGAGGAAATCATTTCTATGATGATCCACAGATGGTCTTGTTTTTCTAGGTATGAATGAACTTTAGGAGAGTCTTCATATGTACTGATCAGCTTTAAAGCACTTTTTCTTAAGATTTCTAGGTCTCCTAAACTATCTCCAAAGTTAACTCCACAGGTAAATGGAACAGAAAGAGAAAAATTAAAACAATCAGAATATTGCTTCATTATAGCTTCACATTCATAAATCTGTCGTCTGTATTTTAAGAATGCATAGTATGAATTATCCCTTTTTGTTTCGGCACACAATTCAGTCAACTGAGTATGATAATTCTGCAACTCACAGAATGCATCATATTTTAACCTTCCTTGAAAAGCAGGATAGAAACTAGACTGCAACTGATATCCATGTGGCCTGCCAAGAAGTTCACTGTACAATGTCTCATCATACCAAAGCAAGCTTCGGAATGTTGGTTCTCCTTCTAAGAGCCTTTTTTTATTTTCAATGAATTGAATGGTTTCCATTGCCATCTGAAGTTCTATTAAAGTGTCAATAGCACATGGGTTTAATTTGTATTTGCAGTTATTCCACAGATTTTGTTCTACCAAAAGCTCTCTTGAAATCAGAATTTGTTCAAGTGAACATTCCTGCTTTCTTTCGAAAGCTTCCACAAATAAAGGGAGAATATTCTGACAAGCCTTAGTTTCTTCTTCTAGAACCTCTAAAGATAATGCTTCATCTGCCCTTTGCAAAATTTGGGATAGCTCTGTTATAAGCGCTACGTAAGTAACTGAGCAATATTTTTCTTTTAATTTATTCACATATGATGTAGGTTTCTGAACAGTCTTAACTTGAGAAGCTTCAGAGTGGGCATGGAGAATAGGTATATGATCAATTTCCAGAATGTCTGGCTTGGAAATACAGCCAAACTGACAGTCACTATTAATTTTTCTCTTGTCACTTTTTCTTTTGTCAAGCTGACTAAAAACTGTGTTATTTAAAAAGACTGTCTCTGGGGTAGTTTTAATGCTTAGGTGAGAATCAGTCAAGTTTCTTTTAACTGTTTTTGTATTTAAGAAAGAGGATTTTTCTTTTCGGACCCTTTTCTTTTGATTTTTGTACTCAGTCATGACAACTGGTCCTTCATACATGCTTTTTTTATAAAGTGAATCTCTTGTTTTTTCTGCTTGTTCAATTTTCCTAATTTTTCTGTTCCAAGTATTTTCCTTTATAGTATATTTTTTTGAAAAATTCTTTATATCTTCTCTTAAGAGACGAGAACTATCATTAAAAAATGTCTTCAATGTATTTTCCCCATAACTCTTAAGCCCTTCAGCTGATGTCAGATCCAATTTTGAATGCTCAGTAACATTTGTTTTATTCCCTTCTACACAGAAACAACTATTTGAAGATTGCTGTGTCTTTGGAAGTGCCTTCCTACCATACATCTGTCCACAGTGTGACCTAATAGTGGGAGGTGCAGAATAATCTATAGCAAAAGCCCTCTGCTTATCCAAACATTTTGAAGATTCTCCCTCACTATCTGTCGTTGGTGTGGTTGGTAACTGAAGAATACTGTATTGTTTGTTTGATATCAAAGTTACGTTGAATGGGCCCATAATGTTTCCTGTAGTAATACTTGGTTTGCTCTCAACTGGAGCTATCCACCTTTCTATAGGAAAACTTTCTTTCAGGTTACTTTGACAGCCAGATATAATAGAGTGATCTCCTTTGCAGGTATCAACATTTAAAAAGAGCTTCATGTTGGAATCTAGGGTTGAAATAAACATGTCAGTTTTCACCTTTGTGTGGTCTATACATATTGCATCATAGTTTTTCTCTGTGCTGTAACTTACATTGTTTTTTTTAGTTTCACTTAAAGATACTGAACTACTTTTGGTTATTATTTCATTAACTTCAGAGGTTTTTTTTTTTGCCGTATCCTTATTATGTGCTGACTGGTGCCTAAGCTTTTCACATTTACTAGTTTTCGATAACTGTGCACCAACTTGATTTTCTTTTTCAGATTGTTCATTTGAGTAGGGCAGATATTCAGTTTTCTCAGAAAAAGGTTTAAGCTCTGATCTTGAATCTTTCATACTGCTATTATTATATTCTGAGTGACTTGTACTTTGGGATATAGAAAAGAGTGACAATTGTGATTCAGGGTGGTGGTGTTCATCACAATATTCTCTAACATGAACAGTGGTGTGACTCATGCAGACACTGTTGTTCATGCTTTTATTGGAATGGCATACTGCACTCTTCTCTCCATTTGTTTTGTGTGACTTGTGCTTTGACATGCAGGCTGGCTGACTAACATCAAATCCAAAAACTCTTTCCCCCAATTTTTCGTATTTTCTTTTTGACAAAAAATGCTTGGAATATCTTCTTTCAGATACAGAACTACAATTCTGAAGGTCACAGCTTTCCCAGAAATTATTGCATATTATTTCATATGCTTTGGGTAATGGGCCCTTTCTTTTTTGTCCCACTTTAGCTATTAGCTGCAAAGACGTGTGAACTCTTCTATGAGCTTTCTTTAAGTGAAGAACAGCTCTGTTTAGTTTTCTGGAAAGACGTTTGCTTTTACATAACGATGCTTCACTATTTAGAATATCTAGAACATCTTTTATGTGTCTTTCTGACTGTGAAAACGTTTTCATTCGTCCTTGGGATAATGAAGAAAAGCACTCGTATGAGTCATGATTGGACAGTCTTCTTTCCTTCTCACAAATTTCATGCTGTTTCCAATCTTTATGTGATATCTTATGGTCCTTAAGAGATGTATGAACCTTTCTTCTGCAAATTCTTGATTCCATGTCTTTTTTATTTGTAGTATTAAAGTTAGTTTTTGACTTTTTAAAGAAACATTTGTGTTCATTATTTATTGTTGTGACATTAGAAGGTTCAGAACAAAAAGATTCACTGTTTTTTTTTTCAGACATGTGATTATCAGTATTGTGACTCAAATTAAATGAATGGGAAATTTCAGATTTACTCACAAGGCCTGAATCCTGCATGGAATTATCAAATTGATCTTCACATGGGCAACCTAGATTTTCACAAACTGACTTAGAATCAACTTCAAATCCTGGAGCTTTCATAGCTTTCTCCTCTTCATTTCTTTCCGGTTTTGAGGCTTCTGTTAAACATTCACTAAAATTTTCTTTCGTCAAAAGGGTATCTTCAGGGGGAATGAATGTTTGTCTAATGGTGTTAGTAATTCTAACCTGTAGATCTGGAAGCAAAATTGGGTAGAGTTTTTTATAAGAAGAACAAAAAGTAATAGTATTCTTAGAGTGATGTTGATCTATATTCTCTCTTATAGTGCTTCCCAAATCATTCATCTTTCCATTACTGCTTCCGAATAGACCTTCCCAATCGATACGAGACTTCAGAGCCTCATATTCTTCATCAAGCGTATCTTCATGGCTATGTCTATTTTGTTGAAGTAAAAAATCATCATCATACTCTTCTAATTCTACTTCAATCTCACTTTCAACATCAAAATTTTGAAGAACTGAGTTCTCATTTACTGGCTGATGAAGTGAATCTTGCAATTTATTTTTATCCACATCAATTCCACAGTCAGCAATCTTATGTTTTACTAACAAACCAAAATCTGGACTCTTAGAAGAATGAGTTTCTTTAAACTGGTATCTTTGGTGAGCTTCATGATTTGTACTTGATGTAGGCAAAGCAGTGTTAGCTAACTCTATTGTAGGATTTGATGCTATACCTACTGAAAGACCTTCAACTTCAGGAAATGGTGTCAAAGCCAAATGCTCTACATTTCTTCTGGTGTTCTGTACATCTCTTTGTTTCATGGCAGCAAAAGTATCTTCATTGTCTAATGTAGTTTTCGGTGACTTATCTTTTTCTTTCCAAATGAAGTTGAATGCAGTAGAAATGTCTTCAGAACTGAGAATTTCAAATTTGTTGTCATTTTTATTCTTCTTCCTGTCTTCTATACTGGTTAAAGTATTGTTTGTATGGCATTCTTCCTTCTCATTTCCACAGATAGTCTCTATCTTGTTTTCTGGAGGTGAAGCTCTATCATCCTCTTCAGCTTCAGTTTTGTTTTCTTTATCATTATCTCTTGGCCCTTTGAAATGAGTATTTAGAAATTTATCATAATTCAACTGTGCAGTACCAGACAGCATGTGAGGCTGATATTCATCTTCAAAATAAGGATTTTCTTTGCAGTCTCTTTGAATGTTCTCTAATAACACTGGCTCATTTTCATTTTTCTTCTGGACATATAAATATTCTGTAGTTTTGCTGCACTTTGAATTGTTAAGGGCTATTTCAATGCCATGAAACATAGAATTAGCAAGTAGTTCTCTGGTCTGAAGAACTTCTTCTGCTTCTTGGAAAGTATCAGTTATAATACTAACATAATTTTTATTTGTTTTTTCCAAATTCATTTCTCTTAGCTTTTGAGTGAATCCAAAACTCATTGGCATGCTACCTCCATAGTCTGTAGAATGCTGAGGATGCTTTTGTGAAATGCTCTCTAGAGTAAGATTACTTTCTAAATCCAATGCTAGTTGATCCTGTTCATTATCCTTTGTGGTAAAGATGGGAGATTCTGGCATTTCTAATTCTTGGGTAACTGCTATTTCATCCATATTTCCTCCCAAAGGATCAAGGGTCTCATCGTCTTTGTATTCTTGGCATGAAGAAATGTAATTACTGATCGGAGTGATTTTTGTTTCATTAGTGAAGTAATTATCAGTTTCTTTTTGCAAAGTTTGTTTTTCTTCATATCTGTAACTATCTTCTGGGTCAGTGAAGTTTCTTATCTTGCTGGTATTTTGAATGCACTCATGCATGTTTCCTTCCCTTTGGGCTGAGAAGACTGTAGATATCTGGTGACCAGTATGATACAAAGTGCTAAAATTAGAAGAATGTAATTCTTTTGAGTTACGACTACTGGAGTCTTTTCTGTCAGTATTCACTGATTCGTAAGAGCTATGTGGCCTGCTGCTGTGTTTCATTAAAAGTGGAATATTGTTTTTCTCTTGGGCTCTCTGGGCCGTAGCCTTGCTGTGTTTTTGGTTCTCAAGCTCTGAAACATTTAACAAAGAAATTGGGAAGGGAAAATTGCCTTGGTCCTTATATTGTCTGACCCAGGGTGCTACGCAATAATCCACTGGATCCATGTTTTGAGTCTGAGATGGAGAGTCATCAAAAGAAAATTTGTTTGTATCCAAACAATCAGAAAGAATAGCACAATCACTTGGGACAACTTCAGATGAGGATGTAGAATTAGTTGCCACACATGACAGGTTTATGTCTGAATTATGATCTAAATTCTTCTCAAATGGCAAAATCTCACTGAAACCTATAATATTATTTTGTTTTCCCAAACTTTCTCCTTTTTTCATTAGTCTTGGGTCTTTGATGAATTTTGAAGTAATAAGTGTACTTGAGCCAATATTATTGTGGGAAGGAAAAGTAGGAGACATAACATTTAAAATATCTTTAAGATATGTTGAAAACATATCATCACTATTACCACTTCCTTTATTATCACTGGGCATAAAAGAACGATTTGAATCACATGCAAGTCCTTGGGAAGTGCCTCTAATTTCTGCTAAACTGTTCTCTGATTGCCCACCATATGTTTCAAGTATAGACATATTTCCATTTTGCACATTTTCATAAGAATCAGAAATATTTGCATTGAAGGAATTTATCGCTGAATTCTGTGTACTGCATGAACAATTTTCTAGAGCAAATGGATCTACAGGTTTCCCAAAATGCTCAAAGATCACAGTAGCATCTTTTCCCTTTCCAATTCTTTTGGCCACTGTACAGTTATTCAGACAGCAGTTTCTTTCTGTGAAAATAATAGAAATGTAAGAACAATATAGGCAAATCAATACAAGAAAACTGTCATAAGTAACTAATTAAAAGCTCATCTAATAATGTAATGATGATTAAAATTTGTGCTCATCAGAAAAATCAAAGGTAAGGCAATGAGTACCATGCAAGTAAAATATAAAACAAGCATCATAAGCTCTACCTTAGTCTAGGAACTTACTAACAAAGGTATGTGCTATTAAAAATGGATTCTAACAATAGAAAACTTAAATTGGAAAATATTTTTTTCAGCTAGCCCTTATATTAATTTACAATATATAATATTTGATAGTAGCATCTATGCATTAGTAGGCAAAACTGTCTCCCATTTACTGTTATCTTGCTTCTTTTCCTTCTACCATGGAAAAAAAGAGAGAATGAGGTGAGGAGGTAGGGTGAAGAAAACTCCAGTCTCACAAAGTCTTTATCAGGGGATAAAGCAAACCATTACTTCTCTGTCAAAACACAATAAATGTGTCTATCAACTGAAGTGTTTTAGGTTTCAGATTTTTCTGAAATTTACTGTTTTGTCTATCTGAGACAGGATTCCTATCTATCTATCTATCTATCTATCTATCTATCTATCTATCTATCTATCTCATGCTGGCCTAGACTCCTTATGTTTAGGTAGTCCAGGATAGCCTAGAACTCATAGAAATCCTCCTGTCTCAGTCTATTGAGAGCTTGAATGCATTTTATACATTGAAGCCAATTGCAGATATTATTCTTAATAATTGTATGGGATTTCTACTGGCATCATGGTGGTACTCAAGAAGTTTTGGATTTTGGAGCATTTCAGACTTTGGATTAGGAATGTTCAATGTGTGTATATAAATAAAAATCTGAAAAGTGATGATGAATTTTCTATCTAAATTTACAGAAATTTATAAATTTCCTAAGTAACCTACAATAATAAAGGAACTTATAAAACACTATTTTGCTTAGAGATGCACAATATATTAAAAATATTCAGAAATTCAAAGATCAGCACAACAGTACTAAAGTAGAATAATGCATCTATCTTACCACTCCTCTTAGGAAATCCTGTTGTAAGTAACCTCACAGATGTTTTACGGTATCCATTATCCATTTCGTGACCAATAAATTTTACTGTTATTATTGCATATGGAAGACACTGCCTAGGCTTATCTACTGGCTTTGAAAGGGCACTGTATTCATAGAAGTATACCTGAAGACAAAAAATAGAAAAATTTATGCTGATGAATTTTGGCAGTTAAATTCAAGCTTACATTTTAAAAATGCTGTATACTTGCATATCACATAATTTACTGACTTCCATTTACCAATTCTTTTCTCTCTGCTTCAACCCTTAATTTTTGAAGATATATAAAATTCATTTTTTTTCTTCCACCACATATTTGCAATGTTTGTAGAAGCAGATATTTGCAATGTTTGTAGAAGCAGATATAATCTGTTTTTCAAACAGGAAGTATTATGTTATTAAGAGTTAAACACTGTGCATACACTGGGAGCCATTACATGCTTTGATAGAAAAATTAGGCAAATGATACTTATTACATGTAAGAATATGCACATATTCCTATACAGAAACTTTATTTAATTATATATAAAACTTAACCTTCTATAGAACATTAAAAGCCTATAGCCAGGTGTTGTGGCTCCTGTAATCCCAGCACTGGGTAGGCTGAGGCAGGAGGATTATTGTGAGTTGGAGACCAGCCTGGGCTACAAATTGAGCTCAAGACCATCCTGAAATGCATACTGAGACCCAATCTCAAAAAGACCAAAGGAAGAAAAAAAAAAGCAAAATGTGATAGAAAACTGTTTCACTTCATGGCTAAATACATAAAGCTTTTCTTATTTTCTACAGTACAAAGAATCAATAATATTGCTTCAAGACAGCATTGTTCATTTTCAGATTAACATTATTTCTAATATAGCATAATCAATAATTATGGGATACAAATGGCATTTTGAATACATATATATATATATATATGAGAATGAGTATATAAAACTAACATATCTGCCATCATACCCATTTTTTTCCATAATTTTATTGAGAAACAAATATCAGTGAGACAGTTTCAAATCCAATTAGTAGGGCAGTTTCAATAATTAATACATTGCATATTGTTGTCTCAGTGGTTATTCATTGTACAAGATGCAAACATGATACCTTGTTTACAAACACTATTAGAACAAATCTTTCTATTCATTGAATTAAGAGAATGTAGTTGTATATCTATCCTATTCTGAATATACAGATCAAAAATGGTTGTTCATTTCTATCCCCTTTGTTTAGTTTTGTCATTTAAATATTACAGGTGTTCAATATAGTTCTGGAATCATTAGCTACAGCCATTAGACAAGAGAAAGAAATAAAAGGAATAAGAATAGGCAAAGAAGAAGTTAACTTATCTTTATTTGCAGATGACATGATACTTTACTTGGAAGACCCAAAAATCTCCACCAAGAAGTTACTAGAATTAATACAGAAATTCAGTAGCATAGCAGGTTATAAAGTCAATACCCAAAAGTCAATAGCATTCCTCTACACAGAC
>NW_004524629.1:4797264-4801458 GCF_000260255.1 Octodon degus
AACAAAAAAAGGGGATACAGATGAATGTCCATTTTGTATCTGTGTATTCAAAGTGGTTAGGATAGATATATAGTTACATTTTGTTAATGAATGGAATGATTTGTTCTAGTGGTGTTTGTAAATAGGATATCAAGTCCGCATCTTGTACAGCAATTAACCACTAAGAAGAATGTATGCAGTGTGTTAGTTATTGAAACTGTCCTAGTGATCTGATTTGAAACTGTCTCATTGCTATTTATCAATAAAATTATGAAAAAAATAAATATTACAGGTATGTGAATTCAGCAAAATATTCCAAAACAGTCCAGTAGTCCATAATAGTAGTGGGTTTTCCATAAGACTGGCAATGTCAGAAGTTGTTGACTTGAGCCTTTTACATCTCAGCATATTAATATGGCTTTACTTTTTATACTTTGTTTTTATACTTTTCTCCTGGATGGTGAAGACCAAGATAAAGCAAGACCCATATAACAAGAATTGTAACCTTTGTATCTGATGAGGTCAGTCAAGTCCCTTCAGGATTTAGCCCGTAAGCCTGTAATGCATTTTGTAGATCCTTTGTCAGTGTCAGCCTTGTGGATGTGTCACAGCCATTGCTTGACCAATTTGCTCTCTCTGAAAGCCTGAGAGAATGTTTTCTCTCCATGTGACTCTCTTTAGGCACATACTACATCATCAATCACTTTCTTCTTTGGCCCCATAATCTTCTTGATCAGAAAGTTTGGGACACAACTGAGTTACATGATGTTATAGTACAGGTTCTCATAGATCCTGAGTCTTAGTTGACCTTGGAAGGCTAGGGCCAAAATGTTGGCTGTCCTTGCGGCCCTCCTTTTTCTCTAGTTTTTGGTCTGCAAACTTAGGTTGTTAACCATCCAGAAGAGAAGCTTATTATTACCATACAATCGAGGATGTTGAGCTTAAACTCACTATCTGTCTCAGTATCAAACATCTTAGGCATAATATGGAACAGGTATTTTTCATCAAGTATTGATTTTTTTTTTTTTTTTTTTTTTTGGTGGAACCGGGGATGGAACTCAGGCCCTTGTGCTTGCTAGGCAAGCGCTTGTTCTACTAAGCCATCTCCTCAGCCCAAAGTTTTGATATGCTGAACTTTAAGTCCCTACAGAATATGAAGAAAAACGTTTAAAAAATTAAAATATATCTAAAACACCACCCCCTTCCTTTTTAAACAAATATCTACCCAAGAGACAGCACGGCAGCAACCGGCATGTCATCACAAGCAGCATGTATTCAGAAGACCAGAATGACTGGCACTCCAAGCATGACCCTACTATTACACACTGCCATCTTCAGTGCAGTTGCTTAGTTCACAGATATCAGCATATATACTTAGTCAGGGTGAGAATCCTACCAATTAACTGCTAGCTTCAAAAACCCTCTTAAGATTCTCAGTATCATTGCCTTACCCATCTTGTATATATAAATGTATGGCTTTGCTCCTGTCATGTTTCCTAGCTTTTTTCCTTGCTCTCTCTTCATTGTCTAATCCTCAAGTTCTCGCTTTTCTTTTAATTGTGTTATACCTTTCTATTTGTATTTCTTCTTTTGTGTTCTTATACTAGGGAGATTATATGATATTTACACATGTGGGTCTGGTTTATTTCACTTATGAGTATATCTTCAAGTGGCATCCCCTTAAATATAAAGGCTTCAAGCTTATCATTTTTTATAGCTGAGCAATACTCCATTGTATAAAAACACAACATCTTTTTCATCCATTCCTTAGGTGACAGACATCTTGGTTATTTACAGGATTTAGCTATCACAAATTGTGCTGCTATAAACATAGGCACACATATATCACTATGATATGATGTTTTCAGATCCTACAGGAAAATTCCCAGTAGGGGAATAGCTGGTTTGAATGGGATTTCCAGTCCTAGTTTTTTAAGGAGTCTCCACACTGATTTCTATAATGGTTGCATGAGTCTACATTCCCACCAGCAGTGGAGAAGGGTTCCTTTTTCCCCACAGCCTCTCCAACATTTGTTGTTGGTTGATTTCTTTATGACAGCCATTCTTTCTGGGGTGAGATAATATGTCAGTGTTGTTTTAATTTGCATTTCACGGATGGCTAGTGATGTGGAGCAGTTTTTCATTTATTTATTTGCTTCTGTAATTTTGTCCTCTGAGAAGTGTGTGTTCATCTTGGATGCCCATTTCTGGACTTGGTCTTTAAATTTTGGGGCCCTAATGTTTTTTAGTTCTTTATAAATTCTAGAGAGCAGACCTTTGTCTGAGTGCTTATTTGTCAAGATTTTTTCTAAATTTGTGGGTTGTCTTTTCAGTTTTTTTGTAATTTCTTTTGATGTGCAAAAACTTCTCAGTAAGAGGAGGTCCCAGTTGTTAATTCTTTCAAGTGTTACCTGTGCGATTTGATTTTTGCTCATAAACTCTTTGCTTATCCCTATGTCTTCAAGAGTTCCTCCTATTTTCTCTTTCAGGAGATTTAGTTTCTGTTTTAATGTTTAGATCTTTAATCCATTTTGCCTTTAGTTTAGTGCATGGTGATAGATGTGGGTCAAGTTTTTGTTTTTATACCCATTTTTTAAGGAGAAACATTTGGAATTTATTGTCAGCAATTTTGAAATAGAAATTACTATTAGACATGGTCATCTTGCTACGAAGCCTTATATTATTTTTTTATTATTTTTTTCTTATCTCACAAGTTTATTATAAAAACACTGTAGTGTTCTTGTGTAGTAATATCATCTTATAGGAAATAGGAAAGCCTTTCTGTACAGAACAACTCACAGGTTCTGACAATAACAAAGAACAATGGGGGAAGATTTGAGAAGGGAATAAAATGAGTGCAGACAAATTATACAACTAAACAGTATCCCTAAAAATAAACAATTTCAGAACTTGCAAGTAGAGGAGAGGTGTGGTACTTATTTTTAAAAATGTTCATTAAGCGCTAAGTATTATTTGCTGCTATCCTTAACTACAGTCATGATGAGTAAAGTTATAGCTAAATGGAAGTTAAATTCTATTCATGAGGTGTTGATGTTTACATCTTATTATCTGCTGTCTCTCAGAGAAAGCAAAAAGTGACTACAGAAGCACTATGCCAGAACTTCTTTTTTTTCTAATAATGCTGTGAAGTCTGATTTTAAAAGAGAAGTTGGTACGAGTTCCAAGTTAGGAATTAATCTATGGAACATCTAAGTAAAAGTAGCCATTATATGAAGCAGCATATGAAGTGAATTTTAAGTCAACTGAAACATCATGTTAACATACCAATGAATTATAGGCTTGTAGTTCAATGGTATCTTTCAGAGAAGGTATACTTCTTGACATGTGGCAATCAAAGTTAGGAGCAGGATCCAAAGAAACTTTGTTTATATCCACAGAAGGGTGAATTTTCTTTACTTTCCCAAAGAGAACCTATGGGGAAAAAACATATCGAAATACGTGAATCAATAATCTAAAACCTTGTTCAATGAGATGTCACTACAAATAGGAAAAATAATCTCAGTCCCAGATAAATGGGATGATTTAACATGTCAATTTTATCAATTCTCCCCGAAATTAAACTGTGGTTAGAGGAGTTCCAGTAACATTTTCAGAAAAATCTATACTTGGAAATGAGTTTTAATCTAAAAACTTAAAAGCCTATACAAAAAAGAGTATCCAAAAATTATTTTAAAATTTGGGTCAGAAAGAAAGAATGATGGTACCCAACATATCATTTGCAGTTCTAGGTAGAAAAACATTTTAACACAAGAAAGGGCCAAAGAAAAAAGAAACATTAGAAAATTAAACACCCAAAAGTTCACTTACACATTAAAAATATAGCATTTTATTAAAGCTGTCATTTTACTGAAGTGAAGTCAGAAGAGATTAAATGGTAGGGAGCAATGGAAAAATTAAATTTGTTTGTTAATCTATAAAGCAAAGTGAATATAAAATAAGTTAAATATTTAAGTATTAAGAAATAGAAGCAAATATTTATCAAAATCAGAGTATGAAATCTTTTCTAAGAAATAATGTCAACAAAGACTGGCATTATTTTGAACTGGCTCAATAGCAGAGCTCTTGCCTATCATGTGTCAGGCACTGGGTTCCAACCATAGAACCACACAGAAAAAAGAATTTATGGGGCCGGGGAGATGGCTCAGTACAATAAGCACTTCCCTGGCAAACTCAGGTTCAATCCCCAGTTCTGCA
>NW_004524629.1:4801558-4805145 GCF_000260255.1 Octodon degus
AAAAAAAAAAAAAAAAAAAAAAAAAAAAAAGAATTTATGATAAGAACCATATGCCAAAGCACAAAGCTTTCATCTTGCTCTTAAAATCTCAGAGAATCAAAAACAAATATTCAAAATTTTTATGAAGTCTAAGCCATGGACATAATTCACAGAAGATGAGCTAGAACCAAGTGCAAGGAATATTATAAAAGGTGCGCACTTTATAGAAAGTCAGTAATTCTATTACTGTTGTTTGTAATAGGTGAGTATATTAATTTAAAATTCAAAACAAGGCAGATAACAGTGGAACATGTCTGTAATCCCAGGTATTTAGGAGGCTGAGGCAGGAGGATGGTAAATTTGAGACCAGCAAGGTAATATACCATGATTCCATTTCAAAAACAACAAAATAAAACACAAAACAAAACAATCCAGATATGGTGGCATATGGTTATATTCCAGCATTTGGGAGAATGAGGTAGGAGGATCACCACGGATTCAAGGCCAGCTTGGACTACACAGAAAGACTGTCTAAGAAATACTCTAAATAAACAAAACTAAATGTAATGTATCTTAAATTGGATCCTGGAATGCAAAGAAACATGCACAGAAAAACTAGCAAAAGCAAATACCTATAGTACTGATGACAGTTCTTAGTTTTGACAAATGTGCTAGTTATATAAAATGTTAACATTAGATGTTGGGTACATGGTATGCAGGAACTCTCTTTATTAGCTTTGTAATCTTTCTGTCAATGTATAATTACTCCAAAATAAAAAGCTTAAACAAAAAATAAATACAAAGCAAAACCTAGGTCAAGACATTCTTTAGTCAATTGATAATAATCACAAGTCAAACACAGATAAAAGTAAAAATGCCCAAACAAGTGACAGAATATTAAGAGGGAATTCACTAAATATACTGAACAAATACAGATTTCAGCAAGAAAATGTATATACATTTCAGGATAAGAAAAATAGCATCACCCTTGTATAGTGGATGGTAGAGGATGTCATATATCACAGAAACCCCACTACACTGCCAGCCCCTAGAAATTAAAAATGCATGTGCAACAATCTGAATGGTCAAGGCTACCCAAGCAGCAGTTTGTCATACTAACAAATATTTGGAAGCTAATGACCACCACTTTGAGCTCTTCTTAGAATTGTAGAGGCCAGGGCTGGAGAGATGGCTCAGTGGTCTAAAGCACCTACTTGGAACAAGCTCGGCAAAGCACAGGGACTGCAGTTCGATCCCCCAGCACCACATGCCAGCCTGCCCCGCCCCCAGGTGGGCTGAGCTGGCCACCCACCCACCCAATAAATAAATGTAAAAATAAATAAATAAAAAAAAGCACAGTCATTGTTTAAAAAAAAAAAGAACTGGAGAGGCCAAAGATAACTTGTATTAATCTCATTCGACCTCAATAAATTTAGAATTAAAATATGCATATAAATTTTTCTTTTCCTGAAGTATGTATACATTTTTTGGTGGACTCCATATACAGCAGGAAATTTAAACTCAGGAAATAACTATAATAAAGACAAAATACTAAACAAATAAGGAAATATTTCTCATATATCAGACTGGAAAAATATTAAAAAAAACAAATATAATGTAAGTACAATGAAGTGAGTATGATAAACAAGTATAATGAAATATAATGTAAGATAATAGTTGTTCTCACATACTTGGGTGAAGTATGACCCACCTTTGACTCTTACTCTGACAAACAGGAATAAATAAATTAGTTCTTAGTAAACAGAGACTAAAATACAGCTCAGTGGGTATGTGCTTAGCATGAGGTAAAAAAAGTCTTAGCCTATCATCATATATGTGTGAACAAAGTACTATTTAAGAGTTACAAGGATGGTCATAGTATTCAAGAGTTAAAACTTGACATATCCCAACATTAGGAAATTTGGTAGGCAAATTCCTGACATTTGTTTCAACTCTTAGCGTAGTGGCAGCTACGGTTCTCAACTCCTGGGGCCCCATGGTGGGCAGCTATGTGTATCCTGAAGCAGCCTTCACATAATTTGTAGGAGGCAGCAGAAAAATAATGAACACTAGTATGTGTATTGTGATAACGAATCACTGCTTCTCCTAGAATGTTTACATAGAGGAAGTAGCTCCCACCCTTGTCCTTTTGAGCTTTTTTTTTTTTTTCTTTTAAAGGGTCAGTGCCTTTAAAAAGGCACATCGGGATTTTATATAAAGCTTAGTGGTAAAGTACTTGTTTAGCATATACAAAGTGCTGGGTTTGATTGCTGGCATTGGTGAAACAAAACCAAGCCAAACCAAACTATCCTCTTCCTCACAAAACCCCCACTAATAGATATGGAAGAGGAAAATACAAATCAGCAGGCAGAGATGAAAGTTCAGGCTCACAAAAAGACACGAGGAGAGATTAAGTTTACATTTCACACTGGTCATTGTCAGAAAGATATTCTATAACAATTAAAACACAAACTCTAAGAACAATCACTATTAAATGCAAATGTTCAAGTGTTCAACAAAAATCACTTAGTATATAAAGAAATAGGAAATTATGGCCTACTGAAATTGGAAAAATATCAATAGAAACTACCTCTAAATAAAACCTCAAGGCAAACGTATTAGACCAGTAATAGCTAATCTTTCAGAGCTACAAAAAGCCCACTGCAGCACATGCGTCATGGGTTTGCCACCACTGGACTAGACAAGGATTTTAATGTAAATGTCTTAAATTACTAAAGATGATGGGAAAGTCAAGTGAATAATCCCTGAGCAAAATGAAACTATCAGGGCTGGGGATAGCTCAGTGACATAGTACCTGTCTGGCAAGCATGAGGTTCTGAGTTTGAGTTCTGTTATCAAAAAAATAGAAACTATTATTTTGATAGAGGTAGAAAACCTAACAAGGAACTAGAAAAGAAAATCAAGTCATGAGAGAAAAAGTGGACATTAATTTTTATTTTGGTCGTGCCAGGCAAGTACTCTATATCCCTAGCCTATGGCAGTTAAATATTTATAAAAAGTTTAACACAGCAAGACGACATAACAAATACAAAGATTTATACCTGTTAATAGACTATCAAAATGTTTGAAGCCGTGCTCACTTCAGCAGCATGTATACAAAACGCTTAAAACAAAAACTGACACAATGTAAGGGAGAAATATTCCTATAACAATTGACGACTTTGATAACCCACTCTCAATTATGGATAGAATCACTAGATTAGAGGCTGGGGAGATAGCTCAGTAGAATAAGTGTTTGCCTGGCAAGCGCAAGGGCCTGAGTTCAATCCCTGGTTCCACCAAAAAAAAAAAAAAAGAATCACTAGATTAGTAAGGAAACACAGTAAAAGAATGCAGAATAAACTAACTAGATCTAACAGATATATGTAGAGCATTACCTGTTCTAATAACAGCAGCTTACATACAGAATATTTTTCATGACAGACCATCTAGTAGGCAACCAATTAAGCTGCAATAGACTTAAAAAGATAAACTATAAATTACATTCTCTGAGGTAAGCGATCCAATTACAGAAGGAAAATTAGAAAACTCACCAATCTGTGGAAATTAAAACAAATGCTTTTAGAATAGCCAATTATTAAAAAAAA
>NW_004524629.1:4805320-4823266 GCF_000260255.1 Octodon degus
GAATGTATACAATGTGTTAATTATTGAAACTGTCCTACAAATTTGGTTTGAAACTGTCTCATTGCTATTTGTTTCTCAATAAAATTATGGGAAGAAAATAAAAATAAAAATAAAAATGACATAGTAAAAAAAAAAAAGAACACACTATCACAAAAAAACAAACAAAAAATCCCCCTAAAAGTTAGTAAAGGAGAAAAAAAAAAATATGTTAGATCAGAAGTAGCACAAAAGGGAACAGAAAAATAGAGAACTAGGTGATCTCCACCCACTTCCCACCCCGTGTTATAGATTGAATCCAGGGACTTGAGCAGTGATAGTGAACTTTTTTGGAGCTTCACTGATAAAAATAGCCCATTGTGGCACACCTGCAGTAGGCACACCACTACTATGCCAAGTGCTCTTCATTCCCAGACCTAACATTAAATTGTTCTCAAATTTCTCCCAAAAGTGAAAGAGGGAAGATTCTCTAAGTCATTTCAGCAGATCAGCATTAAAAAAGGGAGGTCAGCATTAGACAAATGTTGGCAAGGAGATGGTGAAATTTACCCTTATGCACTGTTGGTAGAAACTGTTAGAAAAAAAAAAAGCATGATGGATTGTCAAAACTAGAGAAAAAAGCTGGGTGTTGTGGTGCACACCTGTAATTCCAGCATACAGAAGGCTGAGACAGGAGAAGTGCAGCAAGTTCCAGGCCAGGCTGGGTTACACAGTAAGTTCAAGGTCGGTCTCAACTACACAGCAAGACTGTCTCAAAAAACTAAAAACAATGTTAACAAAAAAAACCTCAAACCAAACATTATATGATCCAATCACTCTGCTTCTGCGCACACTCAAAATAATTAAATGGAAGGTATTAAATATTTGTACAGTCATGTATATGAAAGCATCTAAAACAGTCAAAATACAGAAGCCAAATGTTCACTTACAGATGAGTAAATAAGTAAAATATAGAGGAAATTCTGACAACAGGGATGAATACTGAAGGCATCATTTACACAAAATAAGTCAGTTACAAAAAGAATACAGTAGGGGGCCAGGGAGATGGCTCAGTAGAATAAGCGCTTGCCTGGCAAGTGCAAGGGCCTGAGTTCAATCCCTGGTTCTGCAAAAAAAAAAAAGAATACAGTAATATTGGATGTTGAATTGTAAGTCCAGTGGTCTCTCACTTATTGCAGAGGTTATATTCCAGACACCCCTGCAATAAGTAAAAATCAGCAAAGTGGCAAAGTTACATTTATTTTAGCATTTACATATATTTTAAGGCTTTTATAAACCATTCCCACACTTAGAAACCTTTCCCTTTTTAAAACATTTCTAATGTTCTTAACCATTTTCTAAACTCATAAAGCTATGTAATTTTGACAACATATGTATACTGTATGGTACAGAAAAATCCTATGATATAGTGAAAAATCTATAATAATTTAGATTACTATTTTTTTGAAAACCCATGAAACAATAAGTCTGTAAAAGTCAAACCATGAAATAGCAAGGAACTACTGTAGTACCCAGGGAAATCAAAATCAGAGACAAGCAGTACAATGGTGGTTGACAGGGTATAGAGACAGTTACTATTTAATGCAAACAGTATTCAGTTTGCAGAGTTATGCAATGATGACTGAACAACAATATAAATGTACTTAAACTACTGAACACAAAATCTTTAATGCATCAAAATTTTGTCATATTGTATCCGACAAAAAAGTTGGAAAGAAAAAAAAAATTGCAAAGAAGTTAACATTGGGGGGCCAGGGAGATGGCTCAGTAGAATAAGCACTTCCCTGGCAAGCACAAGGGCCTGAGTTCAATCCCCAGTTCCACACACACACACACAAAACAAAAATAAAAAATAAAAAAGTAACATCATTTATGGAAAACTACAAAGAAAAATTTCCATATTGTCATAATTCAGTTATCAGTGATAATTGAGTTCATTTCTTTCTGCTTTTTTTTTTTTTTTCCTATTTTTTAGGGAAGGGTCTATAGGGTGTACAGGGTCTCACTACTAGATCGGACTCACAATTATCTGCCTGTTTACAGCCTCCCAAGTGCTGAGATTACAGGCACACACCACTATGCCCAGTCTCATAGTCTCAATTGCCATCTCAGTGTGCCCCAGGGACAGGGCAGCATGGCAGGCCTGAGGATCGAACCCTTGGCCCCTGCGCCTGCTTGCAGGTGCTTTAATCCACTGAGCTATTTGGCCAGCCCTCTTTCTGCTCTTAATCTGTGTATTTTATCATCACATGTAATAGTTTAATGTTTCATAAACATTTAATGTGATTGCATAAGCATTTTTACATGTCTAGAAACTCCTTGTAAACTAAATGGCAATTAACAGATCATATTCCAGATAAAGGATGTATGATAACTTCATCTTGCACTAAGGTAAGCACTTATCTCGTTGCTGCTTTCTTCTACTACAAACAATAACAATGCTTGACACCCCCATCAAAGTATTAATAGTTTAAAATTCTTATATTAACATTTATACAATACTATGATCTGAACTAACTGTTAAGAGTTTACATATAGTGAGAAGGCAAAAACGATGAAAATTTTATTTGGAGTTTTGAAGCACCTTCCTGGTAATTGCAAGGCCTTGGGTTCAACTGCAGATAACAAAAAAGAATTGAAAACTCCAAATGTTGACAACAAAACATAAATATTTTATAAATTAATGAAAACACTAATTAATGGGAAAAATGTGTTTAGGTCAATATAAATCTAACTGTTCACATGTGTAATATTTGTTTTCTGCCACTTACCTTAAAAATTATAATACTGTCTACTGTAATGCTTCGACTGTGAGCATAATTCAGGGCAACATCAACATGTCTAAATATGTAAATTCCAAGAAGAGGATTTCCTAATATCTTCAAAGTAGATGCTTTGGTACTTAACCCTTTCTGGTATATCTCTACTACATCTCTTTGAGGAAGTGCTAAAAAGCAGAAATGTTCTTCAAGTTCTCTTCCATGTCTTCCACTCTCACGCATCTCTGACCTAAAGCAAGACAAATCATGTATACAGTGAGATAAAAGCTTTCAAGAAGATAAGTATTTTAGCTTACCCCAGTTAGAGAACAAGGAAAATACTACTAGTATTCAGAAGTGTCACTACCGATGAGTTAGGCTGAAAAATCACTGAAGATCAAATTTAAGATTACAAATTTTCAGGATTTAAAGGTCCCTTTCTGTACAGGCTAGTAATAGTAATAAGAGCTAACATTTCTTCAATACTGCTAAAATACTATAAACTTTATACGTATTTTTCTCATTTTGTTCTCAAGAAATAATTGTTACTATACAAAACTTTTAAGTGAGGGAAATGAGGTTCAAAAAAGATAAAACTTGCCAAAGTGGAAAACGGACAGGGTTAGAACTGACAGGTAGATATGTACTTCTTTTTTAACTTTTAATTTTTATTTATTTTTAGAGGTTAGGAGAATATATTTATTGGGGGAAAGAAAGCTCTTGTCTGAGAGAGGGATAGGAGGGTGGCCCCAAGCAGGTGGTCCCCCTAAAACTTGAGAAGGATATTTTTGTTTTTGGCTGGGTAGGCCTGCCTTAAGGGTGGGTCTGGTGCTGCATGTGGTGCTGCTCCTGACTGAGTTTGCCCAAGCAGGGGCTTAGACAACTGAGCTATCCTGTCAGTACTCTTTGCTCTTATTGTTGTTGTTGTTGTTGTTGTTCTTCTTTTTTTTTTTTTTTTTTATTTAGGACAGGGTCTACAGGGTGTGCAGGGTCTTACTGTGTAGATCGGACTCTTAGTGATCCTCCTGTTTACAGCCTCCCAAGTGCTGGGATTACAGGTGCGCACCACCGTGCCCAGTCTCAATTGCAGTCTCAGTGCTCCAGGGGGTGGGGCCAGCAAACAGGCCAGGGGATCGAACTCCCAGCCTCGGCCCCTGCCCCTACCCCTGCCCCTGCCCCTGCCCCTGCCTAAGCAGGTGCTTTAATCCACTGAGCTATTTGGCTGGTCCTGAACTTTTTTTTTAAACGAATTGAAGGTTTGTGGCAACGCTGTTGCTTTTTCTAACAGAAGCTGTTCACTGTTTCTGAGTGACAATTTGGTAATCCCAATATTACATTTTCATTTTAGTGTATCTGTTATTGTGATCTATAATTAATGAGCTAAAATATTACTATTTGTTTTTGGGATACTGTTAATGCTTGTATTTAGATGTTGCCTCTTCCTGCATTCTCCTTTAACCATAATAATGTGCTCAAAGGTGAGGCTTTCAGAGGTTGCTGATACTAGGGTGTGTGATGAAAGGATTAAGTTGTGAGATGCTACGGTTAGGTTATGTGACCATGGCATTAAAAGTGTGTGATTACAAAACTACTAACTAATCCACTGATTAGTTAAGTATAGTTGTGGATGTTCATCCCTGCAGATAGGCTATAAGGACCAGAAAGAGAGTCACTGTCACTTGCAGCGTGCTGCTTCTTTGTTGCCAGCCATGATGTTTCTCTTCTGTGATGCCCCTGCTGCTATGCCACCCTGCCTTGGACTCAGTAAACTATGATTTGAAACCTATGAAAACTGTGAACTGAAATAAGTCCTTCCTCCTTTAACTTTGGGTATCAGTATTTTGTCTTTTAGGAACAAGAAAAGTAACTAAGAAAGGTACCATAAGCTGTGCCCATACCAGAAGGTGAGCTTACTTGGTAAATGTTCTTGTAATTCTGAGTGTGGGTAATGGGAAGCCCCACAGTGGATGTGTGTGGCATCACCCAAAAGGCTTGTAGTCTGGATAGGATAAAACGGAAAAGACAAGCTTGCTACTTGCTACTCACCTACCTCCCCTGCCATGGGCTGCTTTTCCTCTACAATGGCCTCTTGCCATGCTACCCTATCTTGGAATCAGCTCACTATGGACTAAAACTGCTACAAACTAGCCAAAGTACAACTTTCTTCCTTCTTTGTTTTGGGTGTTGGGTATTTTGTCTCAGTGACAAGTAACCAAGACATCAAGGAAGCTACAGAAGAAAAGTCTGAAGATAATGGAGGCTGGTTAATGAGGTTTAAAGAAAGAACTGTTTCCGTAATTGCAAGGTAAAGCAGCAAGTAATGGAAAAGTTACAGCAAGTTATGCAAAAGATGCAGCTAGGATAATTGAGGAAGGTAGCTTCACTAACCAAAATCTTTAAAGTACATCTTTATAAGGAAAATTATATAGTTGTCCCATTATAGCCATAGCCACTCCAACCTTTAGCAACAAGTACTCTGATCAGCCACCAACACTGCAGTGAAATCCTCTACCAGCCAAAAGGTTATGACTTACATAACACCGAGATGACTTTTAGAAGTTTTCAGCTATGAAGTATTTTTAAATTAAGGTATATACATCATTTTTAAGCTATAACAGTATCATACACTTATTAGACAACAGTGAAATGCAAATATAATGTACATTTGTTAAGCAGAAAGCTCAAAGTCAACTTGTGTTAAAATTCATAGTTACATGCTTATTTATGTATTCATCATTTTGATCATTTTTCTTATTACTATTAATTATTAAGTGTATAAATGTAAAAGAGTTGAATGAGAAAACTCACATTAATGAACTATGGAAGTTTGAATAGTATAACTAACGAGTAAGATTAGGATTTTTTCAGGGAAGGGTCTACAGGGTCTCACTACTAGATCGAACTCATAGTGATCCACCTGTTTACAGCCTCCCAAGTGCTGGGATTACAGGTGCATGCCACCATGCCCAGTTTCAAATGCCATCTCAGTACGCCCCAGGGATCAAACTCTTGGCCTCTGTGCCTGCTTGTAGTTGCTTTAATCCGCTGAGCTATTTGGCCAGCCCCTAGAATTTTGCATATCCCTCTGAGGATGGTAAACTTTTCAGTCTGGTGCCATGCTGCCTGCCTGCTGAAACCAAGTATAATAAAGATACAAGTACATTTTTTTTAAAGAGGAAAGAAACAAAACAACAAGAACAAAGACCAAAACGAAAAGTACCATAAAACAATAAAAGTGCTATAGAATTTCAAAACCAGAACAGGAAATTAATAATGGTTGTTATATTACATATTGTTATCATCAAATCTGTTGCTCAGATACAGGTATGTAAGATAGATCAAAGAATTAAAACATTAACTCTCCCTTTCCATAAACCTTGAACTTACTCTTATTTTTTTTAAAGAATATAAAAATAATAGTTAAGGCATTAGAAATGATACACCTTTTAAAACAACAACAACAGGGGCCAGTGAGATTGCTCAGTGGACTAAAATGCCTGCTTAGGCAAGCTTAGACAAGCATAGGGACCACGGTTCAATCCCCAACACCATATGCCAAGTCAGCCCTGCCTAGCCAGCCAGAGTCAGGGTGTAGTGGCACATGCCTGTAATCCCAGCGCTGGGGAAGCTGAAAGCAGGAGGATTACCACAAGTCCAAGCTGCGCAGTGAGACCCTATAACAACCAAATACATTAAAATTAATAAATAAAGATGAAAGGTATTCAATGATAGTTGTTATATTGCACATTGCTGGCTTCAATGCAGTTGCTCAGATTATAGACATTAGTATATGAAATTGGTCAAAGTAATAATTTTATTTTTTGGTGGAACTAGGAATTGAACTCAGGCCCTTGCGCTTGCCAGGGAAACGCTTATTTCATTGAGCCATCTCACTGGCTCCAAAGTAATAATTTTAAGCTTTAACTGCTACCTAAAAAAAAAAAAAAAAACTGACAGAAATCAGTAGTAGAATCATCTTTGTTATCCTGTGTATATACTTACATGATCTTTTTCTCTGTTCTTTTTTTCCCCTATCTTTTATCCTTTTCCTAATCTCAACTGTTATGCCTTATATCTGGTTTCTTTTCCTTTTAGTATATCTGTTATACCTTTCAGATTTTTTTTTTATTATTTCAAGTTCTCACACTAGGGAGACAATACGATGTTTACACAGGTGGGTCTGATCTATTTTGCTTATGAGTATAGCCTCTTGTCGCACCCATTTACCTATGAAAGCATCAAGTTTTTCTTTCTTTATAGCTGAGTAATACTCCACTGTATAAAAATACCACATCTTTTTTATCCATTCCTCAGGTGATGGGCATTTTTGTTGTTTCCAAGGTTTAGCTATACAAATTGTGCTGCTATAAACATGGCTACACATACATTGCTGTGGTATGATGTTTTCATTTTTTCTACAAAAATATTCAGAAGGAGAGTAGCTGCAACTTCTAGTTTTTTGAGGAATCTCCACACTTATTTCTATAGCGGTTGCACCAGTCTACACTCCCATCAACAGTGGAGAAGGGTTCCTTTTTCCCCACAGCCTCTCTAGCATTGATTTCTTTATGACAGCAGTTCTTTCTGGGGTGAGCTGGAACCTCAGTGTTGCTTTAATTTGCATTTCTGAATGACTAGTACTGTGGAATATTTTTCCATGTATTTATTTGCTGTTTGTTTTTCTTCCTCTGTGTATTCACCTCAGATGCCCATTTCTGCACTGGAGGTGTTACAACTACTTTGGATGGAATGCTTATGTAATAGTTAATTACATCACACAGAATTGGTTCAAAGATATGCTGCACATAGTAGGCAATCAATTTCCCATCAAGTAAATGAAACACTGGGAAATGTACAGGTTTAACTGGAAACAGAAGTATAGATAAGGTATTTAGCTCATGAACTACCTCATTTGTACTTCTGAGGAACCCTTAAGAAAAGGAAAGTATTTAAGAAAATATATTTTTTGTTAAATAAAATTATTTCTTGGGAGAGTTTGAAAGAGAACTTAACAGTTTTCAAACATAACAGATTTCTAGCAGTACGCAGTTAGCTTGAAGTACAATACATTAGCTCTTTTCCTTGGAGGATATATTCGAAGATCCTCAGTGGATGTTTCAAATTGGCAGCTGGCACTAAGGCCTCAATCTTAATGCCCTTGTACCTTAACTAAGTACTTCATCATATACTGTGACTTTTAACTTTTTCAGAGGTGTTACAGCTAAACAAGTATGAATTTATTTCCTTCTTTATAACTTCATGGAAGATGTTATTCTTCCTATCTATCTCAGCAACCTCAGCATATAATTTTCTTGTTCCCTGAGAACTTTCGTTGCCTTCTCACTTTTTTTCTTTAGGGTATCTGAAATTTTTAATCCTTTCTTTACAGGTTACTAGATCACTTCTGATTAAGAAAACCGTAGAAAGTTAGTAACTGCCACAATTGAATGCCAGATGGTGGCAATGTCAATTTCCACAGAGTCCTGCTTTGTGGGATGTCTGAATGCACTGCTCGGGGTCTCTGCTCACACTTGCTGGAATCATTTGTGGCACATTTTAGTCTGCAGGTGGCTTTACCCATATTTCTTTGTAAACTCTTCACCATTTTCACATTTTTTTCTGAGGAAAAAATTCTTTAACTAGGTCAGCCCGGAGGGGGTGCTCAGGCTGGGGTCATTCACCAGTATTATGAGGGACTGGATTTCTTGGTCGGTCTTAGTCACTGGCTTCCAGTTCTCAGCACTAATTAACAGCAGGCAAACTTGCCCTTTTTCTATTTTCTTCAATGTTTGGGTGACAGATCTTTGTTTTAAATGTGATGTTCAGTGGTTTGAATGGATACTCTACTGGAAAGTTCATTTCAATTCTAAAGGCCCCCTTATTATATGGAGGTCGTCAGGAACAATACGCCCTTGCCAAGTCAATACATTAGCTTCATCAACCTGGATGTTATGGACATTTTTCATTCCACAGTTGTGGATCTCTTCAAGTTCCTTCATCCCTTGAATTAAATATGTATTATACAGTCTTTTAACAACTATCCCTATCCTAGTATTAAGCTGTCCAATTCCTGAACAGATACCAATGACTTCAAATACAGAAATACATTCAAACTGGCTTAAGTATAAGCTAATTTCTCATAACAAGAAGTTAAAAAATCAGGTAGCCTTTCCCAAGATGAACTGATTCTATATCTTTAGACTTTCATCAGTTACAGGGCTTTTACTATCTGTCTTTGCTCTGCTGTTCTCAGGTACATGGTTCATTCTGGTCTCATTATACCAGGAACACTGCTATTAGTAGCAGGGATAACGTGCTTCCTTGTTCATCTAAGATTGGTTTTTCTTTTCCAGAGATCCTAAGCCATCATTTTTTATTGTGGTATTGATTCAAACTGGTTTAGTTCAGCCTACTCTTGGAATCAATCAGTGAAAGGAGGTAGTACCCTTAAGTAGTGTTAAGGCATACCATTATGGTTTATGTTTAAATGTCCCTCAATGGTTGCATGTGTGTGGAAGGTAACTGCATGTGATGGTGCAGTACTCAACAGTGAATATCCACTGATTGCTGTTAAAAAATATTAAACAGGGAATCATAGAAAGGGAGGGGAGGAGGAGAAGGGGACTAGGAATTGAAAAAAAAAAAAACAACCCAAAACTGTAATATGTACATATATCCACTCCTCAAGACGACTATAAACTGCATGCACTACAAGCAGGCACACAAAAAAAGAATCTACTCGAACATTAAGTGAGATTTAAAATTACTTATTTGATATTTAAGTACATTGTGTACTGCAAGATTCAGTTTATACTATCAACATAAAAACAAGACAAAATTCACAGCACAGCAGAGGTATGAGATACAAACCAGTATGTTGGAAGCTCTATAAAGTACTATGGGAAGGAAGTGAATTTTTGTATAGTTAAGCAAATACTTAAGAAAATAATAACTGTAGCTCAGTGGTGCAGTGCCTGCCTAGCAAATGCGAGGCCCAGAGTTCGATTTCCAGTATCAATAAAGAAAATAGTAAAAATAAGGCCAAAAAAAACCCTTTTGGAAAAATAAAATAACAACTACTTATCACTTGGAATTCAAACATGTTCTATATCATTTGAGTAATTGTTCTAACTTTTCTAACACTAACCAGTGAGAGAAACAGAACAAAAATTCTAATGGCCGAAAGAATTCAAAAGCCAAAAATAGTGCCAGAAATTCATTTTAAACCAAAATGTTACTTCAGTATGAAAGTAGCAAGACATATACTATCCTTTCTACTATCACAAAAAGTGTAGTTTTTAGAGAAAAGAGAGTATGCCCCAACTAATTTTTTCATTCCCACCAATTTAAAATCTATACCACAGGGGCAGCATGTTTGAGTCAAGAAGAGTTGACTCTAAAACAATACAGAAATTTAAACAAGTCCCATGGATCTATCAAGTTATACTTCAATTTGAAATTTAACTTAATGTTTGAAAGCTAAATTTAACAAGTTAAATTTGAAAGTCCATAATAATAAAGTAAATTGTTAATAATAAAGTAAGTAAGTTTAGACAATGAAAATACTGAGGCCAACCAAATAGCTCAGCGGATTAAAGCACCTGCAAGCAGGCGCAGTAGCCAGGGGTTTGGTTCCCAGGCCTGTCGTGCTGGCCCCACCCTGGGGCATGCTGAGACAGCAATTGAGACTGGGTGCAGTGGCGTGCACCTGTAATCCCAACACTTGGGAGGCTGTAAACAGGAGAATCAGTACAAGTCTGATCTAGTAGTGAGACCCTGCACACCCTGCAGACCCTTCCCTAAACATACAAAAAAAAAAAAAAGAAAAAAAGAAAAAGAAAATACTAATTTAAAATTTCCCCCCCAAAATGCATACTTATGAATATAAAATGCTTACAATAAAGAGCTTTGCATATGGTCTTATTTTTTTAATCAAAATAACAATTATGAAATGTAACTTGGAGAAAGCTGACACTATATTTCTAAGTTGTAAGGAACAGTGGTGTCAACCCAGAAAGCATGTCCTATTGGGACAAATGGAAACAGCTAGATATAATCCTCAGAAATTAAAACATCAACTCAAGTTGTCTTAAGAGTTGGATCAAGAGAAAAAAAAGTTACTTTCTGACTATGTTAACTGCTGCTTTACTTTATCCAAGAGATATACAGGCTCTACAAAATTGTTATTTCATAAGCATGCTGATGAATCTTTCTGAAAAACTTACCAACATTAAAAAATCAGAAGAGGATATTTGAAAACTGGTAACAACAATACATAAAACTGATAAAATTTCATACTTTTAGATATTATAAAGAGCTAAGTTAACAAAAGAATCTACTTCCTTATAACACTTATTACATATCCTCTACTTATTTTCTTAGTAATACATAGGTAGAAATAAATCAGCATAAGATTTCATAATAAAAAAAAACCCAAGATCTTCTATTAAGGTCATAGGAACTTACCTCTTAGTAGTAAAATTCTTTTCTAGCTCTTCATTGTGAACCAGTTTTGTATCCCCAAACTGCCAGGATGATTGGAGATCACAGCTTACATCAAGTCTACACTGGTTAAGAGTCTCACATATGAAATTATACTCTCTAGTATTAGTGCAACAAGGTGATAAGTAAACTAAGGAAAAAAGAAAGGGGAGAGTAATTGTATATAAAATGTCATTGTTGTTCATATTACAATCATATCTGGTATGAGACAAACAAAGCCAACAACTGACATCGAAATTTCTACCACAATAATGTGGACCTCTGATAACTGACATGCCTGTTTTTCTCCATCTATGGACTGACACTCTTAGAAGTTCACATTTACCAATGTTAACAAAGTCCTAAAATTCAGCTTACTCATTTTTTCTTTTTTTACTTCCTTTGTCTTTTTGAGATAGGGTTTTACTATGAAGTTTAGGTTGGCCTTGAACCCACAGCAATCCTCCCACTTCAGCCTCCCAAGTGCTGGGATTATAGGCATGAGTCAGGCTGTCTGAGTAGGTTATTCATTTTCAGCTTAAATTTTACACTTACTCTACAATGTATACTATTATATACCTGTTACTACTGTTAGCACTTGAATATTTGTTATCTCCCAAGTAAAGACGAGTCAACATCTGTACCAGAGAACTATTTTGATTTGCAAATATATCAGAACATCTTTGTAAGCTGCTGACTGATCAGTGACATGAGTAAAAAGAAACGGACCTTCTCCGGACAATGACCTATATATTTTTAGTACATATGTTAAACAGACACAAAAAAGGCTAAAATAACCTTAAGGAAGAGGACCCATGAAATCAGGAAGAAAATGTAGTTGGTTCTTATCATTCCTGATAGTTATATTTCAAGGAGGAAAGGGGTAGGCCACAGGGGGTAGAGGAATTTATTTTTATAATTTTATTTATTCATTATTTTGATTTGATTTGATACAGGGTCTTGCTATGCAGCACAGACTTGTTGTGATCCTCCTGTCTCAGCCTCCCCAGTGCTGGGATTGCAAGCATGCACCACCACATCTGGTTCCGGGACTGGCATGGCATGCAGTACTGGAGATTGAACCCAGGTCCTTGTGCTTGCCAGGCAGATGCTGAGGCCACCAAGCTGTCTCTTCAGCTCTGATAGTCATATTTCATAAGGTAAACCATAAACACTTTACTAAAAGCTGAACTATTATTCTTACAGAAAAGGATTAGGAGGTTCCTGCAAGCATTGGTCAACTTTTGACAATGGAAATGCTGTTAGGATAACCTAGGCTCTTCTATCAACATCCTTGTCCCATCACTGTTGAAAACTTGCTCTTCCACATACTACTTTTTCCTATGTAATACTTAACAGCCATTTAAAAAATTCTTTCTCAACTTCCTGACCTGAGGAATTTACCTGCCTCTAAGTTTAACATTTCTTTTATCATACCACCTTTTGGAATGTACAAATCAGTCAGCACTAACTCAGTGTACCAAATACTTTCCTAACACTGGGTAATGTGACTTTAAGTGCTGCCTGCTTTATTTAATGAATTTATTTTTTGTCTCTCTCTCTTTTTTGTATTGAGGATCGAACTTGGAAACTTGCACTTGCCAGGCAGGTGCTTATGCCACTGAGCTATATCTCTAGCCCTATTTTTTGTCTTTTTGAGATGGGGTTTTGCTACGCAGTTCAGATTGGCCTTGAACTAACTCTACCATCCAGGTTGGCCTTGAACTCTCAGAGAGCTTCCTGCCTCAGGCTCATGAGTGCTGGAATCACAGGTGTGTGCTACCATAATGGGACAAATTCTGCCTGCTTTTATCTTTATAAGAATGCTGCCCAACTTGTCTTTTTATAAGCTGTCATGCCATGAATCTACAAAATTAGCTGCTTTCCCTTTTTCCATATCTTGATCAGGCACCAGAGATATATTACTTCAGCACTTTTCAGTGAGGCTGATGTGCAGATTGGCAAATTTCTTTTTCCTTTCTTCTGGATGTATCTTATTGTTAATGCATTAACACTGAATTGAAGTTTGAGCAAAGCTTATCTAAAACATGAATGGAACTACATTAGAATTCACTTCATGCCAGGGAGACAGCTCAGTAGAATAAGTGCTTGCCTGGCAAGTGCAGGGTCCTGAGTTCAATCCCCAGTACCACACACACAAAAAAGCATTCACTTCACATGGAGAGAGGGGACATTTTAAATGGTGAATCCACTAACAAGGGCATTTGTTACAACGTAAGAGTTGAAACAAAGCTGCAGAATATAACCTCATTTAAACTTAGCTGGGACCTTGTGCACTGGGAATGTAAAACTTCTGGTTGCTTTCCAGCTGTCTATAAAAACAATGCCGACTCTAGATTTTGGGCTTACAAATAAAAAAGCAATGCTGAACACTCAAGATTTTATCAAAGAGAACTCACAGGATCCTCAAATAATGATCAATGACTGTACAGAAGGTGTAAGGCGTATTTCCATGTATATGAAACTTAATAATATGTATATGATTTAATTATTAATTTAGCCAAATGAATAAGTTAAAACAATGACAAATATGAAATAGTACAACCAGCTGATTTTAAAAAAGAAATCTTCACTTTATTTTTTCTAGCACCATTTATTTATTTATTTATTTATTTATTTATTTATTTATTTAGTTTTGCGGAACCGGGGATTGAACTCAAACCCTTGCACTTGCCAGGCAAGCGCTTGTTCTATTGAGCCATCTCCCCAGCTCCTCTTCATTTTATTTTTATACCAACTATTGACTCAGTTATTTTAATACGTTAATAACATACATTTTGATATATATTTTTATAATCTATGCTTTTATGGATGTCTTATTCCATTTGAAATGAATACATTTATTGGAATTTGCAAAAACAGAATGAAGAGGTGCTGTGCCCCTAACTCATTTTCTCTTCAGTGGAAACATCTTATGTGACTATGATATTAAAACAAGGAAAATAAATTGCTACAATCTACTGATCTTTTTACCAGTCTCACTTGTACTTATTTCTGTGTGTACCATGATATGCAATTTTATCACATGTGCAGATTCAAAGGCCACTGTAAGATACAGAACTATTTGATAACCAAGATGTGTTCTCTGTGCTACTCCCCACCCCCAAATTCATACTAACAGCACCCTTTCTCATTCCTTTCCTTAAATCCTGAAAATTACTAATCTAATTAGCAATTACTAAGGCTATACTTTTGTCTTTCAAGAATGTTTCATAAAGGGGCCAGGGAGATAGCTCAGTAGAATAAGTGCTTCCCTGGCAAGTGCAAGGGCCTGAATTCAATCCCTGGTTCCATAAAAAAAAAAAAAAAGAATGTTTCATAAATGTAATTTTGTAGTATGAAATCTCTGGAGCCTTTTTTTTTTTTTTGGTAAACTAAGCATACAATGCCCCTAAGATCCAATTAAGTTGTGTCTATCAGATTATTTCTTTTTATTGTGTAATATTCAGTTCTTTTAATGTACCATTGTTAAACAATTCACTCATTTGAAATTTGGTTAGTTGTCAATTTTTGGCTACTTAAAACTAAAACTGTAGTGACCTTTCATGTACAAGTTTCTGTGTACATATTTTCACTTCTTAAGTATAAACGACCAAAGTTAGGATTTCTGGGTGATATGGTAGATGCAGGTTCAGATTTTAAAGAAAGTATAAAAATTTCCACAGTGGCTGTGTTATCTTAAGTGTTCCTGTTGAAAATTTATGAATGATTTGTTTTCTCTTCATCCTCACCAGCATTTAGCATGGTCATGCTCTTTTCTTTTTTTCTCAGCTGTTCTAATAAGCAGTTACACCGAAACAAAGAAAAACTGTACAAAAAAAAATTGTTCTTTTTAAAACTTTGTTCCTTTTAAAACTACCTAGGTCTGTAACTACTTCATGGCTTTGTAATTACTTTCTTGAGTTCTGTAACCATGAGAGCATAATGTAACATGCAAGATGTTTGATTGTAATAAGTTCCATGATCATTAATCTACTCTTGTAATTGATGATCATTAATCTATTTTTGTAACCAATGATCTCATCAAATCTGCTAGCTGATTAGCTCTCTCACCTCTGTACCTCCTACATACACATCATATGAAAGTACTGGACTATAAGCGCGTACTGCCTAGCTTTGGTCAGGGAGCGATCCCAGTCAGGAAGACCAGCGTAAAATAAAACTATTCACTGCTCCAAATCCTGGATGTGGTTTTGTTTGATGTTTCTGCTTGTCATAGCAACACCTCATAGTTTTCATAAGCACTTCCTTAATGTCTATGATGCTGAACACTTTTTTTACTCATCATCTGTGTAATCTCTTTGGTGCAAATCTGTTCATATCTTTTCCCTGTTTTCTAATTTAACTTTTCCTACAGATTTTTCAAAGTGCTTTATATGTTTTGAGTTCTTTGACAGATACATGATTTGCAAATATCTCCTATTTTTAGCTTATATTTATATCTTTCTACCAAGGATTTCCACAAAACAAAACTTTATAGTTTTGACAAAGTCAATTTGTTGTATTTTTTTCTTTTACAGACTGTCTTTTTGGTGTCCAAGAACTCTTCATCCAGGCCAAGATTCTAAAGACATTCTACTATATTTAGATATAGATATATATTTTGTACTGGAGATCAAACTAAGGATCTTGTGCTTGCCAGGAAGTCAATAATGCTGCCGCGCTATTTCCCTGGCCCTATATTCTTACATTTTTTTTTGACAACCGGGGATTGAACTCAGACCCTTGCACTTGCCAGGGAAGCGCTTATTCCACTGAGTCATCTCCCCGGCTATTCTTACATTTAAATCCAGCAGTTAGGTTGGGTAACTTTTTATGTAACATTAGGGTGAAAATTATTCTTTTTTTGTCTACTGCTATCCAAATATTCTAGCAACATTTGATAAAGACCATCTTTCCTAAACTGAATGTACCTTTGTTGAAATAAATTGCAAAAAAAAAAAAAAAAAAAAAAAAATTCAGTACATTTATTAGCTCTGTATCTAGAATCTCTGTCCATTCCACTAGCCTATCAGTCTGTCCCTCTCTCATTATTACAGGTCCTTACTGTAGCAAAACAATAAGACTTCATAAAAGTTTTCCATGTATTTGCTATTTAAAAATTTTTATGTATTCTTTAAGTGTCAGAACGACTGAATATTTACAAGACATGGGAATTTGATATGAATAGCAATAATGCTACAGATAAATTTTTGGGGAATGAACACCTTCAATAAATTGAGTCTTTAAATCTATGAACATAATGTATCTATTTACTGAAATTTTTTTTCATCTGTATTTTATAATAAAGTTTGAAGCAGAAAACTCATGTTTTGTTATTTTTACCCAAAATATTTAATTTGTAAGCTACTATAAATGATACTGCTTGCCAATTTGATTTCTATGCATTCATTGCTAGAATACAGAAACTTTGATTTTGATCTTGTGCCCAGTGACCTTCCTAGGTCACTTAAGGTGACTTAAGTGACCTTAAGTAATTAAAGGTCTTCCCCATATCTTTCTGGTAGATTCCTTAGGGTTCTGTAGGTACAAATATCTATATATAAGTACAATTTTACTTTTTCTCCTGTTTATTCCTTTCCTTGACTTTTTTCTGGTCATTAAAACCCAGCATTCTTGAGTAACAATGGTGAAAAAAAAAAAAAAGATCGGCTAAGATGGTGTGTGCCTGCTGTTTCTGCTTCTTGGGAAACTAAGTCAGGAGGACTGCTTAATCCCAGGAATGCCAAGGCCAATCTGGTGAACAGAGCACTATTCTTGTCTTAAAAATGGGGGACTTGGGAGTCTGAAGAAAATATTAATCAGTTTTAGCATTTAATTAATAATCACGATGGATATTACTCTGAGGTTCTTAATATGTCTGTTTTAGACATGTTCAGTATAATGCTGTTATATACTGAATGCATGTTCAGTATATAACATTCTCTCAATTTTCTGAAGAAGCTGTATAGAATTTACATATTTGAAATGTTTAGGATTCTCCAGTGAAGCTATCTGGGCCTGGCAATTTCTTTTACAACAGTAAGCTTACATCTGTTTAATAGTATAAGCTGACTTAAATGTTATCCTTTTAATATTTTAAGGTATTTGCTAATAAATATTGGGTGCATTTCACCTAAGTTAGCCAGATTTATATATAGGTTTATTTATAACATTCTTTAAAATCTGTTCAATGCCTGTAGGCCAGTAGTGATCACACACACTTTTTTTTTTTTGTATTTAGTAGATTGTATTTTTTTGTATTTAGTAGATTTTTTTTTGTAATATGTAGATTGGAATCTAGTGATTCTCCTGTTTGCAGTCTCGCAAGCCCTGAGATTATAGGCATGCAACACTAAATCCAGTCTCAATCTCCATCTCAGCTTGTCCTAGGGGAGGGGCCAGCAGGGCACCCCAGGAATGAACCCCAGCCTCTGTTATCTGCCTAAGCAGGAGCGTTAGTCTGTTGAGCTATCTGGCTGGCCCTGCACACTTCATTTTTTTTTTCAAAAGTTTTATTGATAAACATATAGCAATGAGACAGTTTCAAATCAAATTGAAAGTACAGTTTCAATAAATAATACAGTGCATATATTCTTCTTATGGTTAATTGCTGTACAAGATGCAGACTTGTGATCCTACTTATAAACACCATTAGAAAAAATCATTCTATTCATTAAGAGAATGCAACTATATATCTATCCCAACC
>NW_004524629.1:4828641-4829197 GCF_000260255.1 Octodon degus
AAGCGAGCACCACACTTCATTTTTGATAGCAGAAATTTGTAGTCTGTATCTTTTTTCCTTCGTTGGCCTTGCTAACAATTTTACTGATTCTGTGAAAAATAGCCTTTTCTGAGGAGACAAGAAAAGGAGTGTTGCAGGACTGTCCTAACAATGCTGAATATGGTTAGATTTATAAACTTATGTGTAAACATATATAATTGTTTATTCCTATTTTTTACATATATTTTAAATTTTTAAAATTTTTTTCGTCATATTCTGTAGGGACTTAAAAGTTTAACATATCAATACCTGATGAAAAGTACCTGTTCCTTGTTATGCCTAAGATGTTTGATATTCAGACAGATAGTGAGGTTAAGCTCAGCAGCCTAGGTTGTATGGTAATAACTATAAGCTTCTCTTCTGGAGGGTTAACAACCTAAATTTGCAGACCAAAAATCAGAGAAAAAGGAGGGCCGAAGGACAGCCAACATTTGGCCCTAGCCTTCCAAGGTCAATTAAGACTCAGGACATATGAGAACCTGTACTGTAACATCATGTAACTCAGTTGTGTCCCAAA
>NW_004524629.1:4829697-4868833 GCF_000260255.1 Octodon degus
GGTTAGGATAGATATATAGTTACATTCTCTTAATGAATAGAGGGATTTGTTCTAATAGTGTTTGTAAATAGGATATCATGTCTGCATCTTGTACAGTAAATAACCACTAGGAAGAGAGTACGCAATGTGTAATTACTGAAACTGTCCTACCAATTTGATTTGAAAAAAAAAGAGTAACTACTACGAGAACAATATGCAATGTATTAATTATTGTAACTGTCCTACTATCCTGTTTTGAAACTGTCTCATTACTATTTGTTTCTCAGTAAAATTTAAAAAAAAAGACCAAATAGCCTTTTTTGCCTCATCAATTTTCTTTGTATTGCTAGTTTGGGTTGCAACTTCCTAATTTCTTTTTTTTTTTTTTTTTTTTAAGGTGGAAGTTTAGATCAATATAGGGAAACCCATCTTTACTAATGTAAGTGTTTAGTGTTATAATTTTCCCTGTTAATGCTGAGTTCCTCAAATTTTGATTGGCTGTATTTTTATTTTCATTTGGTTCACATATTTCCTTAAAGTTCTACATTTAGAAATGTGATTTCCCAAAAATTGAGAGAAATACCCTTTTTTAGCACTTTTCTTTGAGCTGTTATGTATACTTATTTTTTAATCTGAAAATACTATTTCTCCTCCACTTCTGAAGGCTATTTTTATTTTTGCTGCCAAACTCTAGGTTGACAGTTCTCTTTATGGGAACTTCTTGATTTTTCTTGAGAAACTGTCATTCAAACAGTTTTTCCAGGGCCAGCCCAATAGCTCTGTGGATTAAAGAACCTGTTTAGGCAGATGTAGTGGCCCGATGGTTCAATCCCTGGGGCCTGCCATGCCGGCCCTGCCCCTGGGGCAGGCTGAGAGCCACAGAGACTGAGTGAACTATTGCACGTCTGTAATCCCTGCTCCTGGGAGGCTGATTACAGGTGGATCACTACAAGTCCGATCTACATAGTGAGACCCTACAGACCCTGTCCTAAAAAACAAAACAACAAAAAACAAATCACATAGTTTTCCCCCTATATATGATGTGTAGCTTCTCTCTAGTTGCTTTCAAGATTCCTTCTTACTGCTGGACTTGGTTAAAGTCCTTATGTTATATATATTCCATGTGCAGTGATTCTACTCTAGTGGGAAGGGGCAACTGAACCCCACAGAGATGAAAATTCACGAATATTGCAGGGCAGAGGATGACAGAGATGAGAACATGTCACTATTCTGTGGTGGTAAAAGTCTAGGCTCCTCTAGGCTCCATATTTGGTCAATACTGGCAGGGAGTGGGAAGGGGGCAGAGTTGGGAGGGGAGGGATATTGGGAGTCAGGGCTCTCCACTTGGTTTCCCTCTGATACTACCCTTGTGGGAAAGGACAACTGCACACACAGGATCACCTCTCTTTCTCATTTGCTGACAAATGTGTAAGATCTGAGTGTCCCCTAACCCATGGTATTCTGCAGGAGAAAGGTTTCTATCTTTCTAGGCTTCTCTCCTTTCTGTTCTTCGGTCAAATTTTCTTAGGGCTGTGTGTGTGTGTGTCTGTGTTAGTGGGTATTACTTGGTCATAGACATCCTGGCTGAGATACTGAGGAAACAAAATCTAGAGAAATGCTACATAATTTGTTGATGTCCTGCATTTTTTTTAGCTGATTTATTGTGTCCTCCCTACTTTGAAAGTCTTCTTACATATTTTATATATAATTTCCAGAGCTTTTAGTGTATTTTTTGGGAGGGATGGAAGCAAACTAATTCTACACAGGTAAACAGGTATCTAGTCCACATTGTGCAATAACAGAAGCACGTGTGTATTTGTTATTAAGAGATGTGATTTAACTAAATTCCATGTAGCCAAAATAGAAGATGAACATTAAGAATAAGAAGAACAATACTAACAACAGTTATTTTAAAACTGTCATCTTCCATAGAAATTTTACCTTTCCCAGATGTCTTCCTGATCTTTGGAATGGTGAATTTCTTCAAAGAACTCACTTCTATACCAGTATTTGGGAAGGGTTCCCTAGTTGAGCTCATTTTCCGTAATGTCTTCTGTTTAGAAATTTCTTTCATTTCCATTTTGTTTGTGGCCTAAAATCAACCCAAAGTTATGAAGCAAATGGTCAATAAATATTTAAGAGGTGATAGCAATAAACTCATTAAAAGCTTTAAAATGGAACTGAATAATGATATAGTCTTAACTTACATGGTCAGCAGGTTTTAATCTTAATTAGCCAAATTAACCTATATAAGAAATGAATTAATAATTTTTGTTTTTATAGTAACATTAAAATTGTTAAAATCCAGCTAAAGGACATGGTGGCACTCACCTGTAATCCCAGCACTCAGAGGCAGGTAAGACAGGAGGATTGCTTCAAGTTGGAAGCCAGCCTGGGCTACATAGTATGTTCAAGATCAGCCTGCACTACATAACAAGACCTTGTCTCAAAACAACAACAAGAACAAGAAGTCTTTAGTTTTGGGCCAAAAAGATAGCTCAGTGGATTAAGCACTTGCCTAGAAAATGCAAGGACCGGGGATACAGCCCTGGTGCCACATGCCGGCCCTGCCCCCAGACACGCTGATGTGGTCATGGAAACTGGGTATGGTGGTGCCTGCCTGTAATCCCAGAACGAGGGAGGCTGAAAACAGGAGGCTCACTATGAGTCTGAGCTGCACAGTGAGACACTGTAACAACCAAATACATTTTAAAAAATCTAATATTTAAAAAGTCCTCAATTTCTAACAATTTCTTTATTATTTGTATTATTATAATTGGGTAACCAAGACCTTCTCTGTCTTAAAAATGTAAAACTTCCTGACATAACTGTTTAGTAAAATTCTTACCAGATGATTTTTTTCAAAACATTTTAAAATCTTTTATTTATTTGGTACAGGGTCTTGATACTCACAATACTGGGGAGGCTCACAGTGATCCTCCTGTCTCAGCCTTCCCAGTGCTGGAATTACAGAAGTATGTCACAACAACCAGTTTTGGGGTGGCAGAACATGTGGTTCTGGGGATCAAACTTGGGTCCCTGCACTTGCCAGGTAGGCGCTTAGACCACTGAGTTATCTCCCCAGCCCAAGTAAAGTACATTAAAAGCTGTATCTTGTGAAGGAATAGTCTTGGAACTTTAGTCACAAAACAAATTCTGAGGTTCTTCTGCAAAGTTCTGAATGATTAAGAAATGTAATTATCTCCAATAAATACAAGGTTAAGTCAAGTAATACAGGTGATAAACTATAAAAGTACTTAAAATAAGTGAAGAACGAGGTTGAGACTATGGAATGCAGGCTGGGTGTAGGTGGCTCACACCTATAACCCGAGTACTTGGGAGGCTGAGGCAGGAGGATCATGGGGGTGAGTCTGAGAACATTCTGCCTTACAAAGTGAGCTCAAGGCCAGCCTGAACTTCATAGAGACTCTCTGTCTCAAAAAGCAAAAAACTAAAAAAGACCACAGACTGATGAGATAAAATATACTTCAACTTTTTGATTGGCAAACTACAGGATAGGCTTTGGGCCAAATCCAGTCTAACATGAACTACACAGCAAGACCTTGTCTCAAAAAAAAAAAAAGTTTCTCATATGTCACTTAAATAATTACATGAAATTCTAATTTCACAATCTATTGTGAGTTTTGCTGGGACCAAACCATGTCCATTCACTTACCTACTGTACAAGGCTACTTCCCTCTTAGAAGAGCACAGTTAAGTGTGAAATAGACCACCAGGCTTACAATGAGTAAAATATTTAAATTTCTAGTCTTTTACAGTTTGAAAACTCTACTACAGGTGAATTCATTTAAATATCAAAGAGCTTGTTTTCAAAAAAAGTCTCATGATTTCCATTTGAAGGCTTTTTCTCCTTTACTTTCCCCTTGTATCAATCATTTCTGTTTATTAAAATTTTTCCTATACTTTCCTTTTCTGTATTTGAACTGGCTCAAACTTGATCTTTAAAAACCCAAAATTTTACCAGTGAGGCATTTGCCCTTGCCTAGCTCAATTCTACCCACTCTTCAGTCTACTTTAACTTATATCTCCATTACTCTACCTAAATAGCAATCTTTAAAACCACTAATAACTTCCTGATCAATCTCTTTATTTCAAAGTTATATTTTAGCTCTTACTATATCTAGGCTTTTCTCTGATACTCTGACAAACCTGTTATTGAAACACTACAGTCAACGTCAGTCTTCTATAACTGCATCATCACAGTTTTTATAGTAACCTCTCAGTTCTGCTGTCTTTTTCTCATTGCTGAGGCAAAATACCTGATTCAAAATTAAAGGAGGAGAGGTTTATTATGGTTCAGTTTGTAACGGTTTCAGCTCATAGTTGCTGGCCCCAGGGCAGGGCGGAACAGAAGACGAATAACAGTTTAGAGCAGGCATAAGGCAGTACAGCAGAAACAGCAAGTGATCACCTTTTCCTGTCCCATATATTTTTATCCAGGCTACTCACCTTTCATTGTACCATGAATCAATCCCAGCATCACACATCCTAGATGCAACCATTCCATAAAGCCCCACCTCTGACTGCTTGAGGCTTTTGAATACAGGCTTTGGAATATATAAATCATAAATAGTTGCTTTCTTGGCCTCTCTCCCCCACCACCCCCATCTTGGACTCTCAGTAATTTATCTCTCTCTATTTGGCCTTTACTACTGTTTTTTTTTTCTCTTATAATAAAAAAGAGGGGGCCTGGCCCTAGCTCAGTCCTTTAAGTGGCTGCTTTCCACAAAGCTGTCAGCCTCAGGTTCCTGGAGTTCGAACCTCACAACTCTCCCGCTGGCCAAAAGTGCCCTGAAGGCATTCGAGGAAGGAAAAAAACAAAAAAAACCCCTTATAATAAAAAAGAAATTCTCTTTAAAAAATATTTCACTCAGGTTAACTTTTTCAAACTCAACAAGAATATAACCTTGTGGGGATCAGGATGCTCCAGGGTACAACCCATGCCTAGCATGTTTGACTCCCCAGTATAGCCCCCAAAAGGAGGTGCCCTTGTGGTCTTAATTTGCCTTGAATGTAAGAATCAATGAGGCTGAGCTTTTTTTCCCCGCAGAATCATTTTTCCTATCTTTTAATCTGTTTTTTTTTGTAAACAGAAAAGGAAATAATTTGTAAGAATTCTATATATGCAGAAATTAGTTTTATTGGCCACATATAATATTTTGGTCTTCAAACTATTTATGGCACTTTCCTTTTCTTTTCTTTTTTTTTTTTTTTGGTGGGGATATGGCACTTTCCTTCCACAGAAACTTTCATTTTTGTTTAATTTCTTTCCTTTATTAGATATTACCAACAGAACACTCAATTGTAGCAGTTTACTTCTTGTCAACCTGATAAGACACAAATTTCTTGATGTGGTTTATGTTAACCATTTTTTGAGACTGATCATCTACCGAGCATACTCATTTGTCATTTATATGTTCACATCTTTACAATGCATGTTTAAGTTTGTAACCACTTTTCTATCAAATTGTTTATATACCTGCAAGGAAGTTTCTTATCAGGTGCCAACTGCTGTAAACTATCATACTGTTGCCAATAATTCTTTTCTTTAAACTGTCTTCATTTAACATAAATTTTTAACTTTAATGTAGTCAACTACAAACATAAATACAGTATTCCTTTACTTTTTTGTGTCTGATCAACTTGATCATAAAGATAAACCCTATCTTCTCTTCCAAAACTTTTACAGGGGACCTGCCGATTAGCTCAGTTGTTTAAGTGCCTGTTTATGCAAACACAGGTGCAGGATAAAAATCCTTCTCAAAACTTTTACAGTTCACCTTTATCAAATCTTTACTTTCCATAATTTTTTTTTGTTCAAGGTATGAAGTCAATTTTTTCATATGATTATTAAACTGGGGTAGTATTTATTTCAACATTTCTTATCTGTTTTACTTATAATGCTATATCTGACATAGTTTTCCACAGTCATGAACTCTGGGCTGTCTTCCATTTCATTAGTGTCTTTCTGCTGCATTTCTACACCCATACCACACTGTAAAATAAATTTTAATGTGTGTTTGGGCAAAGCTAAAAGAAAAAAAAAAAAACCTTGTTTTCCCTAGGATCTTTGTGCTAACACACACATTTTATTAATTATTTTTGAGACAGGGTCTTCCTATGCAGTTGAAATCAAGCTCACTATGTAGTCCAGGCTGTCACTGAATTCATAATCCCCATCTCAGCCTCTCAAGTGCTGGGATCACAGGCATGCATCACCACACCTGACAACACAGATATTTTATTTTATTTATTTATTTTTTATTTTTTGGCAGAACCGGGGATTGAACTCAGGCCCTTGCGCTTGCCAGGCAAGCACTTATTTTACTGAGCCATCTCCCCAGCCCCAACATAGATATTTTAAATCAGCCTTGTTTAATAAAAACTTACTAATGTTTTAATTGGAATTTCTCTGAACCTAGTTTAGCGGTCAATTCTGGGAGAAATGAGAGTTACATTAGTCTTCTTATCTGTTAACATGGTGTATTTCTCCTTATTCATGTCTTTCAATAAGCTTTTATAATATCTTACATGAGTTTTACATATTTTATAATACTTAAGGAGCAATATAATTTTACATTACTATATATGGTATCTTTAATGGTTACATTTGATTCACTACTAGTATGTTTTAAATAACTATAATAATAGCTAACACGTATGTAACACTAGCTACCAGATACTTTTCTAAGTGTTTTAGGTATACACTGACCCATTTAATCTTCACAATGTCCTTTAAGAGGCACCTTCAGGGGCTGGTGAGATACAGCTCAGTGTGGTTTGATCCCCAGCACCACATGCCCTGCCAGCTCCACCCTCAGGGTGGGCTGAGCCAGCCCCCCCCCCAAAAAAAAAGAAGCACCTTCATTTTAAAGGAGAAAGGTAAGTGTAGGGAAGTTAAATAATGTGCTGAATGACACATAACTAGGAAATGATGAAGTGCTGCAATTCTAAATTAGGAAATATGATGCCAAAGCAAATGCATTTGATGAGGATGGACTGATTATGTATTTGGTAGAGTCTCACTGCACAGCTCGGACTCATAGTGATCCTCTTGCTTTCAGCCTCCTCAGCGCTGGGATTACAGACATGCACCTGTAATCATGCCCAGACTCTGTAGCTGTCTCAGCATGCCTGGGGGTGGGGCTGGTGTGGCATATGGTGCCAGGGATCAAACCTCAGTCCCTGCACTTGCCTAAGCAGGCACTTAGTCTGCTGAGCTATCTCAAACGTCCAATGTGGATTCCAAATATGAAGAATATAGTTAGAACTATAAATGATTATGTCTGTACTACTTCCCCCTGCTACTAATGAGCACAATATAAGAACTATTTACATAGCACTTACACTGTGTTAGGTATTATAAAAAATCCAGAGATTTAAAGTATATAAGAATATCAGATATATTTAAAGTATATCTTGAGCATCAAGAGATACTGGTGTCTGTTGGGAATCCCACAAATAGTGAAGAATGACTGTATAATAATGACATACAGTTTTTGTTTTCTGACTTTTTGGTTTGCTTTTTTGGATGTTTTATATTTGTATTTTGAGACAGGGGGTTTCATTAAATTGCTCAAGCTGGTCTGGTATTTCTGGGCTTAAGTGATTCCCTCGCCTAATTCCCAAATTCATAGGGCTCAGGTGTGCATCACCAGGCCTAGCCTCTTCTGCCTGCTGTACCCCTTACTTTTTGTGTTTAGTGTTGACTATAAATGACACTGGCAAGCATTTGGTTTTGCTCCTGCTTTCAAAGGAAATGCTTTAAATCTTATATAATTTAATATGATAAAATTTGTATAGACATGTTTTATCAGGTTAAATTTTCCTGGGTATAGAAATTTCAATTAATTGCTACATTCTCTCAATATTCTGAAGGTATTGTTGCATTACCTACTGCCACTCACTATTCCTCTTAAGAAATCACTTCCAGCTGAATGTGATGGTGCATGACTATAATCTCAGCACTCTGGGAGGCTCAGCTTGGGGAATTTAGCAAGAACAAGTCTCAAAATAAAAGAGCTGGGGATGTAGCTCACCATGAAAGCCCTGGTTCAGTCCTAGGTTACTTGTCCTTTCCCCAACATAAAGAAATCCCCTCAACGTGATTGTCATTCATCTGCAGATATTTTTCTTTCATAGCTTTTTACATATTTTTATTGTTTTCTGTATTTTCCACATTTTAGTGTAGGCTAAGTGTATGATGGACTTCTTACACCTAAGTTTGGTATCATTGAAAATTTGTGATACTTGATTTCATCTTTATGTGGCAACTGTTCTATTCTCTTAAAACTTCTAATCACCTATGTTTAAACTTCTACTTTTATTCTTCACATTTCTTAGTCCCTCACTTATGTCTTTTGTATTTAAAATGTATCTAATATCTGGCCCACTGATTCTTTCCTCAGACATATCCAAGCTGTGCTAGTCTGCTGAATTTTTAATTTCAATTATGACTCTATTCATTTGTAAGAACTCTATATGACTCTTTAAAATTATTTCCTTTCTCTGTATTTTATATCATTTCTCATTTCTTTAAAAAATATGAAAAAAATGTATCCAGTAATTCCAAAATTGTTAAATTCCATAAATCTGATTCTCTATTCTGTCATCTTTTGCTTATAATACTTCATTTCTGTATGATTGAGATATACATATTATCTACTCATCCACTTATTTCCATAACCTCATATTCTTTGGAGTTTGGTGTGGACATAAACACATCTAGATCAATGCACTACAGTAAACAGACCAAAAATAAACTTTCACATGAATGGTGAAGTGTTTACCAAGGGTGCCAAGGCCACTTACTGGGAGGACAGTCTTTGCAACAGAGAGTGCAAAGAATGATTGTGGACTTTTATTCTATGTGTAAAATGAACTCAAAATGGATCAAAGCTCTTATGTAAGAACTAAAACCCAATGGGAAAATAAATTATTTGGAGGCAGGGCCCTTAGAAGGTGATTAAGTCTTGACATATGGTACCTCTGTGAATGGAATTAATGCTCTAATTAAAGAAAGGACCCTAGAAAGCCCTCTCACGTCTACTTTGTCAGAACACAGCAAAAAGACAGCTGCCTATGAATTAGGAATGAGTCCCTTGCCAGATAGTCAATCCACCAGTAGTCTGATTTTAGGACTTCCCAGCCTCCACAACTATAAGAAATAATGCCCCAGATTAACATATAATTTTGCACAAACTGATTATCAATATATGCCTGTTGAACTGGTGACATAATTATGAAGAAGTTAAAAGAATACAGTGTTCTTTTTCATGGATCAAAAGATTGAAATTAAGTTTTTTTTTTTCTTTTTTTGGTACCAGGAATTGAACTTATAAACTTGTGCCTTCCAGGCAGGTACTTTGTCACTGAGCTATATTGCTGGCCCCAAAATTAAGCTTTTTTGATGGGTCAGATGACATCTCCTAAACTGTTATCGGTAAAATTTATCTGTTAATAATACTATTCTTATTTGACTTAAAAAAATGCTTTAATCTTATTCGTTGGTCCACTCAGAATATCGTTGACCATCAAATCATTTCCCCTTACTGATGTCAGATTTAATGTAAATGAAATTATAACATTCCATGATGTAAATGTGTATGTTTTTCAATGGCTTACACATTAACACTTTGTAAACACATACACTTAAAGATCAAGTTCACTGTAGTGACTTACATGGTCTAGCCTTCATTCTCTCAAGTCCTTTAATAAGGTTTGCCTACGGATGATGTGAACCTTGATAGAACATAAGGACATCTAGAATGTCTAAATTTAGGTCAAAGATGAGCATGCTTTTTTCCAATTTCACCTACAGCCTTATACACAGAAAGGAGAAGTAAAAATAAATGTTTCTAGATCATCTCTATTTTCTTTCCATTAAATTATCAGAAAACTGGAAACAGAGGAGCAAAAGACAAATGGTAGTTTTATGATTTCAATTTTACTTCAAATGACCATTAGAATTTACCAGACAATTTTTCATTTCTTTTCCATTCGTCTTGTTTACTTTTCTACTGCAAAATTTCTCAATCTTTTACAAAGCACGGCATGTGGATAATAGCAAATCCTTTTGGAGAAGATGAACATTACATTTGAGTTCTACTTTCTGGAAGGCATCATAGTATTATGATTTAGAGACATATAACTACTACACTGTAATTCCAGTACTTAATGGGACTCATTACCAGAAAAAGACCATTTAAAAAAAACTGAACAAAACTCTCAAGAGAACATCCTTGCTCTGCTATTTGTTATACTTATGTTTAAAATATCTAGACAAATGGAAACTGCATCCTTCTTAAAGATCAGAATTTATATCAGCTGCTTCCTGAGAAACTGTATCAAAAGAAAGCTTCATACATTAAAAAGTGCTTTAATGGGGCCAAAGAAGAAAGTGATTGATGATGCAGAGTGTGCCTAAGGAGAGTCACATGGAGAGAAAACATTCTCTCAGGCTTTCACAGAGAGCACATTGGCCAAGCAATGGCTGTGACTCATCCACATGGCTGACGCTGACAAAGGTTCTACAATCTGAGGCACAGGATCTCGGGATAAGTCCTGAGGGGATTTCACTGACCTTATCAAACCCAAAAGCTACAACTCTTGTTGCATAGGTCCTGCTTTACCTTGGTCTTAACCATCCAGCAGAAAAGTATAAAAACAAAGTATAAGAAGTAAAGCCAGGATGGAGAGATGGCTCAGTGGTCTAAAGCACCTACTTGGAACAAGCTTGGCAAAGCACAGGGACCGCGGTTCAATCCCCCAGCACCACATGCCAGCCAGCTGCGCCCCCTGGTGGGCTGAGCTGCCCCCGCCCCACTAAATAAATGTTAAAAAAAAAGCCATGGTGTTATGTTGAGCTGTAGGGGACTCAGGTCAACAATTTCTGACATTGTTAGTGAAGCAGAAGACCCAATACTATTATGGACTACTGAACTCTTTTAGAATATTTTGCTGAGTTTGCACACCTATAATATTTAAATGATAGAACTTAACCAAAAAAAGGGGATACAGATGAATATCCATTTGGTATCTGTGTATTCAAAGTGGTTAGGATAGATATATAGTTACATTCTCTTAATGAATAGAGAGATTTGTTCTAATGGTGTTTGTAAATAGGATATCAAGTCCGCATCTTGTACAGCAATTAACCACTAGGAAGAGTGTATGCAATGTGTTAACTATTGAAACTGTCCTACCAATTTGGTTTGAAACTGTCTCATTGCTATTTGTTTCTCAATAAAATTATGCAAAAAAAGTGCTTTATCTTTAAACTGTTAGAAATTTATAGTAAAACTGTTCTAATATGAGCCCCGGGATAAACTGTGGTAAATGCAGCAAGTAGACTGCTACTAACTAAGACTTCTTTCGGATTTGACAACTCCATTAAGTAAACTGAAAAAGTTAAGTTTCCTCCAATGCAAGGAAAGTCCAGATCTGGTGATAGAGATCAGTTAAAATATGGAGAAAATCTAAGTTCTTAGGTCCACTCTGTGAGAAAGAGTTAAAGTTTGACTAAAATTTGCTCTCTCATTACTTAACCTGATTTTTCATTTCCCCTCCAAACTGTTGATATAAAATTTTATTTTAAGAATTCTGCAAGATCTATGACAGTGGTGGTAAACCTACAGCATGCAGTATACAGCCAGCTATATCACTGAAAGCTCTGGTTCATCATCACTAATCTATATTATACTAAAGGATTCTGTACAAGGTATCAGAAGACAGGTTTCTTGTCCTAACTCTGCCACTCACTAAATGTACATCTGCTCTTAAGCCTTACTCTTATCATCTGTGTTTTAGTGAGGCTTAAATTTTTATGAAAAAGGTAAAATATTTTGCTCGTCCCTATACCTAGCTTTATTTCTACTAGGCTCTATATATTCACATTTTTTTCTGTGGTTGCAGATACAAGCATATACATGAAACTGCAGATTGTGCGCAACTTGATGCCTTAATAGTTTAATAGCTTCATAAGTAAAAATTCTCTTTTGACTTGTAAAGGACCAAGAAAATTTATTTCCTCCTTGACTTGGAAAATATATTTCCTCCATGACCTTTTTATATGTCAATAGTGCATCCAATTTCCATCCTCTTAGAGTGAATCTGATTTTTAGAATCAGTCAAATGTTTAAAACTAATCTGATTACTATGTAGGTTATCAAATGTGTCGATACCACTTTTTGACTAAAAAATATAAAAATGAGAAAGATCTGGTTGTAAAATAGCTTACATTAAGCTGGGTGTGCTGGTGCACACCTATAATCCCAGCACAGGTGGGAGAATTGCTGAGTTTAAAGCTAGCCTGGGCTACAAAATGAATTCAAGGCCAGACCAAACTGTTTAGGGAAACCCTGTCTCAAAAAGACAAGACAAAATAAAACAAAAATAAAACAATCAAATGAAAAACCACATAAAAAACAAAATAATTTACTTTCTTAGTCAGGGGTGCAGATACACACATGTGATTACAGCACATAGGAGCCAGAGGCAGGAGGATGGCCTCTAGTATAAGGCTGTCTGGGAAAGAATGAGTTCAAGCCCTGTCTGAACTACATAGCAACACCCTGTCTCAAAAATGAAACAGATATGGTTGTGCATGGCCATAATTCCAGCACTTGGGAGGTTAAGACAGTAGGGTCACAGCAAATTCAAAGTCAGCCTGGGCTATACAACAAGATCAAGGCCAGCCTGAGCTACTATTGAGAACCTGCTTCAAAACCAACCAACCAACCATAAAAATAAAAACTTACTTTCCTGTTCTCTTTACATAATGTTTTTGAAAGGCAATTTCAAACTTTGAATGTCACTTATGTTCTTTACTTTCCAAGTTATTAAAAAAATCAACATTTATGCTAAATTTAGGTCCATTTTATTTTTTAGGTTCACTAAATTTATTTTAAAAATCATAAAACGTTTCTTACAAAAAAGTATTACATTCTGCACACTGCTCTGAACAGATGCAAGGGTCATGTGGACTACTGCTACTTTCCTCCCTCTCCCACCCCCCAAATGTTTACAGTAACCATACAAAGCAAGGTGTTCACAATAATTACATGGGGGAAATTTTTTAAAACCACCAACAATGAACAAAAAATAAAATCCACTCACTCTGCTACTGTTTCAAAATTTCAATGTTGGGCTGGGGAGATAACTCAGCAGAATAAGCGCCTGACTGGCAAGTGCAGGGTCCTGAGTTCAATCCCCGGTACCACAAACAAAAGCAAAAACAAAACCAAAAAAAATTCAATGTTAGTTTTTGTACACCCTCCCCACCAACCCTGATTGTAAGGAACTAAAATATTACATCTGGTAAACAGCAAAGGTTTCACTACACCTCAAATGCAGAACACCCATGAAGCAGAGGAGTGGTGGCTTTTTAAACAGAATCAGATTAAAAAAAAATGCAGGACTCCTGCAGTTTTTCACTAGTCTTAGAAAATCTTTCCAAAATACTGCTTCACACTGCTCTGCAGCAAATATTGTACATTCTGTATCTGGTACTGTGTTCCTATAATGGTAATGATCCAATCTTTGCATCCTTCTAAGGGATCATCAATTTTTTTTAAACATTTTTTTAATAGTTTTTTTTTTTTTTTTTTTCGGTACTGGGGATTGAACTCAGGACCCTGCGTTTGCCAGGCAAGTGCTTATTCTATTGAGCTATCTCCCTGGCAGGATCATCAATTTTGATAAAAATTCATGATGAATTTCTCTAATCTGCAGACTACCTTTGCCAATAATAGATCCAACCAAATCTTTGGTAATAGTTACTTGTGTAGTAATAATAGGTCCACCAAGATCACCATATGAGCCACGACCCCCAGCATAGGAATAATCATATCCAGAGCCACCATGTGGTTCATATGCCATCTGCCATTCTGTTGGGCTCCACATATCTATTGCAGAGTCCCAAGTTTCATTAGCACTGAAACCGATCATGTCATCATAGCGGTCTCCAGGTCTTCCTCTTCTATCATAGGCCATTAGATCTCCTCCTCTAGGTGGTGATGGTGGTAGTAAAAGAGGAAGATTATGAACTCTGCTACCACCTTGGCCACCTTGACCAGGAGAATGGGGTGGTGATCTCTGATGAGGGCTCATATCATCATAATCTCTTCTAGAGGGAGGCATGGGGCACCCACCTCAACCAGGAGATATTCTGTCAAAAATCACCTCTCCCCTGCATAGGAAATCCTATAGGCCATTCACGGCAGTCATCAAGCATCATGGTAAAACCACCATTATCATAAGTTTCATCATAAAAATTGGGATCATAAGGTTGTGCATGTCCTTTGATGGGAGACTCAGATATAAGATCAAAGATGATCTTTATGCACTCTACAACCCTGTCAGGCTTTCCTTGAATAACAAAATTCTGTCAGTGGAATGAGGAGAGCATTCTTGGAAAAGCTTGATTATTGTCTGAATGTTCTCTCAAAGTTCTTTGATTTTAGCACTTTTGACCCAAATAATTCCTCCTGCCAGACTCTGTGAATTAACAGTCTCAACTCATAGTCAAAGTCACTTCTTTTATAGCATTGGTACTGTTCCAAGGTAGGGATGACCTTCAGAATTTCTCCAATTGTTTCAATAAAAGCACTGATATTCCATATGTGCTCAGTGTCACTGCTGTCTGGGACTTAAACACTGGCATTGCAGTCTGTATGGAGAGCCTTAATGTTCTTGTCTCCTTTTCCAGTCACTGCCTCAGCACTCTTGCTCTGAAGCAGAATTTGTACTTCAACCATCTCATTCGTGTTTCTAGATCTTTTAAATGCTTGGTCCTCTTTCATGTCTTCTGCAGGATGTTTACCAAATTCACCATTAGTTTCAGTGTTGGGGAAGGTTTCCTCTGGCTGCTCAGTTTCCATTTTCTTGTATTAAATGGACACACCAATCTATATGCTGCAAACAAGTGGGATCAGGCAGGATGCTGAGGTCAGTGTAGCGGAGAAGTGGAGGGGAATGGCGGCTGCAGTGCCTTTGCCTGGAGTGCCTTCCTCCTTTCTCTTTTGCTTACTCACTGCAATTTAGGTCCATTTTATGTGGTAAACTGCTTCCCACTGACCCATCTTTCCCTACTTTTCCATCTTCAGCACAAAGAATAGTTCCTTAAAAATTAAGTACCTTCTATGAGTTGAGTGTTTATATCCCTCCAAATTCTTATTTCAAAATGTAACTACCAATGAGATGGCATTACGGGGTAAGACATTTATGAGGGAATTAGATCTTGAGGCTAGAACCCCCACATCTGGGATTAGTACCTTATTGAAGAGGGCCACAGGAGGCAGCCCTCCACCAAGTGAGGATGCTGTGAAAAGGTATGATCTATGAGATGCAGACCTAATCACACACATGTTAACTGCCTGATACTGGATTTTCCAGCCTTCAAAAGTATGAAAAATAAATTAGGGTATTTTGTTGCAGCAATATGAAAGGACTAAGATAATAACCAATATATAGCACCATGATAAATATTTACATACTTGAAAGTATCCCAACGTGGGATAAAATACATTTACATGTTTTTAACTATTAAATTATTTAGTAATCAATTGTAAAATAGAAGCATTTACTCAAAGTATATTTAAAAAAAATAGTAGTATAAGTAGTAGCAAGCAAAGTCATTATTTGAAATACTTACCACTCTTCAATGTTGTTTAGTATCATACAGCTATGATCAGGACTCAGCCCATACATGAAAAATGATAAATGAATATCTATAAAAAGACAAATATGCAGAAAATTATGGTAAGTGTTCCCCAAAATTATCTATTTGTCCTCTACATGCTGACATTAAGTCCTGATTTCTGCCTCTCTTCTGTTTTTCTTCCTTTTCCCTTTGCTACATTTTATCTGCTACCCAGAGTTCCACTGTCAGATCACCAATCTTACAGTATTTAGCAGGGGAAATAACATTGCGACACAGTAGATAGGCTTGTGTTAGTGTTTATACTTACACATAGCAAAAAAACATGGTGTTACACACAGCACTAAACACTAACTCTTTTACTTTTATACCAAATGTTTAACAACCATTGTAACAGTTATGATACATGCTATGCATTATGTAGGTCAGTGGTGGATCATCTATGGCATGTAGGCTACAGTGGGATGCTTGTTATCCCTGAAAACTCTGAAAGGTTCTCCATCAATGGATACACTTTATATATAGAATCTCATTTTATTTTCACAGACTAGTTGATTGTACTCTTATTTTCTCTTCTTTTCTTTTTTTCTTTTTTTTTGTACTCTTATTTTCAAATGAGCAAACACAGATTAGGAAACTTGTCTAAGGTCAACCTGACAAGACAATTACACAAGATGCAACCTCAGACATCCAGTTCACCAAAGGAAAGTTAGGGGGCAAAGAGGTGGGACAATCTAAAAGCAACTCACCTCCTGTCTTTGACTTATTAAAGATATAATAATTAAATGAGGCTCTAAAAAAAACCATCAGGAATAATTTCTCAGATAACTACAGAGATGATTCCCATAACGAAACCACGCTTAGTGACTGTACAGCAGATACAGACAAAAAATAGAGGAGAAAATTATGAAAGTATCAATATTCAGCATAAGAAAGAATTGAAATTCTTAAGATCAAGTAGATGTTCAGGATAATGAAAATTCCATTGAAAGTATCACAGCACATCAAGCCAGTGCGAGGACAGCATCTCAGATATAGAAGACAGGTTTGTGGTTAGTAATCATAAAAAGAAAGATTCCTTAAAAATGGCAAAGGCTCATGAGAAATTAATACAACTGCTGCTAGATGATGCAAAGAAGAATAACTTAAGATTGACTGGACTCAATGAAAAAGCAAAAGAGCACAAAGGATATTTAAAAACCTCTTCACAAATGTCATGACAGAAAACTTCCCTAGTAGAGAAAAATAATTTGACAAACAGTTAAGTGAGGCATATAGAACTCTAACAGCCACAATAAAAACAAAACAAAACATAAACAAAACAAAAAACAACCCTATACCCAGGCATACCACACAGTCAAGATTCCAGAACTTGGACACAAGAATATAATCTTAAAAATTTTTAGGGAAAAGAAACAAATCACTTACAAAGGAGAGCAAATTAGAATCACAGATGACTTCTCAGCACAATCCCTCAAGTCAAGGAGAGCTTGGAGTGAAGTATTTCAAGTTATAAAGGAAGACACCTTCAATTCAGCTTAATGTACCCTGCAAAACTATCTTTTAAAACTGATGGTGTTTTGTCAGAGGTGGGTATTCCACTGCCATTCAAATATTGTAGGTGTGTGAATTCAGCAAAATAATCCAATATAGTCCAGTAGTTCATAATAGTAGTGGGTTATCTGCAGGACTGGCAATGTCAGAAGTTGGTGACTTGAGCCTTTTACAACTCAGCATATTAATACGGCTTTACTTTTTATATCTTGTGTTTATACTTTTCTGCTGGATGGTTAAGACCAAGATAAAGCAAGACCTAGATAACAAAAAATGTAACTTTTGTATCTGACAAGGTCAGTCAAATCCCCTCAGGATTTACCCTGAAACCATAATGGATGGTGAAATACTTCCATGACAACAAACATCTGAGGAAATTTATGATCACTAAACCAACACTCCAAAATGTTTTGAAGGACATTCTAGAGAAAGAGAACAAAGGATTACAACACCATGAACCCCAACAGAAGCAATCCATTAGGCAAGGAAAACAAACACAGGGAAGAAAAAAAGAAGAGGAAAGGCAACAAACAGGAAAATAACATGACAAGAATAAGTCAATTCATATGAGTTATAGCCATCAATGTTAATGGTCTCAACCAATCAAAAGACACAAACTGAAATAATGGATTAAGAAACATGATCCAACAATCTTCTGTATACAATAAACACATTCAATCCAAAAAGAAATACGCAGACTGAAAGTCAAACAATGGAAAACACACATTCTACGTGACCGGAACCCAGAAAAAAGCTATTTTATTTTCAGACAAAAAGAATTTTAATCTAAGACTGAGTAAGAGAGATAAAGAAGATCACTATATCCTTGTAAAGAGAAAGAAATAGCAATCATAAATATATGAACAACAAATACCAGTGTACCTACCTGTATAAGACAAATATTAATGGACATGAAAAATCAAATAAGTACTAATATGATTGTACTGGGAGATTTCAATACCCTACTGTCACAAAAGATAGATCAACCAAAAAAAAAAAAAATCAACAATAACGTATTAGGACTGAATCAAATTTTTGAACAAATAAGACTTAGTAGATGGCTACAGAGTGTTCTATCCAACAACATCAGAATACACATTTTTCTGAGCTACACATGGGTGTCCTTGAAAATAGATCACATCGTATCTCACGGAACATGCTTAAATAAGTGTAAAGGAATTGAAATTATCCCATGCATATAATCAAACCACAGTGCAGTGAAATTGTAAATCAAGGGCAAAGGAACCCACAGGAACCTCAAACACACATGGAAAATAAATAGCTCCCTCTTTGACAACCAATAGGTCACAGATGAAATTGAAAAAGAAATTAGACAGTTTCTGGAATTAAATGTAGTGACAATACAACATACAGGAACTTACACAGTGAAAGCAGTTCTCAGAGGAAAATTTATAGCAGTGAATACCCATATCAGGGGAAAAAAGAGCAAGTACAAATAACAATCAAGAAAAAGTAGAGCAGACTAAGCCAGAAGCTCACAGGAGGAGGGTGTTAATTATAAAAAGCAGAGCAGAATTTTACACACTGGAGACTAAAAAAACAATACACAGAATCAAGGAATTAAAGAGTTGGTTCTCTGGTAGATAATCCTATTGCCTTTATTTTTCTAATTAAACTATTTCTAAATATTTTGAAAATAAAAAATATTCCTGAAAATAGTTCTTTGAAAATTAAATAAAATAAAAAAGCCAGTATTAAACCTTATCGAAAAATGAAAGACTGAAACATGCAAATAGGAATGAAAAGAGTGAAATCACAACAGACCCTGAAAAAATCCAGATCACTACACTTTTGAAAAATGTGCATTTTAGTAAGATAGAAAATATAGAAGAAATGGACAGATTCCTAGATACATATGAATTACCAAAGCTGAATAAAGAAGATATAAAAATCCTAAGTAGCCCAATATCAAAGAAATTGAAGATGTAATTAGGAATCTACCAAGAAGGCGGCTGGCGAAATAGCTCAGCAGTCTAAGTGCCTGTTTTGGCAAACACAAGGACCAGGGTTCAATCCCTGGTCCTGTATGCCACACCAGTCCTGTCCCTGGGGCGCGGTGAGCCGGTTGAATGAATCTGGGTGTGGTGATGAACACCTACAATCCCAGTGCTGGGGAGGCTGATCACTATGAGTCCGAGCTGCATAGTGAGACCCTGTACCAAATACGTAAATGAAAACAAAAACCTACCAACAAAGAAAAGCCCAGGCTCTGACGTATTCACTGCTGAATTTCATATGAAGACCTAACACCACTACTTCTCAAACTCTTTAATGAAATTGAAAGGGAAGCAACACTCCTAAATTTTTCCTAAAAGCAAGCACCGAAACCTTAGAAGGACCCAATTAAGAAGGAGAACTATAGGCCAATCTCCTTCATGAAAATAGATGTAAAAATCTTCAGATTTTGGCAACAGAATGCAGCAACTCATCAAGATTATACCTCATGATCAAGTGGGATTCATGCTAGGGATGCAGGGATGATTCAACATATGCAAATCTATAAATGTAATATGTCATTTTAACAGAGCCAAGGACAGGACAAAAACCATATGATCATCCCAATAGACTCAGAAAAAGCTTTTGAAGTCCAACACACTTATGATGAAAACCCTATAGAAAACTGGAATAGATGCAAATCTCAATCTGATAAAAGCTATCTATGACAAACCAATAGCCAACATCATACTAAATGGGCAAAACCCGAAAGCTTTCACTTTAAAATCAGGAACAAGACAAGGATGTCCATATATCTTCATTCTTATTCAGTGTAGTTCTGGAAACCTTAGCTACAGCAATATGTAAAACAGAAAATGAATAAAAATAGGAAAGTTAAATTATCATTAATTATTCACAGGTAGCATGATACTCTACATAGAAGACGCCCAAAACTCCATTAAAAGTCTTCTAGATTTAATGAAAAAATTCAGTACTGTAGTTGGATACAAAGTCAACACTCAAAAATCAATAGCCTGGACTGGGGAGATAACTTGGCGGTCTAAGTGCCTGCCTGGCAGGCACAAGGACCTGAATTCGATCTCCAGTGCCACATACCATGCTGGGCCCAGAACCCCAGGCATGCTATGCTGGCCCTAAAACTTGGCATGGTGACACACACCTGTAATCCCAGTGCTGGTGAGGCTGCGATAAGAGGATCACTACATGTCTGAATTTCATAGTGAGACTCTGTATCAAATAAATAAATTTTAAAAAATCAATAGCTTTCCTGTACAGCAATAAGAAACTCACTGAGAGAGAAATTAGGTAAATAATTATCTTCCAAAATATCATGCAAAAAAATGAAATACCTAGGTATCAATCTAATGACAGATGCAAAAGACCTCTATATTGAAAACTACGGTACTTTGAAATAGAAGGTTAAAGTGGATATCAGAAAAGAGAAAGATATCCTGTGCTCTTGGGTAGAAAGCATCAATATAGTGAACATGGCCATACTTCTAAAACTGTTATACAAATTTTATGCAATTCTAATCAAAATTCCAACAATGTATCTCACAAAATTTGAGAAAGCAATCCTAAAATTCATTAGGAAGGTCTGGGGATTTAGCTCAGTGGCACAACACCTGCCTGGCAAGTGCAAAGTTGCAAGTTCAATACCCAGTAACAAAAAAGCAAGTTAATAAAAGCATTAACTTAAAAATTGATGTGTTATGTGCCTATACCAACTCTACACAAGGAATGTAAACATTATAGGGCTGGGGACAGGGCTCAGTGGCACAAGTGCCTGCCTGACCAGTGCAAGGTCCAGAGTTTGATTTCCAGTACAAAAAAACAAAAACAAAAACAAAAACACATACACACACAAAAACAAAACAAAACAAAACAAAAAACCAAAAAAAACCCAAAACCAACCATATGGAACTAAAAGAGACCTAGACTTCTAATGGAAATTCTTGGCAACAATGGTAAAGCAGGGGACAGGCACAATCCTTGACTTGAAATTATACTACAAAGGTCCTGCAATTATAAACTGCATGCTACTGGCACAAAAAGAGACCAAAGATCAATGGAACAGATTATAAGATGCAGAAACATCTCCAGACATATTCAATCACCCTTATTTTTGACAAAGGTGCCAAACATATTCAGTAGAAGACAGCCTCTTTAATGTTTCTGGAAAAACAGGCTCTGCACATACTGAAAATCAAAACTGGACCCAGACATTATGATTCACCATGCATTAAACTAAATGTGAAATGGATCAAAGATCTAAATATTAAAATGGGGCCGGGGAGATGGCTCAGTGGAATAAGCACTTCTCTTACAAGCACAAACACTTCCCTTGCAAGCGCAAGGGCCCAAGTTCAATCCCCAGTTCTGCCAAATAAATAAATAAAATAAGTAAATATTAAAAGAAACATTAAGTCTGCTGGAAGATACAACAGGTAAAACTCTTAAAGACATTGATGTAAGGCAAAGACTTTATGAATAAAACCCCAATCACGCAAAGAACACGTGGGATCTCATCTCATTAAAAGCCTTATGCACAGCAAGAGAAACCAAAAGAGTGAAGAGAAAACTCACATTGTGGGAAAAAGTGTTTGCCAGCTGTTTTCAGACAAAGAACTAAAAAAAAAAAAAAAAAAAAAATCACACCTCCCAAATTTAAAGACTCAATCCAAAATTGGGCATTTGAGAGGCACACTTCTCATATGAAGAAATACAAACAACATAAATATACACAAAAATGTTCAATATTACTGTTCAAAGATGCAAATTAAAACACTGAGATTCTATCTCACCCAGAAAGAATGGCAATTATCAAGAAATCCACCAATAACAAATTTTGTAGAGGCTGCAGGGAAAAAAGAACCCTTCTCCACTGTTGGTGGGAATGCAGACTAGGGTAACCACTGTGGAAATCAGTGTGGAGATTGGAGAATTACAGGTTTGACCAGCTATTCTCATTCTGGGTGTCTTCCCAGAATAATTAACAACATTCTACCACAGTTATATATGTGTACCCATGGAAAATAGCACAATTAGTAATAGTTAGATCTTGGAAATAACCCAAATACCCATCAACCAAGGAATGAATTTTAAAAAGTGGCCATTCTATACAATAGAGGACTATTCAGCCATAAAGAAGGATATACTGAAGGCTTTTATAGGTAAATGGATGTAACTTGAGACCATACCATAAGTGAAATAAATCAGACTCACATGTGTAAACATTGTATTGTCACCCTAGTGTGAGAAGCTGAAAAAGAAGATATAAAATGTAAAATGGAAAGAAACTTCAAAAGGAAAGAGAAACTGGGATGGGGGAAAGGAGAAAAGAAAGAGAAAGGCAAAGAAAAAACAGCAACATCAACCAAAACAAAATCATAATATGTATATAAAAGACAGTTAAGATAATTAAACTACTAATTTCTCTTACTCCTAGTTCACTGAAAAGAAAGATTTGTACTAACATTGTTTCAACAATTAAATGCCAATATCTTGATTCTTAACTAATTTAAAGATAATATGAAATATATTAACCATTTTTAACCTATTTATCTTGTTTTGAAATTTTGATTTTTTCTCTTTAAAATTAAAAAAGAAAAAATAACACCAATAGAAGATTTTAATAAGGTACAAGGTTGGTAAGTATGTTCACAAATCCACAGATAAATCCATAAAAAAAAAGCCCTAAAAGTGTCAATACATTTTTCCCCCTCTCTACTGAAAGCTATCTAGTACAAAAACTGTGAATTTAATCTGCAGGTGATTTAATCCACAAAGGGATATATGTGTAGCAATGGTTGAAATATTTAAAGTATCTTAAATATAAGAATTCCGTGTTTGTGATAATTAACCTTTTTTTTTGGGGGGTGGGTGGTACTGGAGACTGAATTCAATGATTTTACAGTAAACTACATCTCTAGTCTTTGCTGAAACTTTTTTGATATAGGGTCTTGCAAAGTTGTTAAATTATCCAGATTGGCCTCAAGCTTGAAATCATCCTTCTTCAGCATTTCTGTGTATGATGGATAATACTGATTATCTACATGATTAAGTTGAGAGACACTTAAAAGGTTACAAAAACAAAATCTGAGTATGTGTGGGTGGGTCATGGAAGCATCACCTTGAGGACCCTATCTGGTCCCTGGCCCCTTCCTCCTGGGCTCTACTTTCTGGATGCTATGAGTTAAGCAGCTCTCCCTGCATCATGATCTTCTGGCATGATTGTTCTACCTTGGAGCCATCCATCTAAAACCATGGATTGAAATGTCTAAAGCTGTAAGCCAAAATAAACCTCTCTTCCTCTAATTTACAGATAGTAAGTATTTTGTCCCAGCAATGGAAAACAACCTAATTACAGTAATGACTGATATGTTTCAAACTTTCCTTCTTAAACGACTCTCTTTTAACAAGAAAAATGGCTTCTAAAAGCTTGAGAAAAAATGTTCCACCTCCTTGAAATCTGTTTCAGGAGATGCTAAGGATCTGTTATGTAGTAACAATTCAAATGCTCCTACAGAAAAACAAATCAAGGAGCTAAATCTACAAAAACTGTTGGCTGGAGGAAAAAAATCTCAAGGTCAATTTTGTAATTTTATGAAAGGACAGAATACAAAACACAATATCAACTTCTGATAAGCAACATATGTTGGGATATAAAAGTATATCGGAAAAAATTATGTGAGCTCAAGATGAAAAGATGCAGAGAAACAAAGTTATCACTGGCAGGTGTAGGGTGAAGAATTGATACTATTCAAGCTTAATTTAGGTCACTGAGCTTTAAGTCTACTATTAAGATTAAAATTTGGGGTTGAAACAAAGTTTTTAACAGACACCTCTGGAGCAGCGAAAAGCAGAGTTTGTCTGAGTTTGTCTTTGTTACTCTTCTCCTATTGTTGGGACAAATACCTGAAACTCAAAATGAAGGAAGAAAGATTTATTTAGCTCACACTTACTGGAGGTTTTAGTCCATATTCAGCTGCTTAGATGGAAATGCAAATTATCTGCCCCAGGGCAGGTGTAGCATCCACACCCACAATAATCACAAACTCTAGAAGCTGCCCCAACACTGCATGAGGCTTTGGGGGGACACCTATACACAAACCATAACAGTCCACCCCTGGGCCCCCAAGGACTCATGCTCATCCCTTTATGCAAAAGCCATTCTAGTCCATCTCTAAGAGTTGCCAAAGTCCCAATAGTTTCAGCATTGCTGAAAAGTCTGAGTCCCAAGTCTCCTCCAAGATCCAAGGCAAACTCCTAGCTGTGAACCCCTGTTCAAATGAAAACTTAAACACTTGCAACATTCAAAGGCACAAGATAAACATTACCATTCCAAAAGGTACACAAAGCAGGATACCAAGCACTGGGACCAACACAAGTCCAAAATCCAGCAGGGCAAACATTAAGTCCCGCAGTTCCATGTGGGACATTCGAAGCAATTTGTGCCATGAGCTCCAAAGGCCTTACATGGCTCCATCCATATAGCACTTGTGGTAACTCTCATGTAGTCTCTCTTAGGCCAGCTTTGCTCCCTCCTTGCAGTTTCCCATAGATGATCCACGTTCCTGGCTTTTCCAAACTTCTAGGGTTTCCCTGAAATAGGCTTCTCACTCACAGTTTCACACATTGCCCTCTCAGGGGCACACTGCCTGGCCTCCCAGGCCTTCTTCTGAAATTGAGATGGAAGCCTTTTTAACCTCAGAACTCCTGCATTCTGCATGTACCTAAAACCAATGCCACATGGATGACTCCAAGATTTGCTGCCAGTTGGAGTAGTAGTCAGGTTTTCCTTTTTCTTGGCTGTAGGGGTTGAGTATCTGAGTGGCTGAGCACTCTGACTCTGATTTCGAGGAATAATTTTTCCATGCCAGCGCCATTCTGGAACCTGGTGTGGCCATTGCTGCCATTCTGGAACATGGGGGCTCTATGGCTTTCCCCTCAAGGCAAAGTCCCAAACTTTTGCAGTTCTGAGACTGCAAAGGGTGGAGACCTGCCTCCTCCTGTGAGGTCCTTAGGCCATCCTTTCCTTTCTCTTGTTCCTTCCCAGTAATGGAGATCCTCTCATCTCCATCTTTGCAGTCCACAGCTTTCATGGTGCTTCCTTTCTGGCCAAGCACAACATTTTGGCCCATCCTGCTGGGCTCCCTGCTCTTCATTCTCAACATAAATCTTGCTAAAAGCCCTCAGTAACAACCATGCCACTGCCCCAATATTTGGCTGCTCTGAAATATCTTCTGCCAGATTGATCAGTCCACCATGCTTAAACTCAGTCTCAGGCAAAGTCTCTGGACATGAGCAAAATGCAAACCTCCCGCCAAACTGTAACACAGACACAGACACTGTCTGGAGCCCAACAGCCAATGCAGTCCTTCCCAGCAGAAACCTCCCCAGCCTGGACTTTACAGGCTGCCTTTCTATCTGTCTTCCGGTCTGCTGAGCTCTGATCAAAATCTCCCACATGGAACTGCTGAAACTGTTCCAGCATTTCACAAGTGGGCAACATCTCCAAACCTTTCCTATCTCTTTCCATAAGCCATTCTCAAAAGCTTGTAAACCACATGGTCAGGTTTTTAACCACAGGAATGGTCCCACTCCCAGTACCAAATTCTGTCTTAGTTACTCTTCTCCTGTTGCTGGGACAAATACCTGACACTCAAAATGAAGGTATGAAAGGTTTATTTAGCTCACAGTTACTGGAAGTTTCAGTTCATATTCAGTTGGGTCCAAGGCAAAGCAACACCTAGCAAAAAGCAACTTTTCATAGCAAAGTGCAAGAACACAAGGGAGGGGTTGCAGCAGCTCAAGCAGCTAGATTCTCTTCCCTCCTTACACTGAAATGCAAATTACCTGCCCCAGGGCCGGTGCAGCATCCACACCCACAATAATCAATCACAAACTCCAGAAGCTGCCCCAAGACTGCACGAGGTTTTGGGGGAACACCTATACACAAACCATAACAGAGTTAAAAAAACATACTGTATTGCAGGTCTGTTGTCTAGATATGTACTACACTTTCTAAGTGTAAGTTACTGGTTATGAAAGTAGAGAGACTTAACAAAGCATTAATGAAATGATGTGATATCTGGTTGAGGTTAACTAAAAGTGGCAGTTGTGAAACTATGGTGCCTAGTCCAGTAATAGCAGCAACATCTTGGAAGTTGTTGGCTCTGCTTCTCTTATAGCAGGATTGTACAATCTGTGGGTTAGGCCTAGCAGTCTATGTCTGAAAAGTCCTGCAGTTGATGTGAATGAAGTTTGAAATTCACGGGTCTAAGATAATTTTTTCTTTTTTATCAGTAATTTATTTCAGCCAGTGTCATTATTAAGAAAAAGAAATGTTCTTAATTTAGAATTGCATTTTTAGACTTAATGCTCCTATATGGGAAGATATCAAAAGAAAAAAACAAAACATTGTTTTTTAAATGGGATGGGGACAAAAAGGGAGAAGAAAGGAGTAGGTATGTGTGATAGTTAACTGATTGCGTTCATGTAAGTAAGAAATACCCATTGGATCAGCACAGTGCATTAAGGGATTTACTGAAGACAGAAGAGCCAGCATGGGTAGGGTTTTCACCTGAATGGAATAAAAGAGAAAATAAAGGCAGGCTCATTTGTGTTTCTTTGAAAGAGCTCCAGTTTTCACTTTCACCTTGGCCATCATTTCCTGGCTTTCAGCAGAGACTCTTTAGTCTTCCATTGTAGACTCTTTAGTCTTCTGATACAGACTCACAGAGAACACTATAGTGAGTTCCAAGCCTTAGACTAGATCCTCCAACATGCAGAAAGCCCTTTTGTACTCTTCCACACCTTACTTTGCAGACAGCCACCATAAGCCTATCTAGTAAATCTTTATGTATTTGTGTGTTACACTACAACTGTTTCTTTAGTTAGAACTCACTGAAAAAACGATGTAGGTAGGTTGAGGCTGAAAACTGATCACACATGTGAGAGGCAAGGCAAGGTGGGTCAGAGAACAAGGAGCACCAGAAGCAGGCCATGTGATCAGGCTGTTTCAGTCCAGAGAAAGACCAAGCCCCAGAAAATCCAAGCCATCAGTTGTTAGGTAAGACTATGTCATGTGACACTAACTTTCACAAATGTGTAAATAAATGCCCCTAAGGTGGTTGGGCAGTTTTCCTTCCTTCCTATTGTAAGGGATGGTGCCTACCATAATACCCTATTCACTTTTAGAAGAGATTGAGGCAGAATTCATTCTACTTTAACCTCTGCCTGAAGTATTTACATAGAAGCAGCCTTGCCTAATTACCCCATTCCTCACTCCTTCCCCTGCCCTGTCAGAACTTCACAAACATATAGGAGATAAGGAGAGACAGGACCTATTTAGGGCAATAAGAGATAAGACTATTTGCCCATGCTTAGCCTTAAATCCCTCTGCCTGAGACTCTCCACCTATAGATTTAGGAGGCACTACATTCCTGCTGAGTGCCATAGCAACAAAGAAACTATAAAAATAGGTAGGGAACAAAGAACTGGGCCTTTGTGTCTTCCCAGATGGGAAGGGGAGCACATAGGTTGCTGGCTAATAAAAGTTCTGTAATTCCTTTTAATTTGGTCTCCTGTGAGCAATATATTCAATCCTGGCCAGCACACTATCTGGATAGAGAGGGCTCCACCTGACTTCAGCTTTTGTCTCATTTTTATTTTCCTCATCTTCTTGCCATCTTTCCCCTGGGAGCTCCAATAGCCAAAATGGATGTGGCACATAGATTTTGGTACCAAAGACTGTTGCTGTTGCTGATGTTATCCAGCCATGTAGTTCAGAAGCCTTTGGAATTGGCTTGTGGGAAGTGTCTGGAAAGGTTTGGAGATGCTTGTTGAAGAAGCAGTCCTGAAATGCTGTAAACTAAACTCAATGGGAGATTCTTGTCAGAGCTCAGAAAACCATAATACTGATAGAAATGCTGCCCTAAAAATGAGGCTCAGGAGGTTTCATTGACTGTTTGGACTCCAGATCATATATGCTATACTTTGGGAGAAAATCTGCTTGCAGTTTACTCTTGTCTAGAATTTGCTTGAGATTGAGATTAAAGATGGCAGATTAATCTCATGAAGAAATTTCAAGGCAGTCTAATGTCCAGGTACTGCCATGGCTATTGTTGAGAGGCTTTAGTTTAAGTCTGTGTTAAGAATTAAGAAAAAAACAGTCAAGTAGAATGATTTAAAAAGTTTTGAGTTTGGCCAGAAAAGAAACTCCAGAAAAGTTCCAGACTGGAAAAATGCAGCAGAAGAGAATTGGGTTGTGGAACAGATTGGCATTAAAAAGCCAAGCAATTTGGAAATGGACAATAGAAAAGACAGCCTGAAGGAATTAAAAGAACAAGCAGGACTTCACCCTTTGCAGCCTCAAAATTACTAAGGTTTTCAAAAGACTTCACTTTAAGAAGAGAGTGTTCTAGAATGGTGGCAGTCTAGGAAATTTGTTCTTTAGGAATATTTCATAAGTCTCAGCCATTGACTTCTACAGCCAAGATAGAGGGAAGCCTGGCTACTGCTCCTGTAGGCAGCACACCTTGGCACTATCCATGTGATACTGGTTTTAGGTCTGTGCAGAATGTAATAGTTGCGGGGTGAGGAAGGAGTCTATTCAGGTTTTAGAAGAGAGCCTGTAAAGCCAGGCAGTGTGCCCTTGAGGGGGAAGTGAGTATGAAGGTAAGGGTCCAGTGGAGACTTCAGAAGTTTGGAGAAGTCAGGAACATGAATCATCTGAGGAAAACTATAAGGAGGGAGCAGAGGTGCCTCAAGACAGAATCCATGGGAAATACAGCTACTGTAAGTGCTACAGGGACATAGCACACCTAAGCCCTTTGGAGTTTTACCTCTTGCCACAGATCAGACCAGATACAGCTCTGCAGGATTTTATACTTGCTTTGGTCCCATTGCTTTCTATCCCATTTGTGACTTTTGGAATGGAAATGTTTATCTTGTGTCATTCTACGTTGAAGATACATAACTTTTCCATTTGTATATGGGTTCATAGCTAAGAGTTTGCCTTAAATCACAGAGCAGACTTTGGACTTGGACTTTCTAGCAGTGCTAAAACTGTTAGGACTTTGCTAATTCTCTGATGGACTAAATGCATTTTGCATAAAGGGATATGTATGAGGCTTTGGGGGACTGGGGTGGAATGTTCCCTCATGCACTCATAGGTGGAAAGTTTTTAAAGTGGCTAGCTTAGGGTGTGTGAATGTGGATTAAGGGTGTGGGTAATGGAAGCCCTACCCTAGGTACAGGTAGCACCAATCAACAGATCCACACACAGACAAACACAAAGAAGGCAGTCTTGCTGTTGCTTCTATTAGTAGCCTTCCTTCCTGCCATGGTATGAGTTTTGTATCCTCTGTGATGCCCCTCTGCCATGTTTTGGAGCCAGATGGTAGAGAAACTAAAATCTCTACAAACTGTGTAGAGATGAGATAAATGCTTTCTCTCTTAACTTTGCATGTTCAGTGTTTTGTCTTCGCAGTGAGAAAAGTAACTAAAACAGCATTCAGTTTATTTAGCAAGCAGCTACCTTGTCCCAGGAACTCTGCAGAAAAAAAAAGATATGGGAGAAGAAAAGAACTGTAAAGCCAAACCATCTTTTCTTCAATACCACTCAATTGGTAATAACAATACAGGTTGTCTATTCCTGGTATATGCAGCGATGTAAATGTAATATAGTATTTATATTAAAGCAACAGATTAGCAAAGCAAAAATCCACGGTCCACCCCTAATTTTATGATTTTGTTGTGATAAAAAGTTCTAATCTTGTTTAATGACCTATATTGTATGGATGTATTTTTCTAATAAACCAGGGCAGGCTCTCCTTCAGGTTCAAGGAAAATCCTTTCTCTAATTATACACAGTTAAATAAGAGTTAAGTTAAAAGTAATTAACATGCTTAAATGACCATCCCAAGGGCCTAAGTGATGGTGCAAGTACTTCCAGTCCACTTGCTTTTTAATCAGGGGAATAATTACAGTTAAGGGGCCCCCAAGGGTTAGAACTCCCTGGATTCTTTCCCTTCAGAGTCTAGTAGCTGTAATAAAAATAGATCAAGTTCCACAATGAGGCAGAAGTCATTCTGGCTAGAGAGAAAGGTGAGAGAACAGCTAAACTCTTCTTTCATCAAACCAAACCTTCCTTCCACTTACAGTTCTTCAATGTTATCCAATGGATGAGTTCTATCTGGCACTACTGAAATACACTTTAGGGCCAGGGAGATGGGTTCAGGAGAATAAGTGCTTCCCTGGCAAGTCCAAGGGCCTGACTTCAATCTCCAATTACACACACACACACACACACACACACACACACAAAGAAAGAAAAAGAAAAAAGAAATACACTTTACATGGAGCAAGCTAGCAAAGGATAAGATGTATCCTATTCCACAGCAAAGGCAAAATACCTGGATAAATTAACTTTCTAACATACCAGAATTGTTTTAAGTTGTAATTTACTTGATTAAAAAGTGAAAACCAAATGAAAATACAGAAAGTCACCACTTTGTCAGCTTAAAACTGTTGTTTTCTTTATGCAGATGTAATTAGTTAATCTGCAAAGGCCTTAAATATTAGATGTGTGCTGAAACTATAAAATGTGTAAGTTTTATGTCATTAAGCTGTGAAAGATGAACAGATTAAAAAAAAAAAAAAAAGCCAGAGGTGGTGGTGTTCACCTGTAATTTCAGCACTCAGGAGTCTGAGGCTAAGGCCAGAGGATTGCTATGAGTTCTAGGCCAGCCTAGGGTACAAAGTCAGTTCAGGCCAACTTGAACTGCATAACGAAACCCTGTCTTCAAAAAACCAAAAGACAATAACAAAAAACCCAACCCCAAACAGATCAGGCAATTATTATAGCCCCAAGTAGACTACATTCTTTACTTGCAGATGGAAATTATACTGTAAAAAAAAAGAAATTGAGAATTATTGTAAAAGCAAAGGAATAAGATTAGTCACTAATCTATTATGCTTATGAGACTTTTAAAAGACATTAGGGAAATGCAAAGGCACAATCAGATGATTAAAGATAATGGCACAATTTTCAAGGGAATTAACATAAAACTCTTGGAAGAGAAATGATAGAAACATAAGCACCTTAGTAAGTATAGAAAATGTATTAGTTACTTTTCCCAACAAAAAAATAATCTCTAAAACTGGTAATATCAAAAAATCTACACAATCAATTTTTATTAATGTAAAAAATACAGATGATAAATTTCTAAATAGGACTGACCAACACTGAATCAACCTTTCTTCCCCCATTGGCCTGTTTTCTGGTTAAAATCCAAAAGTACAGTATTCCTCAGATTCTTCAGGAGTCATTCTTGCCATTCAAGATGTTGCTTTCAATCTTAGTAAGCTGTGTTAGTTCAAAAAATTAAAGTTGCATTTGCTAAATACCATGGCATGGGAAATACAGTCATTAGTAATTATTTACCTTTTATTGTTTTCTGAACCTAAAATTAGTAAGTCTATTGCTGAAGTCAGCAAGATAAGGGCTTTTCACAAGTAAATAATTTTATAACAGTAAATGCTCAGAAAACCACTAATACATTACTGTAATTCCTGAATTAATTTACTGAATTAGACATACTTTTGTGAGGCAGAATATTCATTTTAAAATCTATAAATTTAAATGTGAGATGACTAGCAATTAACCAATCTTTTTTCATATCAGCAACAAATAAATAATTTTTCCTGAGGTTCTTATCAAGAATCAATTTTAACATAATTTGTCTACTTCTAGCATATTATTTTATGATTCTACCTGACTTTAGATTGCTCAAAAGTTCTGCAGAAGCAGTTTAATAATGTAATGTCTAACATACTAAAAGCTGGTAGGGATATCACACCAAGTAAACTAGCTACAGACTTGACTTCAAAAAAAGCTGACAAATATGAATACTACAGAGTCCTCAGAAGAAAGGTTATTAGAATACTAGTCATAGCATTCTTGGCAAAGAAATGAGCTCAAATCAATTTTCTTGACTCTTAATGTTATTTTTTCATTAACCTAAAATTTTTACTTTAAACTCAAAACAGTTTTTCAGACTCAGAAACTCTGTAACAAGTACATAATTTTCCCTTAAAATTTTTAGAATAGTTCAGATTATTTTTAAAGAAAATTATCTGAACTGAGAGCAGTGGTGCATATCTGTAATCCTAATACTCAAGAACTAAAAGCAAGGGATCACATGTTTAAGACCAGTCCATACAATTTACTGAGATCTTTTTGAAAAGGGAAGTAAAAAGGGATGAAAGAAAAAGTATTTTTGTCATAGATAAGAAGTAACATTTTTGATGGTAGTTTGGTAAAGCCAAATCACCTGGTTCCAAATCCTATCTCTTACTAGCTGTGCAATCTAGTTACCTAATCTCTCTGTCCCTTGGTTTTATAATATGCAATATGGGAAAAATAGTATGTACGAAGTTAACTCACTTAATTGACAATCTCTTGATATATGAATTAACTGAAATAACACAACATATAAAGCAGTCACTGATTCATAGCAACAGTGCTACATATTACCATTATTAGTACATGTTTAATCAAAGGGATGTCTTAATCCTCAGTGAACACACCTTCATTCTTTTCAAATAGTTGTATTATTTATTAATTTGTGAACCCCCCCATTTTGCCCTTAAGAGAGAATAACCACAAATGAGAGGCTTCCATTTGTATGAGCTAAAAACCTTAGAAAAACAAGCAACAGTACATTTAAGATAATTAAAATATTAGGCTGAATTTGACTACAGTGGTCTTGAAAGAACCAACATAGTAGGAGAGTGTCAAATAAATTGATCATTATATATCATCAATTTTACCATTTTAAATATATGAATAAATCAGGGTACAGAAAGATGCTAAGTATAACTGATAGAGACATGAAAGACACAAAAATGGATTTTCTAGAGGTAAATTGTAGAACTTTTCTCTAAACTACACTTTTGCCATTAACTTAAATTGCTTCCTATTCTTTGGCCAAATGTGACTTCACATATAACTCAGGATGTAAAAGCGGAAAGCATAGTATAAAAGTATACTTTATTTAAAAAAATATTTTTATTTACACAGGGTCTCGCTATGCAGCTTGGACTTGTATTGATCTTCCTTGTCTCAGCCTCCTCAGCAGTGGGATTATAGGCATATGCCACCACACCTGGTTTCAGTGGCCAGCAAGGCATTCAGTACCAGGGATCGAACCAGGTCCTTGCACTTGCCAGGCAGGTGCTTAGACCCCCAAACTATCTCCGCAGCCCTATAGTTTAAAGGAAGTATAAAGTGTAAAACTATTCTAAGCTCAAAGAGTTTATAGATTTCACTGATAACTATTACCCTCTGTAATTATAGTAGCAAAAAATCTGTTGACTTTATAAAAGCTTTGTGCCTTTGATTCACTTTCTTAATGGCACAAAATTATAGTGGTGTTTTAATCTGTATATATTGAGGAGGTATTTGCCTATATTTCTTTTACAGATAATTCTTTTTTTCTTGTTCAATATTCTTAAGATGTTATATAAAAAATGAAATGTGAAGGCTTCCCTCTCAAAAAAGGCTCATCTTTACAGATGCAATAAAAGTGGACTAAGGGAAGAAGCAAAGGACTGACATTAAAACTCCTAGGTTTACTGAGTTCAATCCCCGGTTCCGCAAAAAAAAAAAAAAAAACAACCAAACTCCTAGCTTTGACTTCTAGTCCTGCTACTATCTAGTTATTTTGTTTTTTAAAACTGAAACATGTTCCTTTAATAACAATCTCAATTTTATTTCTCCTAAGATTGTTTTGATAGTAGAGGGGAGTGATATAATACCCTTTAGAAAACCTGAAGGTGTAATTTTTCCCCAACAAAAATATAAAATCCACAACATTTTCACAATTAGAGACCTTTCAAGTCTTGAAATTCAGAAAACAATACCTCGAAGTATAACACTTTGGCATGCTGAGTACTTTAAAATTAAGGAGACTGGAAGGTCTCAGAAACAGTCTCTTTCTGACATTTTCCAGCAATGCTGTCTCCCACTCATTTTTTCTCTCTTGTAGCAAGTGACAAAATACAGTTTCTGACCCCAAAGTGGGTCACAGAAACTAGAACTCCTTTATACCATTTCCTTTTCCCTTATAGATGGATCATGATTCCAGGAAAGTACTGACTCACACATGGTAGAAAAGAAAGCTACATAGAAAGGCCAAGTCTTACAGGGTTTTCTTTCTCAGTCTATTACTATTATACAATACTCTTTGTCCAATGGCACTTCATACAGCTATTCATTCTTCACTCAATCTAAGCATAAAGTTTTTCCCCAACGTCTTTGTAATAGAAAGCTTTGGCCAAATAAAAGCTTTATGCTTTTTTGGTTCTTTTAACAATGTTTTTTGAGACAGTTTAGCAAAACTGTTCAACCTGGCCTTGAACTCAGGAGACCTTCCTGCCTACCACACCACCAGTGCTGGGATTTCAGGCCCAAGCAATTACGTGGGGCTTGTCTCTTGTTCACCTTTTGGGATAGTGTACCATGACCCTTATGATGGATGAGGAAAGGTACTATACTGAATTCCTAAAGTCCTATATAACTCCCTAGACTATAGGATAACAAAGGTTTCTGCTGATTTAGCATAAAATGTCATTTGTGTAGTCTCTCAGTGACTTTATAGACTTTCTATTAAATCTGTAAATGAACCAGTGCTAATAAACTTATGCTTATGAAAGTGTAAAAAATACAAACTTTTATCATGTCAAAAGGAAAATACTTCCATTAGGTGTATAAAAATATATAAGCATATAGTTTTATATTTGTATCCTGACAAACTACTCAAATTATTTTTTTTCTACTATATTACTGTCCTCTAAAATCTTCAAGTTTAGTTATAGTAAGTAGTTAAATTACTCAGAAAAATCTTAACAATCAAGATATTTTTATATATAGAGTTTACTTGGCACTAACAAAGCTATCTACAATGAAAACCAGGATCAAAAAAGGATTTAATTGCCCACATATATTCACTATCACACTTGTTAAAAGACAGACCCTTCAGGAACAGCCATCACTAGTTTCAAAGGACAGTAATTACAAATGCTTTGCATTATGTAGATTATACATTCCAAGGATATGTAACTGCCACCATAGAGACTACCTTTAACAGGCAATGTTGCTCATTAAAGGAATCAAGTTTACCCAGATGTGTTTAAAATTTTGTAAACTTTGCTTATTGTGCACTTTACCTTGCCTTCAAAAATAGTTATTTCTGTTAAGTTAATTTCTGACAATCTAACTCTACTATTGAACTAATTTTATTAAACTGGAAGTATTTTAAAGGAAAACCAAATCACCCTAAAACTGGTGGTGAACCTAAACCATGAGTGCCAGAGCAGGCATATGTTTTTACATGTCTAAGGGTGGGGGGGAGAAGTATTTTCAACACAAGAAAATGTTAACCAAAATGAAGATTTTGATAGTCTAAGTACAGGGCCAGGTATTTAGCTCTGTGTTGCAATTCCTGCCTGACAAGCCTGAGGTCCCGAGTTTGATTCCCAGTAATTCCCCTGCCAAAAAAAGTCTAAATAATTTCACCAAAAAGACAGAATGTACATATGTTAAACTTTATATACTATGGGAATTTTATGAATATTAATGCAGTTAAATTAACGCCAATAATTTCCCCCAACCAAAATTGTTTAGGTCACACTTCCTTTTTTTTTGGCCTGGTCAAGTGCTTATTCTACTGAGCTCTCTCCCTGGCCCCAGGTCATACTTCCTGACCACATTACAATTAACCCAGGATTGAGAACAGGCTTTTCCAAAATAAACTGATAAGAAAAAAATAAAACAAATACTAATTATTTTTGAAATAACAATGAAAAAATGATTTATATAAACTTATGGGATGAGGGGTTGGGGAGATGGCTCAGTAGAATAAGTGCTTGCCTGGCAAGTGCAAAGTCTTGAGTTCAGTCCCCTGTACCAGTTCAGTCCCCTGTACCGGGGAAAAAATAACAACAACCCCACAAAACTTATGGGATGTATGTCCTCTGATTCACTCAGGTCTTCAAAATCTAAATATACCAGTCTAAGTAGCGATTGCATGCCTCAACTTTCCTTAAACAACTGTTAAAAATGTGTCCCCTTTCAAGCAACCATTATGTTTTGAATGAAGTCTAAAACATCTGAAAAAGAACCAATTAATGAAACTAACTTTTCTAAATGTGAATCCAACATTTCCTTTAACGTTTTTACCACTTGTATTCCTCTACACACAACACACAGTTGTCAGAAAGACACATAAAAATACAAGACGGCAAATTATAATTTTGTAGCACCACAACTATACTTTAAAACCGTTTGCCAGATCAACCCAAAAGCAAACAACACAGTGCAGTGTTGAGCTCACAATATACTTAAAGCCCATATTTTTACAACTTGAGTTGAACTGTGAGTCTTTCACAACGTAGTATGAGTTATGAGTAATCTCAAACTTACACTTTTCAAAACATCATTAAACATTTCCCACCATACAGCCACTCTAAAGGACAAAGAAAATTCAACACTGTGGAAAGGAAACTGCCTTAAAGATTAGGTTGAGATGGGCTTAGAAAGTCGCTTATACCAATCTACCTGCGCGCAGCGGACTTGTTCTGTACCCACACCACTGTGGAATCACAAGTTTCCACACACTGCTCAAATCGTAGAACCTGGACCAACGCGAAGCCGACTTCCCACACCACTGCTCAGCCCTTAAAACGGCCAAGCGGTCGGACACACAGCGGCTCCATCCCCTCACCCGGACACTGGGCTAGGACCTCATCGGCCGCCCACGCGCCCTCACCTACCGGGACTTCGCGGCGCCTGCAGGCTTGGGCAGCGAGGCAGCGGTCGGCCGGCGCCTGAGGGCATAGTCCGAGGGCGCACAGGCCGGTAGCTTCCCAGCGTCACCCCAGCCACGAGCGTGGAGTTGCCCTCCGCGGAGCCACGCCCACTCCCTCGCCACGCCCCTGAGCGCCCAGGCTGGAAGCGGAGGCGGTTGCTCTGGGCAACTGGGAAAGCGAGCTCGAGCTCGAGGGCCCCCCACCTCTCCATCCCCCACCATTAAAGGGCTAAGGCAGGAGTAAGTTCGAACTCAACCAGGGCAGTTTAGTCAGATCCTGTCTGAAAAAATATAATAGGACTGTGGAGTATGAAGCCCTTGGGTTTAATCCCCTGTACTGTAAAAAGCCACAAAAACAAACATTCCCTCAATAAAAAACAGAACAACCCCCCTAACAAGTGGACAGGCTGGTGAGACCTGGTCCAGGGCAAAGCTTCTTCCTGGGGGTCAGGACTGCCTCGGTGGCGAGTTCGAAATCAGAACCCGTCCCCTCCCCCTCAACCAACCTTAGCTTAATGGACATTCTTCCCTTAACTTACCAGAAACCTTGCTAGTTTCTAAAATTGACTCCCACACCACCACACTCCCCACAAACCCTGAGTTGCCTTCGTCCAGTCACTCCTTCACGAACCTCCTCCTCAGCATGGAACTGAGCTTCCGCCTCCAGAGTCCACGGAAGCTTCTGGAACAAAGCAGAGCGCATGTGCAGGAGGCGGGGCCGGGTGGCTCAGACTGCGCCTGCGCGGTGGGCTTGGCCGGTGGCCCAGAGGGCTTGGTGGGGGAGGGGCACCGAGGTGAGCGTGGTTGACCAAGCAGGCGCCGCGAAGGTATCTGCTTGTGACCTTCACACCAGTTCATCTCCACACTTGGGCACTGTATTGTCTCACAGCGTTAGAAGAGAGGGAATAACAGTATTTTGAGAGCCCACAATCATGTAACGTGTATTACAGTTTATTGTTCTAATTGTCCAATTTATTATTATTGGATGTTGCTCTAATTTAATTCAGTCCTTCTTGGCTGTTTTCCTCATGGCGGCCAGCACTTTGCTTCCTCTTGGGGTGGATGTGTGACCCCATCCTTTTCTTGATGAACTTGAGGGCGCATTTGTCCTTGGAGACCTTGAGCATCTCCATGGTGCGTCGCTAGTAGGGGTTGAGGCCGCACACCTTCAGGATCATGCCTCAAACGAACTTGGTGTTTTTGGTGAGGCATACGTGACCGACTGTGCCTCGGTTTGTTCACACTCTTCGTCACCTTGTGACCCTGGTTGAGGCCCACAGCTATGGGATAGCTCAAAGCCATGGTTACTGTTCTTCAATGGTTGCTGTAGCAGAAGCAGATTGGTAGTTCATATGCATCTTATTTCACTTGTTAAGATTTTGAAGACATGAATGTGCCTTTGAGGTCATGTCCCATAAATTTATATAAATCATATTTTCATTGTTATTTCAAAAATAATTAGCATTTGTTTAATTTTTTTCTTCTTATCAAGTCATTTTGGATAAGCCTTTTTAATTTTCTTTTTCTTTTCTTTCTTTCTTTCTTTTTTTTTTTTTTTTGCTGAACTGGAGATTGAACTCAGGTCCTTGTGCTTGCCAGACAAGCCCTTATTCTACTGAGCTATCTCCCAGCCCCCCTTTTAAATTTTCAAATGATTTAGGAAGATATTTTTGTCTGTTCTCAACTCTAGGTTAATTGTAACGTGGTCAGGAAGCATGACCTAAGCAATTTTGGTTTGGGGAAATTATTGGGATTAATTTAATTGCATTAATATTCATAAAATTCCCATAATATATGAACTTTAGCATACACACATTCTGTCTGTCTTTTTGGTGAAATTATTTAGGCATTTTTCGGCGGGGTGGGGGGTGTTACTGGGAATTGAACTCAGGACCTCAGGCTTGTCAGGCAGGAATTGCAACACTGAGCTCAATACCTGACCCCTTAGACTATCAAAAATCTTCATTTTGTTTAATATTTTTGTGTGTTGATCTTTCCACTGCTCCAAAAAATATGTTTCTATCCATTTCTTCTTGGCTTTGTCACCATTTAAAAAAAAAAAAAAATATAT
>NW_004524629.1:4869193-4875553 GCF_000260255.1 Octodon degus
GGTCCTTGTGCTTTGCCAAGCTTGTTTCAAGTAGGTGCTTTAGACCACTGAGCCATCTCTCCAGCCCCTACATGTACTTCTAACATAATGACTAATTAGGTATAGTTATTTCTTTTTAAAAGGATTTTAGCTTGGTGTGTGATGTGTTGTGTACTTGTAATTCCAGGACTTGGGAGGCTGAGGCAAGAGGATTGACATGAATTTGAAGCCAGCCTGAACTAGGTAGCAAGACTTAGTCTCTATTTATAGTACTGAGGAATAAATCAGTGGTCTCACCCTGAGGTACATCCCAGATCGTGAAGATTTTATTTTTTATTTATTTATTTTTTTCTTTTCATGCAGGGGCTCACTAAATTGCTAAGTTGCCCAGGCTAGGCTAGAATTTATGATTCTTCTGCCTTTGTCTCTTAGAATTCTGGGATTCTAGGCACTTGCCACCATGCGTATCTGAAATATTTTTGTTAAATGATACTAAAGCATACTGTCTAATTTCCCACACAGATGAAAACAGTATCTATTGATTTCTGGTTTTTTTTTTTGGCGGAACCGGGGATTGAACTCAGATCCTTGCGTTTGTCAGTCAAGTGCTTATCCTACTGAGCCATCTCCCCAATTTCTGTTTTTTTAATAACGGAAAATAATATAATTTATGTCCTGATTATTATTATTATTATTATTATTATTATTATTATTATTTTTACGTCCTGATTATTGATATCATCTGAAATTTTAGCTCAGTTTTATATTACATTATTTCTTTTTTCAATAACTATTATCATTTTTAGTTTTAGTTAAATTAATCAGGGGCCGGGGAGATGGCTCAGTGGAATAAGTGCTTCCTTGGCAAACGCAAGGACCTGAGTTCAATCCCCAGTTCCAAAACAAAACAAAAAAACTATTAGTCAGAATTAAGTCAATATTTTTGTATATTTTACAGTATTTAAATACAATATTGACTCTCATTTTTTTATTTTTATTTTATTTTTTGTGGAATTAGGGATTGAACTCAGGCCCTTGCGCTTGCCAGGGAAGCACTTATTCCACTGAGCCATCTCTCCAGCCCCTTGACTTTCATTTTTTTAAGGCTTGGTAATTGATGGATCCTTTGGCCTGCAGACTAAGTACTTTTCTGCAATCAAAGTTTTATTCTGTTACAATGCCTGTTATAGAATATATGCTGCTTGGGACTGGGGAGATGGCTCAGTAGGATAAGCGCTTGACTGGCAAATGCAAGGATCTGAGTTCAATCCCTGGTTCTGCAAAAAAAAAAAAAAAGAATATATGCTGCTTGTTTTGCTTGCTTCTTCAGTAAAGCAGTTTATGCAAATGTTTTATGTTCTTTGTCTTTCAGTTTTATAGTTCACATTTAGAGTTTTCCTCTACAATCTGTGAGATCCTTTTTGTTCTGCCTGCCCCAGTTGTTTCTACTTTATTTTGAACTTTTCAGCAACTTATTCTAAAACTTAGTAAATTCTATATAGTTTCATGTGGGCTCAGCAATTATTAACATTTTGACACATGTCCTTATCAGAATACATATGTACATGTTACCCTTTCTTGCGTGGTGCCATAATGCGCCATTACAATTGTGGAAATGTGAAAGTAAGATACAGTGCATAACCTTGATTCTATCCTTTCAGTTTGTATCTCCTGAAAGCAAGGATTTTTTTCTTACCTAACCATACTATAATACTATAATCTTATAATACAGTTTATACAGTTCACCAGTTATTCCAATAATTGGCAGGTATGTTATAATACAGAAATCAATCGGTAAGCACACAATATATTTTGTTGTCATATTTCTTGAATTGCCCTAAACCTAGATCTTTCTCACCTTTGGTTTTTCTTTTTTCTTTTTTTTTTTTTTTTTGTATTTTAGGGAAGGATCTGCAGGGTGTTCAGAGTCTCACTACTAGATCAGACTCGTAGTGATCTGCCTATATACAGCCTCCCAAGAGCTGGAATTACAGGTGTGCGCTACCACGCTTAGTCTCAATTGCAGTCTCAGTGCACCCTGGGGGCAGGGCCAACATGGCAGGCCCAGGGATTGAAACCCTGGTCCCTGGACCTGCTTGCAGGTGCTTTAATCCACTGAGCTGTTTGGCTGGCCCTCACCTTTGGTTTTTCATAGCTTTAAAATTTCCCCTCCTTCAATACTGAGGATTGAACCAATGACTCCTGCATGGTAGGCAAACACTCCATCACTGAGCTACATCTTCAACCCCTTTAAAATTTTTATTTATTTATTTATTTTTATTTTGACAGAGGTTTGATGAATTGTCCAGCTTGGCCTCAAATTTGCCCTCTTCCTACCTTAGGTTCTGAGTAATTGAGGTCATTGGCATGTATCATTGTGACATCATTTTAATACTTAGAAAACAGCAGCAAACATCATACTTAATGATGAGATACTGGAAGTTTTCCTCACTAAGATTATAAAAAAAAGATTGAGCATGTGTGTACCTGTTCTTCTACTATAGCTTTTTCTACCTCAAAGTGGTGGTCTAAGCTAATTCAATAAGAATTTGTATGCTGGTTAAGTGGCATTGGCTCTGGCTGGAAGCTGATCAAACCTTGTCAGCATATTCTTCTTCCCCCATTATTAAGATGCTAATTTTTCTTTATTCCATGCTTTACTCTTTTTTTAAAAAAAATTATTTATTGGATACAGGGTCTCACTATGCAGCTCAGACTTGTAGTGATCCTCCTATCTCAGCCTCCTTGTGCTGGGATTACAGGCTTGTGCCACCACGCCTGGACTCAGTGGCTGGCACAGCATGTGGTGCTGGGGATTGAGCCCTGGTCCCTGTGCTTGCCTAAGCAGGCACTTAGTCTACTGAACTATCTTGCCAGCCCTTATGCCTTTACTCTTAATGTGGGAAATCTTCTATTATAAAATCTTATTATAATCTTGAATAAACTTTTTTCCAAATATAACTGATTCCTTCTCATAGGTATGCTTACCCCCAGATGTCATCAATGCAAATGAGATTCTGGGTTGTTTGTAGAGTTAGCAATGACAGCAGGATTTTAATAAAGTCATAGTGAACTATAATCTAGATGTTATATAGTTTAGTTTTGGCATAGATCTTAGAGAATCTGAAAACTGAGGTTCAGAAATGTTAGGTAATCTGGCCGTAGTTACTTAGTTATTACTTAATTAAATACTTATAGCAAATCATTCTTTCTATTAAGGAATTCTTGTCTTGCTGCATGTTGTAGTATCTTTGAAATGAGATTGAGAGTGAAAGGGATGTATAAGGATGCAAATTTTTATACATAGAAATATAGTGTTGGGCTGGGGATGTAGCTGAGTGGGTAAGTAGTTGCACGAGGCCATGAATTCAATCCCTATTGCTGTCAAAAAACAAAACAAAACAAAACACAGTGTCAGTTTCTTAACATATTTCATGATTAATTTGTCTATTTAAACCTTAAACATTTTTGCATCAAATACTGGCATGTTAGCCTATAGAATGGGAGAAAATTTTTGCCTGCTATTCTTCCAATAGAGAATTAATCCAGAGTACATAAAGAATTTCAAAAGATACACCAAAAAATAATATAGCTTAATCAGTAAATGGGCAATTGAATTATACTTTTCAAAAGAAGTACAAATGGTCCATAAGAATATGAAAAAATGTTCAATATCTTTAGCCATTAGAAAAATATTAATAAAAAGTATAATGAAATTCATCACACCCCAGTCAGAATGGCTATTAGTAAGCATACAAAAAACAGTAATGCTGGGAAGGAAATGGCAGAAGCCACTGTTGATGGAAATATGAACTAGTACAGTCACTATGGAAATCAGTATGAAGATTCCTCCCAAAATTAAATATACAGTTAACATATGACTCAGCTATACTGTCCTTTATATATCTTTGGAGTTAAAGTTAGCATACTATAGGGATAGCTGTATATCAATTTTTATTGTGGCACAATTCATAATAATCAATATAAGAACTAGCTAGCCCAGGTATCATCAATGGATGAACTCACAAACAGAATGTGGTATATTTATACAGTAGAGTATTAGTCAGCTTTAAAAAACAAAATGTTGTTTACAGGAAAATGGGTAAAACTTCAAAATTGCATATTGAGTAAAAGAAGCCAGTCTCAGGAAGACAAGTATCACGTTTTCCCTAGTATGTGAAATCTAAAGGTAAAATGACATGGAAGTAAGAAAGTGTCTCAGTTACTTTTTCCTCATTGTTGGGACAAAATACCCAACACCCAAATTAAGGAAGGAAAGGTTTATTTAACTCACAGTTAGTGGAGGTTTCAGTCCATTTGTGCCTGGCTTCAAGGAGAAAGGCACATGGCAGAGGTCAGCCATTCATGGGAGTGGAAAACAACAAAGAGCAATGGGAGGAGCTGGCAAACCTCTTTTCCCTCCCCATATATTGTATTCAGGCTCTCTGCACTGGGTGGGTGTAGCACTTACACCCATAATCCTAGCATTGGATCATGAATTAATCACAAACTCTAGAAGCTGCCCATAACTGCATGAGGTTTTGGGGGAACACCTAGATACAAACCATAACAGAAGGGTAATTATTATTAGACAAGAAGAAAAGACAAGAATATAAAGGAGAATGATCAGGGGAAAATATGATCAAAATACATGCGCCCAAAACCAGTGGTCTATAAAATTAATGGACACTAATAATGAAAGGAAAAAAGTCCAAAAATCTACCCTCCAAAAAACTCCCTGGCCAATCAGGATGTTATCTCCTTAGCAAATACCTTAAAGTACATTAATAAATTGGCATCCTGACAAATTTTTAAAAATATATTGGTCTGGGGCTGGTGAGATGGCTCAGTGGTCTAAAGCACCTACTTAGAACAAGCTTAACAAAGCACAGGGACCGCGGTTCAATCCCCAGCACCACATGCCAGCCAGCCCTCCCCCCTGGTGGGCTGAGCTGGCCACACACACACACACACACACACACACACACATAAATAAAATAAATTAAAAATTAAAAAAAATGTATATATATATATTGGTCTGTTCATTCTGTCTTAGTCTTCTTTTCCCTCTCTTTCCCTCAACCCTTCCATAGAGTCAAAATAAAACTTACCATACTTTGAAAAAATTGAATCAAATTGATTTTCTATTCCAAATGCTTTAGCACTTGAGGGTTTAATATTTTGACGCTACCACTGCATGATATTAGATACTGTACCCTTTACACATATTATCTCATGTAATCCTCAGAACAATTTTGACAGGTGTCCCGAGCAGCTTCCCTTAATGGCTCTGGGGGTAATTTTGCTACTTGTTTTTTTTTTTTTTTTTTTTCCCCAGAACCAGGGATTGAACTCAGGCCCTTGCTCTTGCCAAGGAAGTGCTTATTCCACTGAGCCATCTCCCTGGCCCAATCCTCAGAACAATTTTTAAAAATGCCAATAATTTTATTTTATAGTTAAACAACCTGAAGCACAGATTAAATCATTGCCTAATGATATACAGACAAAGAATGGAAGAGCAAGAAGTCAAATATATAGGCTTTGGTGCTAAACCCCACTTATTTTCCACTGTGTTACACTGAAAGTTTTTTCAATGTATTTGGTTTTACAGGGTCTCACTATGCAGCTTGGATTAATAGTGATCCTCCTGCTTTCAGCCTCCCCAGCACTGGGATTACAGATGTGTGCCACTATGTCCAGACTCTGACCAGTTCAGCCCATCCTGGGGATGGGGCTGGCACAGCATGTGGTGTTGGGGATTGAACTGCGGTCTCTCCACTTTCCTAAGCTTGCCTAAGCACATGCTTTAGTCTGCTGAGCTACCTTGCTAGCCCCTACACTGAAAGTTTGAGAAAGATATAATTTTCTTAACAAACTCTGAAAATATAGATTATTTGTCAAAGTTTTAGCTTCTAGCTATGTCATAACCTTCATAAAAGCAGGTTATTAACATTTTTGTTGTTTTTGTACCACGGATTGAATTTAGGACTTTGTGCTTGCCTAGCAGGTACTTATGGTGCTGAATTATCTCCCAGCCCCATTAACACTTTTTGAGTTGCTAAAATTTCAAGGCAGTGCAGGGCACATACAAAATGCTGTTCAACAAATACTGTTCAGTTAAATTCAAATAAATGATAGACTCAGCTGACTGATCAGTTGTTAATACACTGACAAGTTTAAAAGTTTCCAACATCTTTTTGTATGATGATATAGAAGGATCACTTTTCATAATGGAGAGACAAGTATGTGTCAAATTCCATGGGGAAAAAGTATAATTGTAACTTCTCTGTGACTTGAAAATGATTGTGCTTTTCAATTCTCTCTCTCTCTCTCTCTCTCTCTCTCTCTCTCTCTCTCTCTCTCTCTCTCTCTCTCTTTTTG
>NW_004524629.1:4884857-4888153 GCF_000260255.1 Octodon degus
AAAAAAAAAGAACATTTACTAGCAGGCAGAGTAACCATTGTTGTCCAGATTCTATAAAGGATAGCTAAAAGCCTGAACTAGATTACCTAGTACTTTACATTAAAGGCTTTAAGGTCTACAACTTATCTCTTACACACAATGATAACTAGACCTAGGAGGAAAGATTGAATCCTCCCTTACATTAAATGTGTTTTGGTCCCATAAGTGTGCTGCTTTTGGAGATAGCTTCTTCTGTTGTCACCCAGAAGTCAGTTCTCTCTACTGTGTCTCAGGTTTAGCCTCCCGAAGGAGACCTGCCCAGAACACTAAGCTGGGACACGGCTTTTATGTGTTTCCTGGACGGGCATAATTCCTCATGGTCTCATCTGACCCAGAGATGGGATATGTATCCTTTTTCTAAAATGACTTCCCTGTTTTCGGCGTTAATAAAAGCTCATTTTCTAAGGGCTTTACTTAGTTGGAATGGTCAGAGTTTTCCTAATTTTACATGCCTCTAAAAGGGAAAGTACAAAGAGGTAAGAAAATTAGGAATAAAGTCAAAGCAAGGAAACTGAAACAGATTCCTTGACATTCCCTCTAGCATGTAGAGGGGGATCAGAACCAGTCTATCCCAGTGAAACCTGTCCTCCAAGTCTTTAAGAACCGTTGCTGACCTAATGTCATTTAACTGGCAAAAGGAGTCCTGTGTTTTATATACAGGCATGTATATTTTTTTAAAGTCTGACCTGGCTAAAAGGTCCCATTTTACAGAAGTTTATATAATATCCACTAGGAGGCTTACTAACGTTACTCTCATGCTATGGTCTAAAATTGAGCAAGGAATACCACTACATTTAGTCAACCAGTTCAAAGACAACGCATACGAATACACAACAGCCATCAAATGTCCCATTAATGAAATATCATGAACTTGTAACATTTCCACATTTTAGTAACATTTCCACATTTTAACTTAAGATTTACCAACAACATTTTGACCAACATTTTACCAACAAAATGAGAGACAAAACAGAAGCAATTGTAAGCAATTTTAACAGTACTATGTGAAGCAAAATTGCATGAGGCAAAGCATGAAAAATTATGAGCAATGGGCAAAGACATATTAACATTTGAAACAAATTTGTTACCTAAGCAAGTCCCAATTCAGAATTTATGAAAGAAAAGCAAACTCATACCTCTGCCCAATGATCTCGGTGGGAAACTCCAAAATGATACAGGGAGAAAAACTGGTCTCAAGTGGGTGACCTCCAAACAATATAGGGAACCTCCAAATGACATAGGGAAAAACGATCTCTGGACTTGACCTGCACGAGTTCATGTTCTCTAAAACTAAAGAATGAATTTTAGGAACAAACGGAGATTAAGAGCAGAATATATTTATTGAGAGAAAAAAAGCTCCTGTCCAAAAGAGGGACAGGAGGGGGAACCGAGTGGGTAGTTCCCCCGAGGTCCACTCTTTTAGAGGGAGAGGGTTACTTTAAAAAATGTGGTAGACATTCCCAGGCTTAGCTGGGGAATTTCATCTGCTCTGGTGAATGGCCCCTGTTCTGCAGCCACTCCCTCACCCATCCCGTAGTGAGGGCACTGTCCCCTTGTCACACCACCTCAGGTTCTAGGCTGTCGTTCTGTCCCTGTCCCCTCTGGGCTGCAGGAGAGGGCTTGCCTGGTGAACACCTCCTCCATACCTAATGAGCTCAAGGCTTGCTATACCTCTACTTTGTGGAGATGTTGCCTTTAGGAAGCCTTAAAAAATTACATAGATGATGACAAGAAAGGGCTCCCTAGGTTGCACATTCCTGGCTGCAGCGATGTCTGTCTTCCTTAGAGGTAGGAGGGTGACCGGATGGGTCTGTGGGCCTCCTCAAGCCCTCTTGGTCACAGTCACCCCCTTGCCTCCAGGGACTTGCCAGCAGCACTGGGGCTCATGTGCTGCTGTCTAACCCAGGTTAGTGCATTCTTTCCACACTGGGCCTGTCCTAGGACTGGTTGTCCCCTTCTGTGGGTCTCTTACTACATGGTGAGGATTGTTGTCCTCGGAATTACAAATTGAATTGGGTCACAACTTATTAATTATGCTGTCATTGAAGTAAAATGATAAATATTTTATCAACTAATCCCAAACATCACTGAAATTTAAAGTGAGAATACTTTCAATACTTTATAGTGAGAAAGCTTGAACTTCAAGTGTGAGGCTCCTGGGAGGTCCCAGTTTGGCCCTCACCACATAGACTGGAGGCCTCTTCCCTTGAATGTGGCAAGGCACAGGTGCCAGGGCCAGCAGCTGGGGCCTGGCCACTGTGTGCTAGTGAAGGAAGGGACAGCATGGGTGTCTCCTCTGTACCCTTGTCATCTCTCCACGAGGTCTGGCACCGTGTCCTTTGGTTCCTACAGCTGGATAAGAAGTCATCTCAGATTGACCTTAGTCCATGTAACAAATTAATTTTTAGATCCTTCAATTTATAATAAAAATACTTTACCTACCTTAAAAAAATAGCAGGGGAGGATAATGTGCTATTGATTCTCCTGGGAGACTGTCACACTGGTTTTCTTGATATGAACACAGCTGTTCTCATGGTCAGAGGAGCTTGGGTTCTTGCTGATGCTGAGAATGGATGCTGTTCTCTTTGTGGGAGCTCTGGTCCTTACCTTGCAAATCATATCCTGGCCCCACTGCAAATTCCTCAGCCTGCTGGTACAGATCATTCATTCCACTGGCACAGACTTTCTAGCTTCCAGCACTGACCTCTGGATTTTCCCAGTGTAGATCCTTGATACAGATTTGCATGAGACATTGTTGGGTGCTCTGGGCCTCTAGGTGGACTCATGGAGGACATTATCATGGGATCCAGGCCCTCAGTTGGATTCTTCGGGTGTCTAGTGCTTGACAGATCATTTGCATTCTTCTTTACATTTTGAGTGAATATTATAAAATAATCCTATAAAAAAGAGAGTACAAATTAGAATTAAAATAGATAAAATTACAAGTGATACAGAATTTCACTTAACAGAGTAATAAGAATTTCAAAGTATTTGTTTTAATACATAATGTTGTCTTTTAATCAGTTATTCATATTACCAGAGTAATAAGAATTTCAAAATATTTGTTGTAATATATAGCATTGTCTTCCAGTCAGTTAGTCTATTACCAGATAAATGCATGTAAAACTGGAAGAAGAGAGACTGGGTGTGGTCGTGTGCTTCTGTAATACCAGCACTTGGGAGGCTGAAAACAGGAGGATCACTACAAGTCTGATCTGTGTAGGAAGACCTTATAGACCCTGTATTGGATACATAAT
>NW_004524629.1:4888253-4889462 GCF_000260255.1 Octodon degus
GGAACTGAGGATTGAACTCAGATCCTTGCCTTTGCCAGTCAAGCGCTTATCCTACTGAGTCATCTCCCCGGCCCCTATCAATGCTCTCTTAATGTGAATATTTTCACACTGGGGAGAAACTGCGTCAATGTACTCCAAAACTGAAGAGCTTCCTAAAAGTAAAGAGCAGAAAACCTTGGCCTCCTTAGGGTCAACATAGCTTATGTGCTTGTGATAAGCTGAAGTGGTCCCCACTGAGATAGACTGGTGACTGTTCCCACAAATGGCCCTAGGAGTGAGCACACTGGGAGGGAGTGGAGCATGTAGGCAAGATGCTCAGAGGCAAGGCTTACCTTGAAGGCTCTTCCTGCAACAACCACTCCATGGTAGGTAATCTATAGGGCTGGAGCCCTCGGAGCACAGGCTCAAAACACAAGACTCAGAGGAAAGATTCTTCTCCTTTGGGGAGTCTCTGTACCCCTGTAGGCAGCTAGAAGGCCAATGCTCTGTCACAAGTATAAGCCGGGTGAAGCGGTAACACAGGAACTGCTTTTCCTTCCAGTGGTGAAGCAAAGTGTTGGCAGCAGCAGTGGCAGTGGCAGTAGCAAATGCACTAGCTGTAGTGAGTAATAGTGCACCAGTGGATGAATCACTCCCCTGTTCTTTCTCCACATAGACTTTGGAATATAAAACTGGCCCTGTGATACTCACTAAGCCTAACTTCAGGAACAATTGTCCAGAGACAATTCAGCTTGGGGAGGTGGGCTTTAAGAAGGGTTGCCATAACAATTGATAAAAAGCACAACAAATACTTTTAAAAAATTATTGTATATTTCATGCATTATGTGTTGGAAACTCAAGTTAATTAGATGCCTTGTGCTTTATCAATCAACCTCATTTCCAAAGTAAATTTATGAGTTCCTTCATCGTTTTTCCAGATGACCTTTTAAGCAGAGTTCATGCCAGCTCAGAAGCTAAAGTAGACTGTAATTACTATTTTCTCCAAAGCCTTATATTATCTTTGCTTACTACTATTAGAGGGTTCAGCACTTTATATTGCAATCACTGATTTTCTTAGAAGTTTGGTTTTTAGGAGTTTATTTTTTGTTTTTGGTGCTGAGGACCAAACCCAGAGCTTCCAGTTTGCTAGGCAAGTGTTCTGCTGAGCCAAATCGCCAGCCCCACTGTGAGCTCTTTGAGAGCAGGAAGTGTGGTTTCCTCACCTCTGTA
>NW_004524629.1:4889620-4891910 GCF_000260255.1 Octodon degus
TAAGAAGAGAAAAAGTACAAACAATTGAAAAAAGGAAATAAAACAAATTAAGCATTAACTGCTCCTTTCCCATAGACCAGCAGAAATGCACAGTACAGTTGTCCCAATCATCCTGCTTACATACATTGATAGATCTCTTTACCCCACTCTCTCTCTCTTGTCTTCCTCAACTCAGTAACTCTTTCTTTTTGAATAAGTTCATTCCCTTTCCCAGTATCTATTGTCCTGTTCATATCCCATTTTTCTCTTTCAGGTTCTCACACTAAGGAGACAATACAATGTTTGCACATGTGGGTCTGATTTATTCCACTTAAGAGTATGATCTCTAGTTACATCCACTTACTGACAAAAGACTCAAATTTATCCTGTTTTATTGCTTAATAATACTTCATTGTGTAAAGATACCACATATTCTTTATCTGTTCTTCAGTTGATGGGCATCTGGGTTGTTTCTAGAATTTAGCTATGACAAATTGCACTGTTATAAGCATGGGTGCACATATATCACTATGGCATGAGGTTTTCAGTTCTTCTGATAAATACACAGGAGAGAAATAGCTGACTTGAATGGGATCTCCAATCCTACCTTTCTAAGGAATTTTCATACTGGTTTCCATAGTGGTTGTACCAGTCTGCACTTCCACCAACATTGGAGAAGGATTCCTTTTTCTCCACAGCCTCTCCAGCAGTTTTTATTGGCTAACTTCTTGATGTTAGCTATTCTTTGTGGGCTGAGATGGAATCTCAGTGCTGTTTTAATTTTCATTTCTTGAATGAACAATGCTGTTGAACATTTTTCCTTATATTTACTTGCCATTTGCATTTCTTCCTCTGAGAAGTGGATATTCATCTCAGACACCCATTTTTGGATTGGGTCTTTGAATTTGGGGGATCTGATTTTTTAAAAAGTTCTTTATATGTTCTAGATAGTAGGCCTTTGCCAGGGACAGTAAGTCTGTAATTTTTTCCTAGTTTGTGGGCTTTCTTTTTACTCTGTTGGAGATTTGCTTTGAAGTGTAGAAACTTTTTAAAAACATGAGATTCCAGGTGTTGATTCTCTGAAGTATTTCCCATGCAGTTTGGTTTTTGTTCATGAACTCTACCTATTGCTATGTCTTTAAGATTTCTACCTACATTTTCCTCCAGAAGATTTAGTGTTTCTGTTTCAGTATTTAGATCTTTGATTCATTTTGACTGCAATTTTGTGCATGATAATAGGCATGGGTCTAGTTTTAGCCTTTGGCATGTGGAAAGCCAGGTTTTCCAAAACCATTTCTTAAAGAGGTTATCTTTCTTCCAGTGAACATGTTTAGCCCCTTTATCAAAGATAAAGTGACTGAGTAAGTTTGTAGTTGTGTCTGTATCTTCTAATCTGTTCCATTGATCTGAACTGCTCTTGCTTTTTTCAGTACCATGTGATTTTTATCAGAGTACATTGTAGTATGATTTGAAGTCAGGGATTGTGATGCATTCTGCTTTTCCTTGTCCTGGGTTGCTTTTGCTATTCTAGATCTTTTCTGCTTCTAGGTGAATTTTATAAATGTTTTCTTCAGATATGTTAGGTATACAAATGGTATTTTAATCAGTTGTATGGAATATGTATAACAGTTTAGGGAATATGGGCATTTTTATAATGTTGACTTTTCCTATCCATGAGCAAGGAATATCTTTCCATTTTCTGAAAGTCTCTTAGATATCTTTTCTCAGAGTATTGTATTTTTCACTGATAAATATTTTTCTTCCTTTGTTAAATTGATTTATCGGTATTTCCTTTTTATGGATATTACTGTGAAAGGCATGGTTTCTCTCATTTCTGTCTTGCTGTGTTTTATTATTTGTGTAGAGAAATGCTATGATTTTTGAGTGTTGACTTTGTATCCTGCTACACTACTGAATTTGGTTACTAAATACTTTGTATATTAAATATACAAGTCTCTTGGTAGAGCTTTTGAGGTCTTCTATATAGAGTATCATATCATGTCATCTGTGAATATGACAATTTCACATCTTCCTTTACAAACATTATTCTATTCTCTCTCTCTCTCTCTCTCTCTCTCTCTCTCTCTCTCTCTCTCTCTCTCAAATGCAGGACTTTGAGCTTGCCAGGCAGGTGCTTATGCTGTTGATCTATCTCTTTTTTTTTTAAAATTTATTTATTTATTTGTGTGTGTGTGTGTGTGTGTGGCCAGCTCAGTCACCAGGGGGCGGGGCTGGCTGGCATGTGGTGCTGGGGGATTGAACCGCGGTCTCTGTGCTTTGCTAAGCTTGTTCTAAGTAGGTGCTTTAGACC
>NW_004524629.1:4892010-4896178 GCF_000260255.1 Octodon degus
TGGGATTCAAGAGTTATGTGGTTATGGGGGTTTCTACTCAGCTTTCAAAATAGGGTCTGGAAAGCTAGGCAGAGTGCCCCTGAGAAAGCAAGATATGACATTGTGAGAATGGAGCCAGAGTTACTTGTCCAGAATATTGGACAAGCCAGGAATATGGATTGTCTGAGAAAAGGTACAAGGAGTGAACAAAGCCAGTCCAAGAGAGAAGCTGTGAGTTCTGTAACTACCAGCAGCGCTGCAGGGTGGGGAAACCCAAACCACTCAGCATCCAGCCGCAACTTGTGGGATTTAATGCTTGCCTTGCTGCATTTTGGTCTTACTATGGCCGTTGTGGTGGGTTAGCCAAGGGTCAACTTGGGGTGGAAGACCCTTCTGAGGATTGTTGCCAGTAGCATAAAAGGAGGAATCCAAGCAGCCACTGCCCCTGGGGTACACTGTCAGAAGCAACTGCTGTCACTGTCAGTCGTTTCATCTCTTTTGGGGAAGGGGGCAGGGCCAGGTCTGACACATCTGTAAGAAGACCTCTGGGGAACTCTGCCAGGCAAATCAATGGCATCTTCTACTATAGTGCCTCTAGGATTTCAGTATGAAACAAAGTATGTCATTCTCAGCTGCTTGGGACTCCTCTCAAGAGAAGCTGCAGGAGCAAGAGCTTCCCTTACCCCAGGGTGTTCAACTAGATGTAACATCACAGTCCCTGGACCCAGAAGTTTTATTAGTTTAAATCTGAAATTGAAGAAGAACTAAAATCCCTGGAAAAAGCACTTACTGAAGCCTTCACCAGCACAGGCTTTGGTTATCACACTTTTCCTGTGTTCAGCCCTGCTAACCCAGAAAGCTCAATGGACCATTGCTTGGCCCATCTTGGAGAAAGAGTGTCCCAAGACCTGAAAGATCCTCTGCATAAAGCATTACAAATGCTCCTCAGCCAGCCAGTGACCTATCAGGCATACCAAGAATGTGTACTGGAGACCATAGTTCATGCCAGCAGCTGGCATAAGATTTTGGTGCCTCTGGTTTTGCCACAACAAATGCTTTTGGAGTTGACAAGATGTGGTCAAGAGCCCTTGAGTGCACTGCTGCAGTTTGGTGTGACATACCTAGAGGACCATGCAGCACAGTACATCATTCATCAAGATGTCTGGGGCACGTCTTCAGTCTGGAGTCAGAGGAGGAGAAATACCCTGGCATCGCTGCAGACGACAGCAAAGACATGTACATTCTGCCCAGTGACAACTCTGGACAGGTCAGCCACCTAGAGTCTCCAACTGTAATGATCTCTTGGCAGTCAGAGAGCCTTCCTGTTTCCCTGTCAGCAAGCCAGAGCTGGCATACAGGGAGCCTCCCAGTGTCTCTGGGCCCTGAGTCCTGGCAGCAGATTGCAATGGATCCTGAAAAAGTCAAAAGCTTGGATAGCAATGGAGCTGGAGAGAAGAATAAGAACAACTCTTCCAATTCTGATATTGTGCATGTGGAGAAAGAAGAGATTCCTGAGGGCATGGAGGAGGTGGGTGGGGTTGCAGCCCTACCAGCCAGGGAGCTGCGAGTTGTGTTGCCTCCCCCCTACAATCCCTTGTTTCTGCATGTCACTGCCACTTCATCACAGACAAGGGAACCTGACATGGAGGTGATCTCAATTGAGGCAGCCAGCCCTGCCACATCTCTGTTCGTGGAGCTTGGAGAAGAAGAGGTGAGAGCAGCAGCCATGGAGCCTCAGGAAGTGGATGAGAGGGTGTCCCCTGCACCACCGAGAGCAAAGGAGGCCCCTGGGAGAGGCCCAATGCTGAATGGCCTCCTGCCCAGGAAGTGCAGGCCTTCCCCGTGCCTGAGGGCAAATCCATGCTGCTGTTCAGAGGGGCTGCTGCCCTGACCCTCCTGGCAGTGGCATTTGGGCTTGTGCTGGCTCTGAGAAGAAAGTAATAGCTTTTTCAGAAGAGATTGAAGTTGAAGAGGTCTAAGGTTTTAGTTGTATTAGCTGGAATTTGAACTGCCAGCAGCTGATTGGACATTTATGGAACACTGAGAGAATTGAGATGTCTGCTCCACAAGGCAGTGGCCTGACCCATGCGTGAGGGCTGAAGGTGGAGGGAGTGCATTCGCTGTGGTCTGATTGTCACTTCCTAGGGCCTTGGCTTGCGCTGCATCCAAATCCTCACTATAGTACTCCATCTAGAAAAGGACATCTTGGCATTTCGATGATCACGTTAGAGAAGCCATCCTGTGCCTTGGAGGATGTCAGCAACTGCCCTGGCCTCTGCTCACTAGATGCTGGAGCACCCATCTCCCAGAGAGGAAATCAGAAGTGTCCCAGACATTGCCAAATGTTCCCTGTGCGCAAAAATCATCCCTTGTGGGCAAAATCATCCCCTGTGGAGGTCCACTCTTTTTTTTCTTTTTTTATGATCAGAATATATTTATTGAGAGAAAGAAAGCTCCTGTCCAAGAGAGGGACAGGAGGGGGCCCCAAGTGGGTAGTTCCCCAGGAAGCTGTCTCTTCCAGGGATTTTTATAGCGTAAAACCATGTGGGGCTAAGGTGGAGAGAATGGGAACTCTCTTAGGTGGGCAGGAGGTGGGACAAAACTATGGTCAACCAATGAGATTACAAGCACCATTGCTCAGGTAAAATTGATTAAATCCAGTATCAAATGGGAAAGCGAGTCACGTAGCAAGTAGGCATGAATACGGAACAGGGTCTCTTCCTGTTGGGGGTTGGGCTAGTGACTCATTTGGGCTCTTTCAAGTTGATTGATACTATTTAGAATATCAATCCCTAATGCCCATCCCTAGGGAAGTATGTAGCTGTGCTTCCTCTTTTTGTCTTGGTCTTGAGGTATGGCCCACATGGGAGTGTCTGTCTCTTCCAAGTTGCAAAGTCACCTTGTCTTCCATCTTGTCTCCTTGAGGGCCTGACCCTGTCTGACTGCCTATAATATTTCTGTCTAACTCGGCTGCCTGCAACATTCCCCCCTCTGAAGAAGTAACATGAACTGCTGTGAGGGAAATATGAGTGATGACCGCTCTGGCTTCTTCAAGCTGAAACGGGTCATAGTTGTTGACCAGCAGTCAGATATATTCTTCAGAGGTTCTATCTAAAGGCCCTCAATAGACACCACACATTGTCATTACAGCTTTGAATCTGAAGACAAAGGCAAAGAAACTATTAAACATACATTGGCCAAATAAAAACACTAGTCAGAACATTTTGTAGGTCCATTAGCAGATATGTCTTAAATGTGAGATTTAATCCTTTTATCTTCCATGGCTATTGGGTACTATCTCAAACAAACTGGCCTTTCCTATTATTACTGGGGAACATGAATTACCATGCATAGGGAAAACAGTCTTTTCCCATTTGCCAGTGCTCCACTGGCTGGATAACTACTAACAAATCTGTATAAGCAATGTAATGAAAGTTTAACAGGATTTCTCTTTATATTGGCAGTTAACATGGGTTCCCTCAGACTGAGAGGGAAGACACATGACCACTTCAATCTGAAACTTCCTCTGACTCCATCATAAACACTTTCTTTTTCCTTCTCTAGCAGCTGTGGACATTTACCTTCTTTTCTGTAGGCTGCTACCTGTTCTTATTTTCCATCTATAATTCCATTTTGTATCCTTTTTACTATGAAACACCTCAACTGAGACCAATTCATTCCTGAAAACTCTTTTTACTTCTACACCTTGTGTCAGATATCTGGGGCCCACTGAGCAACATATAACCTTTTGGTTTTAGATTTTACCTGCATGATTACCTGGGTTTTGGTATCTTCTAGAAATAACAAATTATCTGAGAGATTAGAACATATATAATCAAAGCAAGAACATTTGAGCTAACAGGTACATTTATAAACCTTTTTGAGACCTAGAAATTATAACTCACTAGCTTTTAGACCCTTTTATTCATGGAGTCTTGACAATTTGCTGTAAGTCCTTCTAGCTCAGTTAAGAGAGGTTACATGTGTATTAACTATCAGCACGAAATACTGGAGTTATATTAAAAATCAACCAGACTTACATACTCATCATGAAATACAAAGCATTTAGTTATATTAAACTAATGTCCCATTCAGTGTTTTGGATATGGCCCCCATGGTAAGCAAGGGGCACTGCCAAGGGATTTTTCTTTTCAATGCTGTGGCTCTGAGTTTTACATCACAAATACAA
>NW_004524629.1:4896278-4908851 GCF_000260255.1 Octodon degus
ACATGCCATGCCATCCCTAGAACATCAGGTGCACCATGCTGGCCACCAGAACCAGGTGTGGTGGTGCACATCTGTAATCCTAGTGCTGGGGAGGCTGAGAAAGGAGGATCACTATGAGTCCAAGCTGTATAGTGAGACCTTGTAACAAACAAATAAACAAACAAATAAAAAATAAAAGATTTTTTTTTTAAATTGAAGAATTCTGCTGTGAATCCATGAGGACCTGGGCTTTTCTTTGTTGTTAGTTGTTTAAAAAATTATTATTACATTTCCAATTTTATTGACTGATATTGGGTTATTTAGTATTTTTATATCTTCTTGGTTCAGGTTTTGTAATTCATCTTTGTCCAGGAATCTGTCCATTTCTTCTGTGTTTTCCATCCAATGACAGTAAATGTTTTCAAAGTAGGTACTAATGGCTTTCAGAATTTCAGTAGGGTGTGCAGTGATTTCACTTTTTTAATTCCTTGATGTGTTGACTTGAATTTTTTCTTTCCTTTTTTTTTTTTGATAAGGTTGGCTAGGGACTTATCAATTTTATTTATTTTCTCAAAGAATCAGCTATTTGATCAATTTATTCTTTGTATTGTTTAATTATTCTCCATTGCATTAATTTCTGGTTTGTTCTTTATAATTTTCTATCTTGTATGGGCATTGGAATTAGCTTGCTCTTTTTCTTTAGGAGTTGAGGTGCAGCACAGGTTGTTTATTTGGGCTCATTCAGTTTTCCTTATGTGAGAATTCACCACTATAAATTTCCCTCTTACAACTGGTTTCATTGCATCCCACGTGTTCTGGTAAGTTGTACCTGAATTTTCATTTGATTGTAAATATTGTCTAATTTACCCTTTAATTTTATCTGTGATTCATTGATTATTCACGAGGGCATTATTTAATTTCCATGTGTTTATGGATTTTTTGCAAATTATTTTGTCAATAATTTCCATTTCCATTGTACTATGCTAAGATAATATACACGGGATAATTTCATTTCCTTTACATTTATTTAAGCATGCTCTATGTGCTAGAATATGGTCTGTTTTGGAGAATATCTCATTTGCATCTCAGAAGAATGTGTATTCTGATGTTGGGTGGAACACTCTGTAAAACCTAAGACCATTTCTTCACAAGTTTCATTTAGTTTTGTTATTTATCTGCTGACTTTTTGTTTAGTTGTTCTATCTTTTTGTGGCAATGGGGTGTTAAAGTCTCTCATTACAATTGTATCGTTGTTCATTTGATTTTTTCATGTCTGTTAAAAATTTTCTTATATAGTTGGGTGCTCTGACATTGAATGCATACATATTTATAATTGTTATCTCCTCCTCTTGCAGTTTTTTCCCTAACAAGTATGTAATGACCTTCTTTATGTCTTTGTTTCTACTTTCTTTCTTTCTTCTTCTTCTTCTTCTTCTTCTTCTTCTTCTTCTTCTTCTTCTTCTTCTTCTTCTTCTTCTTCTTCTTCTTCTTTTTTATTTAGTACAGGGTCTCCAGGGTTTCACTACACAAATTGGACTTTTTAGTGATCCTCCTGTTTTCAGCCTCCCAATTGCTGGGATTACAAGCATGTGCCACCATGCCCCATCTCAATCACCATCTCAGTGTGCCCTTGGGGTGGGGCTGGCGTGGCATGCTGGGGATTGAACCATGGTCCCTATGGCCTGCCTAAGCAGGTGCTTTAGCCCACTGAGCGGTCTGGCTGGCCATCTGATTCTTTTGACTGGTGAACTGAGGCCATTTACAATGATGGTTATAACTGATAAGTATTGGCTTATCTTTGTCGTATTGTTTTCTTTCTCTAGGTTCCCTACTTTTCCCCTCTGTTTAATTACTTGCTCTGGTTAGTGGTTCCTTTCTATTGTTGTTCTTGAGGTTGTGATCATTTTTGTCTCTTTCTAGAATATCTGTCAGTATTCTTTGTAGGGTTGGTTTGGTGGTCATGAATTTCTTCAGTTGTTCTTTGTCATAGAAATATCTTATTTCTTCATTAAAGTTAATCAATCATTTTGCAGGGTACATTAATCTGGGTTGAAACTTTTTTCTTTCAGGACCTGAAATACTTCACTCAAAGCTGTTCTTGACTTGATGGTTTGTATTGAGAAATATGCCATGATTATAATACAGTTTCCATTATAGATGATCTGTTTGTTTTCTCTAACAGCTTTTAATATGATCTTCTTGGGTTGGGGGGATATCTCAGCGGTCTAAGCATCTGCCTGGAAAATGCAAGGACCTGAGTTTAATTCCCAGTACTGCACACTGTGCTGGTCCTGGAACCCAGGCCTGCTGTGCCACCCCAAAACCGGGTGTTGTGGTGCAATCCTATAATCCCTGTGCTGGGGAGAAGAGACAGGAGGATCAGTATGAGTCTGAACTGCATAGCAAGACCCTGTATCAAATAAATAATTTTTAAAATATGCCATTGTTTTGCTGAATTTCTGGGATCTTGATTATTATGTGTCTGGGTATAGATTTATTTTGATTTTGGATAATGGGAGTTCCATATGCTTCACTGATTTGTTTGTCAGATTCTTTCCCCATGTTTGAGAAAATTTCTGCTACTACTTCTGCAAATAGTCTTCTTATGTCCTTTGTGTTGAGTCCTGACATTTTGTTGACACCTATTAGTCTTGCTTTTCTTTACATCATCTTGCAGTTGTTGCATTGTTATTTCCTGTTTTGTTGCTATTTTAAAGAAATCGTTCCTTTTGTGATCTATATCTGCAATGCTATCTTCAAGATCTGAAAGTTTATGTTCAATTTCATTCAAGGAGTTTTGCCAGTTTTTAATAGAATTCTTAATTTTCTGGGTATATGTTTGAATCTGTTTCTTGCATTCTATTTCTTTGCTATATTGCTCATTCAATGTTTCTATCATTTTTCTATTTTCCTATATTTTTAAAAATCTGTGTCTTCTTTAGATGTGCTGAGCAATTCTTTCATGATTGTTGTCATTTCTTTTTTTACCTGAGAGAAAGTTCTGATCTTATTTCTTCTATAGCCTGATGTATTTCTTTCTTTACTTCAGGGTGGCTGCCATGATGTTGGAGGAGGAGTAGGGCAGTGCTCACTAAGATCCCTTACCTGTTCTGGGATCAACCTGCCTTCTATGCCAGTGTGTGTGGGATGGCAGTGCTTAACAGTCCCTGTCACTTCTGGGCAGAGTAAGAACTTTTCAGAAAACAAAGTGACCCTCCAGGAATTCCAGCTGAACTCAATAATTTGATATTTTTATGCAGAAATTCTAAATGCTGTAGGTATTGCCATGGCCCTTTAATAAGAATTTTTTAAAAGTTATTTGCATATGAGTTTTGGGTTCATATGATATAATAAGTTGCCTTTCAGAGGAAGAAGAACTAATGTGATCATGTTCACAAATACTGTCTGTAGGGAAGAAAAGATTACTTCCATATTGATGCATTAAATCTATATAACAGTTTTGAAAGTATGGCCATTTTTATTATATTGTTTCTTCATACCCAAGAGCAAGGGATATCTTTGCATTTTCTGATATGCTCTTTAATTTCCTTTTTAAAATTTCCATCATTTTCAATGTAGAGGTCTCTAACATCCTTCATTAGATTGATTCCTAGGTAATTAACTGTTTTGGGCACTTTCAAGGCACCAAGTCTTTCATAAGTTGATTCTCTTTATAATTTTCATAGTGTCCAATGTGTTCATTTCTGCTCTGACTTTTATACTTTCCTCCCTCATATGAGTTTTTGACTTAGCCTACTCTTCTTTTTCTAGAATTTTGAAGTTCATCATTCAGTTGTTTATTTGTGCTTGCTCTATTTTCTTGATATGGGTATTTGCTGATATAAATTTCCCTCTTTGGATGCTTTCATTGTGTTCCATAAGTTCCAGTATGCTGTATTGTCATTATCATTTAAAGATGACTTTTTTTTTTTTTTGGTGGTACCAGGGATCAAATTTAGGATCTTGAGCTTGCCAGGCAAGAACTTATTCCACTGAGCTATCTCTCTGGCTCCGTCATTATTATTTAATTCTGGAAGCTATATAATTTCTTCAATTTTATCTGTGACCCATTGGTTGTTCAGGAGGATGCTACTTATTTTTTATGTGTTTATGAACTCCTTATGTTTTCTTTTGCCATCAATTTCCAATTTCACTGCACTATGGTCTGATAATTTTTATGGGATAATTTCAGTTCCTTTACATTTACATACACATGGTCTATGAGCTAAATATGGTCTGTTTTGGGGGATGTCCTGTGCACAGCTCAGATGAGTATATTCTGATGTTGGATTGAACACTCTGTAGGTCTACTAAGTCCATTTGATCAAACATTTGGTTCAGTTCTCACATTTCATTGTTGATTATTTTTTCTCTAGTTGATCTAGTACTTATTTGATTTTTCATGTCCTTTAATATTTATTTTATACAGTTGGGTGCACTGGTACTTGTTGCTCATATATTTATAATTGTTATCTCTTCCTCTTGGATTGTTCCCTTTACAGGGATGTAGTGACCTTCTTTATCTCTCTTAATCAGTTTTGGATTAAAATTCACTTCTCAGCCAGATAGCTCGGTGGATTAAAGTGCCTTCTTAGTCAGACGCAGGGGCCAAGGGTTCGATCCCCAGCCTGCCATGCTGGCCATGCTCCCAGGGTGGGCTGAGACAATTGAGACTGGACATGGTGGTGCACACCTGTAATCCCAGCACTTGGGAGGCTGAAAAACGGGAAAGATCACTATGATTGTGATTTGTGTAGTGAGAACCTGTAGACTCTGTACTACATACATAAAAAATTAGGAAAATAAAAAAACAGAATTCACTTTGTCCAAAAATAGAATAGCTATCCCTAATTTTTTCTGGATTCCTGTCACATAGAACATTGTTTTCCATCCTTTGATTTTCAGTCTCTTTCTTTCTTTCTTTCTTTCTTTCTTTCTTTCTTTCTTTCTTTCTTTCTTTCTTTCTTTCTTTTTTGTGTGTATTTCTTTTTGGACTAAATGTGTTTCTTGTATGCAACATATTTTGGATCTTACTTTTTGATCCATTCTGTCACTCTGTGTCTTTTCAAAATTTTTATTTATTTATCTATTTATTTTGGTCAGCTTAGCCCTCCCTGAGGGCATGGCTAGCATGGCGTGTGGGGCTGGGGATTAAACCACGGGCCCCTGCGCCTGCCTAAGCTTGCCTAAGCAGGCACTTTAGACAGCTGAGCTATCTCACCAGCCCCAATCTGTGTTTTTTGATTAATGAATTGAGGCCATTAGCATTGATGATTGTAACCAGTATGAATTGACTTATCCTTGTCATGTTATTTTTTTGTTTATTGGCTTCCCCTAGTTTTTTTTCTCTCCCTGTGTTCAATTGTTTTCCTTGCCTGTTGGATTCATTCTACTGGGGTTCATGGTATTGTAGTCCTTTATTTTCTCTCTCTAGAATATCCTTCAAAACATTTTGAGGACTGGGTTGGTGCTCATAAATTTCCTCAGATGCTCTTTATTGCGGAAATATATTATTTCTCTGTCAGTTTTGAAAGGTAGCTTTGCAGGGTACATTAATCTAGATTGAATGTGTTTTCCTTTAGAACCTGAAATACTTCACTCCAAGTTCTCCTTGATTTGAGGGTTTGGGCTGAGAAGTGAGATGTGATTTTGATTTGTTTTCTGTTACAGGTGATTTGTTTCTTTTCTCTAATAGCCTTTAAGATTCTATTCTTGTGTTGAAGTTTTGGAGTCTTGACTGTGTGGTATGTTTGGTGTTAATTTTTTTAAATTGCAGCTTTTGGAGTTCTATATGCTTCATTTAATTGTTTATCAAATTCCTTTTGTCTACCAGGGAAGTTTTCTGCCATGACACTTGTGAAGAGATTTTTAAATATCATTTGTGCTCTCTTCTGCTTTTTCACTGAGTCTAATCAATCTTAAATTATTCTTCTTTACCTCATCTAGCAGCAGTTGGATTAATTTTTCACAGTCCCTTGCTATTTTTAAGGAATCTTTCTTTTCATGATGCCTAACTATAAACTTGTCTTCTATATCTGATATCCTGTCCTCACGTTGGCCTGAGCTGCTGTGGCACTTTTTTTTTTTTTCTATCAGGGATTGAACTCAGGACCTTGAGCTTGCCAGGCAAGCACTCATTCCACTGAACTATCTCCCTGGGCCTTTTTTATGTACTTGGTACAGGGTCTCACTACCCAGCTCAATTCATAGTGATCCTCCTGTTTTCAGCCTCCCCAGTGTTGGGATTGCAGGCATGAGCCACCATACCTGGTCTCAGTGGCCAGCTCAGCACACTAAGGGGCAGGGCCAGCAGGACATCAGGGATTGAAACCCGGTTCTTGTGTCTGCTTAAGCAGTCACTTATTCCACTAAGTTATCTCACCAGCCCTTGTTGTGGTACTTTCAATGGAATTTTCATCCTTCCGAATATCTGCTTGAATCTGTCTTATGGATTCCAATTCCTTCTTATGCTGAGCATTCATAGCTTCTATAATTTTCTTAAGCTCCTCTATTTTTTGTCTATATCTGCTCTAGAGTCATTAAGGATGGTTTTCATTGTGAACCCTGTCTCTGATGTTATGAGACATGATTTATGATTTTTTTTAGAACCTCATTCAACTGCTTTATTGTTACCACTTCAGAGAGAACAGATGGGTCACTTTCAGATTATCCCATCTCTGCCTCCTGAGTTTGTTTTTGGTAAACTGGGTGTCTGGGTTTGCATCTTGTTTAAGTACCTTTTCATTTTATTTTTTTAGTTTAATTTCTGGTGATGCTTGTAAATTGCCTATGGTGGGTTGTTTTATTGCTAATATTTAGAGCTTTTAGGAAATGGCTGCTTCTCCAAGGTATCTTCCAAGTGTAACTGAGTTTTGAGCTTTGAGTCAGTTGTAAGATCCTATGTCTTCAATTTGTTAGGGAGAAGTTACTGCTTGTTTGGCCCTTCCCCTGGTTCTTTGGTACTGTGCTACAGTATTATAGGACCCTTAGTCAATCTCAGTTTTGAAATACAAGGAAAAAATAGGAGTTTAGAACAATGATGTCACTTTTGGCTATAGCAGTACCAATGACAATAGATTCAAACACAGCCTAGAAATGGACAAACTGAGGTAGCCATTCATTAGTCACCTTTTATGATATGAAACTAGATTTGTGGTTAAGGGGAAAAATAACAAATACACTCAGCAGTGAATCTTAAGGTTGGCTTCTCAGAAGCCTCATCTTGCTTTAGCTGTGGTACAGATTATTCAACTTAAAGGCAACACTCAGAATTATGTAGCACACTGAAACTCTTCAAAGCATAAGCTACTCACAATATGCCATAGGCATGTATTCTTAGGAGTTATTTCTGTTCTTTGCCTGAAAAGCAATTATGTTAGCCCCAGGTTATTTTCTCATTCAGTTTGAAATTTTACTCAAAATAAAAATAACAGTTTTAACTTTTTTTTTACACCCAAGTTTTTTGTTGTTGTTCATTTGTTTTTGCAATATTGGGGATTGGAAAGCAAGATCTTTGCACTGAGTTGCATCCAAGATGTTAATAAAGATATTTTTTAAAAATTTTGAAACAAGGTCTTGCTAAGTTGCTAAGGCTGAGCTTGAACTCATTATCCTCCTCCCTCAGCTTCCTTGACAGATGAAATTGCAGGCATGTTCCACAGTGCCTGGCTATATCCAGTTCTTATTAAGTGGATACATGTACATGCACCTCATCTTTTTATGTCCTTCAAATTCTTTTTCTGACAGTGATAATGACTCCTGTGAAATACAATCACCTCTCAGAATCTGGAGAGGTTTGATTCGAGTTTTCCTGAAAATATCAACATCTATGGCAGCTCAGGTTTATCATAAAAATGGCATAATCTTTGCATATAGTTTACACAATCTTTTATATATTTCAACTACCTCTAGATTATTTATGATACCTACTACGATGTTAATAGCTGTTGCACTACATTATTTAGAAAGAATGTCAAGAAAAAAAGTTGTACATGTTTAGTAATATGCAATTGTTTTTTCCAGAATATTTTGATCTATAGTTGGTTAAATCCATGGATGAGAAACACGTATCCAGAGGGCCAGCTGCATGTGTGTGTATCCATGTGTGTGTTTGAAAATATATTATAGCTTAAACATGTATTTCATTAACATCATATATATTGACATTATGCATTACTACATTTTAAAAAAGGAAAAACTCCAAAAAAAGAAAATATAAAGAATTAATTTGGACCAGAAATGGTTACATGCCTGTAACCCTTACACATTGGAAGGATGAGTTAGGAGAATTGCAAGCTCAAGCCCAGCTTGGGCAAATTAATGGCTTAGTGACATCCTGTCTCATTAAGAAAAAGAGCTTGAACTGTAACTCAGTATGAAGGCCCTGGGTTCATTCTCCAGTACCACAAAAAATATTTTAGGATTATAATTATTCAGCATTTTAAGATAACTGTCATCTACTCTGGAAGTCCATGTAACTGTTTTCCAGCCTAGAGTTCTCTTAGCCTTTCACAAGACGTTATTTAAGACAGGGGTTTGATGAAATTCAAGTCCTCTGTAGTGACATCAGCCTCTAACTTTCCCATTTGATAAGCATGTTAAAAATGACAATGATGTGACTTTTACTTCATATTTAAGAAATTCACCTAACATTGGTGATTTTTAAAATTATATACCTCTATATTCAAATAATACATAAGGTCAAATTGCAATATCACACCACAGAGAAGATCATCTTTGAGACTTAGTAATGGAGATAGATCCATGCTATTTTCTCTATCCACATTAGTTTTTTTTTTAGTTATTCCTTTTTATTTCTTGTTAGTAGTGCATTGCATGTATGTACAGTGGTCCCTCAATGAGGAGGTTAGGTGCTACATAACCCAGCAGTAAGTGAAAATCAGTGGAGTAGTGACGTTATATTTATTTTAGTGTTTATGTAATTTTAAGACTTTATAAACCCTTCCCACACTCTTATAAACCTTTCCCACAGATTTAAAAGTGCTTCTAATGTTCTTAACCATTTCCAAACTTGTAAACTTACGTAATCTTAGCAGCATGCCTTTACTGTAGAGTACTGCAAAATCCCGCGATATAGCAAAAAATCCACAATAATGTAGGTTAATATATATATAAATCTTTTTTGATATCTGTATTTATTTTTATTTTATTTTATTTTTTGAGAAATAAATATAAATGAGACAGTTTCACAGCTGATTAATAGGACAGTTTTGATAATCAATACATTAAACATTGTTATCTTCTTAGTGGTTATCCATAGCACAAGAAGCAGACAAGATATTCTGTCCAAACACTGTTAGTACTCTTCTTTCTTCTCATTGAATTAAGCGAAAGTAGCTGTAAACCTATCCTAAATATTTTGTATATATAAATACAAAATGATCTTTCCTTTGTATACTTCTTTTTGTCCTGTGGGAGGTGAATATTCTATTGGCATCTAAATACTATAGGTGTTTGAATTCAACTAAGCAGTCTAACACTGTCTAGCAATCTATAATATTAGTGGGTTATCCTCAGAAGTTATTGACTTGAGCCTTTTACAGCTCATCGTATTAATATGGATTTACTTTATATACACCTCGTTTTTATACTTTTCTGCTGGATGGTTAAGGCCAAGATATAGCAAGGCCTATATAACAAGAAATGTAACTGTTGTATCTGATAAGGTCAGCCATGTATCTACATTAGTGATTCTGAACCTAGGGCAATTGTCGCGAGGGGATATGTGGAAATGTCTGGAATATTTTTGGTTGTCACAATCTCAAAGAGGATGGAATAGGGTATCATATGGGGGGCAGTACTCATTGGATCTAATGGACTGGGACTGAGGTTCGGCTAAATATACTAGAAGGCATAACGCAGACCCACAATAAAGAATTCTCAGGCTCAAAAATATCAGTGCTGAGGCTGAGAAATCCTGATTTGCTTAGTCATACTCTATACTCAGTTTTGAAATGTTACTTAACAATATATCTTGGACATTTTCTCATGTCAAAGCTTAGAGTTTCACCTTAAACCCTTGTTTCTTAATTGCATAATTTTAAAAATAGAAGTGGGTTTTATATTTTATGTAGTTTCTATTAAGAGAAATACGTTTTTTCCTTCAACCTATTGATAGTGTATACTCTAAAGAGACTTTCTAATGTCTGAGGTTAGTAACTAAAAGTTTTTGGAAAAGGTGTTCTCTTCATGAAAAGCTTTTTTCTTCTAGAGGGGTTTGTTTTGCTTTTTCCTCTCAAAGGTCATCTCCATGCTCTTATTTTGAATGCCTTGGGACTCTAATTTGTTCATTTTATTTTATTTTATTTATTTATTTATTTATTTTTTTGCGGAACTGGGGATTGAACTTAAGCCCTTGCACTTGCCAGGGAAGCACTTACTCCACAGAGCCATCTCCCCGGCCCTTCTAATTTGTTCATGTACACATTTTAGTAATAGATTGGGTTGTGCAGCAGGCCCAGAGAACCTCCACAGTTCTGAAGGTCTGTTCATGGTAGTTTTTCTCATGAACAGGTGGGGAAACAGTTTCTGTGGGAAAGTGGACAAGGATGTACTCACAGATAAGATTCCTTGTCAAGGGAATGCACATCACACAGGTGGAAAAAAAAGCCAATGAATCTTGGTTCCTTATTTGCTGCAGCAAGACAAACTTAAGGTGAACACACAGTGTATAGTATATTTCATCCTACATGTTGCTGGGACAAAATACTCAAAATTAAGGAAAAGGTTTATTTAGCTCAGCTTGTGGAGGTTTCAGTCCACATTCCACTGGCTCTAAAGCAGAATGTCATGTGGCAGAGGACTGCAGTTCATGGTGGCAGAAAAGAGCAAAGGGAGGAGATGCAGCTGTGGCTTCTAGCAAACCTATCTCCCTTCCTTCCATGATGGGAACTCCTCCCAGGAAGTGGCCCTCCAGATCCTTCCTCAGTTTCCTTTTATACCCTTTAAGTGACTAGTCACTCCAGGGAGGGGCCTTCACACCCTAGGGTGTGGAATTGCTGAGCAGATTTAGTTAAGCTTAATTTCAACTTCTCAAAAGGACACAACGTATCAACCACTACACTGCTGCTTCCCAGGAGGGGTGTGGCTTGTTTTCCTGGTTGAAAATTGCCCATTCCATGTCTCTCTAGATGCCTTATGGAGATGTGCACTTATTGTTCATGGTTGATATCAAATACTGCCACTTTCTATGTTGCATAATACATGGAAAGTCTGTAATCCTAGGCCAGAAAGACAGATTTTTTTTTCTCCATGCATTAGAGACTTGTGGTTGAATTTCTAAAAGTGGCCAGTCTTAGATAAATGCACAACCCAGTCCTAGCTCCATTCACGGATGGTTATAGTCTGAAATAAAAGTGGTCTTTATCTCTCAGGCTCTAAATTCCTGAGGGCTTCCTGGGCTAGAAGCAGGTGTGTCAACCAGAAGACTGAGTGACCTGACCTGCTTCCTGGTAGTAGCTGCAACTCTGCTTCCTGCTATGTGTTGGTTTCTAATAATTAAAACTCCTTTGGCTTTAGATTGAAGGTGTGGAAACAAAAGCTAATGGCCAAGGTGTTTCCAAAGATGGAGCAGTGTGTGTATCATCTTCAGGCTTGCTCTCATAGCTCCAAGAAGCAGCTGATCCCAATGGAAGTGTCCCAAACCAAGACTGTGCAGTGGAGTTGGAGGCACCCCCTGCAGCACAAGTAGGGTTAGGATGGGAGAGGATTAAACACACTACAGGTCTCATGTCCACATCTGAAAACGTGATTTGCTATGGCCAATAGTTCACCATGTAGGGTACATAAATAGTTCACCATGTAGGGTACATAAGATGTGTAAGGATGTCACTCAGATGAAAGAAGCTGGAACAGGTCACATCAGGCAACCTGAGGGGTTGTGGTCATAATGACAGTGACTAGCAATCCTCAAACTTCAGCCATAGTGCTGTGCATCCACCCACCTTACCTCTCTGGAGTTAGTTTCTGGTCAACCATGGTGCCCAGATGAACTAAGGAATTCCCTAGAACATTTTCATTTCTCCACAGGATGGTACTTTAGTTATATTAACCTATGATAGGTCTGATGTCCCAAAGTTGCATCTAGATCCATTTCAAAAGAACAGAGCAGATGAAGTGATCTTTCTGGCATGGCTTCTATCTACATTGCTACTTTTGTTTCTCACCTTGGGGTGTGTCTTGGAAAATGGTTATATGTGGAGGGATATACTAGATCCTACGTTCACTTGCAGTGAGGTGATAGGCAGATCAAAAACCATTTAGGGTTGGCCCACTTTGGAATCCCCATCATGTTGTAGTCCAATTCACTGTTGGGCTAAGAAAATGATTTGAAAATATCATGTTCTGGCTCATAGAGAAGCTGCCCTTCTACCATAGTGCTACTCATCCTAGTGGTTCTTAAAGATTTCCTCAGTGCTCAGGTGGTCTTAACTGTATCCAGTTGGTCTTGGACAGAAACTCTTCTGAGTTTTCTACCTGGTCTGGATTCTTTTTTTTTTTTTCCATAATTTTATTGAGAAACAAATAGCAATGAGACAGTTTCAAATCAAATTGGTAGGACAGTTTCAATAATTA
>NW_004524629.1:4913991-4922699 GCF_000260255.1 Octodon degus
TTTTGCAAGCTTGTGATTGAGATTTTAATTTCCTCTATATCTCTTTGACTCTGCTTCATGCGATCTGTTTCTTTCTTGTATTGCTCATTCAAGGAATCAGTCATTTTTCTCATGTCCTCTATTTTTTTAAATCAATATCTTCTTTAGAAGCAGTTATAAATTCTTTTACTGCAGTGTTTTTTTCAGACTGGGTTTCATCCCTATATTTCTGTGGTTGATTATTTACTTCAGATGCTATGAGTTCTGAGAATTCTTTTTTATTTCAAAAAAGAATTCCACTCTGTTTTCCTCTATAACTTTCTGCTGTTGCTTATTTACTATCGATGCTATTAATTCATGAATTTGAGCCAAGCTAGTGTCCTCTGCACTTGTTCTGGGTGGGCATTGGATTTCTTCTATATGTTTCTGCCTTTGATTCTTTACTGCAGATACTATTAATTCAGGGATTTTTTTTTAAAATTTCCCATCTGAGTTCCTCTATACCTTTCTGCAGCTGTTTATTTCAGAAGCTGTTGATTCTTTGCTTTCAGCTGTGTGATTCCCAATTTGTTCTGTGTTAGTGTCCTCTGCACTTGTTATGGGTGGACTTGGGGCCTGAGATTGCATTTTGCTCCTTCTCGTTGTCATTTTGTGTAGCACTGTCTTCTGAACTTTGTTGTAGAGTTTTCGTGCAGTTATAGCCTTAGCACCTACTGAAGTTCAGGTGCAGATCGACAATGTTTGGATTTATCCAGCTGTGCTTGTCTTGGGTCTAGCTGCTGTGCTCAGCTCTTTCCTGTTGCCTCCCTTGGAGGTGAACCTTTTGTGCCCCTCTGGCAAGATGTTCTGCTCCTGGACTAGCTGGGTGGTTTTGTCCCCTCCACTCTGCAGGGATTGTAGCTGCAGGGATTCACCCTGGCCTGTATGCCAGCTTTGAGCTGAGTCTGGAGTGGACAAGGTGGAGTAGGGAGGAGTGGGAGCTCTCCCACACACTCACTGGTCCTGGGCTAGGACTGGATTTGAGGGTTCCTGGAAGGCGGCAGAAATTCCTACACAGCAGGCAGGGTGGGGGAGGTGCTGCAGAGTGGTGAATGGCGTCCCAAGGGAGTGTAAGAGGCTCTCACCCATGCTGCGCCTGGGCTGGGACCAGTAGGTTGCGCTGGCGCAGGGTTGCCGGAACCTCTCCCACACACTCACCGGGCCTGGTCTAGGACTGGGTCTTTCATTTGGTATTTCTAGGTTATTATTTTTTCAAAACTTATTTTTGTTGATATTACTTTTAAATATTATGTATTTATTTAATTTTAAATTTTTGTGGGTGACAAGAATTGAACTCAGGAGTTTATCCTTGCCAGGCATGTGCTGGACCACTGAGCTATGTCTCCAGCTCTTTAAAGTTTATTTTGACAAAGGATTTCTACTTTGTAGACCTTGTTCATTAACAGTACAGTCCTTTAATCATTACGCAAACGTAATTGTTCTGGAAGATGTACCTTTAATTGTTCTTATGAGATCACCCACACCAGTCATTTGCTCATTTTATAGATCAGGTATCTACTGTAGTTTTATTCTTTTTGGCTTGTCTTTCTTCAGAATAGTTTTGCTCCATTTTTAGAGACATGTCATGAAACATTTTGAGATTAATAATGAGCAGTATTTTTGTTTTCCAGTGTAATTAGAGATTGAACCAAGGGCTTTCACACTGAGATATATACTAGACCTTTAAAACAATTTAAATTTTGGCACAGAATCTTGTTAATTTGCTAAGTTGTCAAGGCTGTGCTTGAACTTGCACTTTTCCTACCTCAGCCTCCTAAAGTGCTCTTTTGAGCATATGTAAAAAAATGATTATGAATTCAGACCAGAGCTTGCCAGGCAGGCACTTATGCTGCTGAGCTATATCGCTGGCCCTACAATCCACTTGAACTATCACACTTACATAAAACAAAAATAACAGTAAAAAAATACATAGATTTTATTTTTCATGTACATAGGCATTCCCCCAAGAAAATGAGGACTACATGAAGCAGCAAAACCCGAATGGTTGTATAGTAGGTTGAGTAAAGTGCTACAATTGTGGGAAAATACCTAAGATGTATGATGGGCAAGAGAAGATAAAGAAATTTTGTTTTTGTTTTTGTTTCTTTCTCAATTTCAATGGAGTAACTGATAAACCTAAGCTCTTCACACTGAGGTATATCACCAGTCTTTTTTGTTTTTGAGATAGTACCTTGCTAAATTGCCTAACCTGGAATTGAACTTTCCATTTTCTTTCCTCAGCCTCTCAGAGGGATTATAGATATACACCATCACACCCAACTGAGAGTTATTTTAACAAAGTCTCATTGTACATATTTTTCTTAACCTAACTCCCTGTCTCTGGAGATAAAAATGTTTCATATCTCCTAATATAGGGAGAAAAGGGGAGGTCAGGGTGTTCCTTCTCTACTTGCTATTTTGCAAGTGTCTTTAGCGCAAGATAATTTTTATGCCAAAGTAGCATAATTTGGAGTGGAATATTCTGTTACACCTCACAACTCTTTTTTTTTTTTTCCAGTCCCAGGGATTGAACTCAGGACCTTGTGCTTGCCAGGCGCAAGCGCTTATGCCACTGAGCTATATCCCAGGCCCACAACTAAGATTTTTTTTTGTTTTTATTTTTATTTTTAATTTTTTTGACATCAGTTATTTTATTTTAAAGAAAAAAAAATAAAAACAATGGTACAAAATCTCAAAACTAGATTTTAGGAGAGTAACAATGGTTAGTACATTGTGTATTGTTACTGCCAAAGTAGTTTCTCATGTTACAAGATATAGGCAAGAAACAATAGATTTTTAATAATAAGAAAAATATATAAAGAGCTTGACAAAATTAACACAATGTCTTGGTTACTGTTCTTGTTGCTGAGACAAAATACCCAATGCCCAAAGGTAAAGAAGGAAAGGCTTGTGGTAGCTCACAGTTCATAGAGCTTTCAGTTCATAGTTGACTGGCTCCGAGCAGGTTGGCATGGCAGAGGAGCATTGCAGAGCAGAACAAATACATGGCAGAGCAAGACAGGCAGAAGGCAGCAAGCAGCAAGCAACAAATAGTGACCCTCTTTATGTCCTTATATCCTATCCAGGCTACCCAGCCTGAGGGCCAATAGCATTCACACCAAGGGAGTGGCAGCCTTTATCCTAGTGTCATGACATGACTCAATCCCAGCATCACATCCTTGATCCCAGGAGCACACCTCCTAGATCCAGCTACCTCTGAAAAGCCCTATAAGCACATGAGGTTTTGAGGGGGCTATCTGGATACAAGCCATAGCACATAATTACTGCTTTTAACTTGGTGTCCACAGAGAGAAGTAATCCTGTGTTTGCATGTGACCTCATAATATTTTCATTTGTATTTATATATATCCAATCAGTGTAACTCTATATAAAAAACTTGTGATATTGCCAAAAAGAGAATAAAACCAATCTATCAGTGACAGCAAGGCCTGAATAAAATTATGAGTAAGGTTGGAAGTTGTTAATAATTGATTTGGTCAATGCAGGGGGACTTGTCACGAGAAGATGAAGAGTGGCCGAGTTCTCTGCATTGAATTTCATGTAGGAGGTGAATTCAGGTACTCTATGTTCCGCAAGGACTGATAAGGCCTTCACTCTCACAGTACACATTGTATCACAGTGTATAGCTGTTGCCTTGACAATAATTCTTTTTTGTCTGTCTCTCATGAGCACACAGGACAGTTTCAAGAAAAGAAAGGTAGAGCATAATACTGAAATAAAAAACCCCAAGTGAGTGTCTTACTGAATGAATTTGCTCCCCTCTAAAAGCCCCAGTGTGACTATATTTAGAGGTAAGGTCTTTATGATGTGATTGAAGCTAATTGAGATCTTAACTATGGGACTTTAATGTTATAGAATTAGTGTCCCAATAAGAAGAGGAAGAAGAGGAAGAGACTCCAGAGAGTGCTTTCTCTCTAAGAGGAAAGGTCACATGAGGACACAGAGAGAAAGTGGTCACCTGCAAGTCAGAAAGGTAGCCTCACCAGAAGCCAACCCTACAGGAACCTTGTTCTTAGACTTCTAGGACTGTTCAAAGAAAAAGAAATTGCATTTAACCTTCTCGTTTCATCTTCTGCTCTCAGTTTTGTTCTCTTAATCTTTCTGGTTATTTTTCTATTGCTAGTTTTCATTAAAATATAATCTTGAGGGGCTAGGGTTATAATTCAGTGGTGGAGTCCTTGCTTAACATGTGCAAGGCCCTGGGTTTGATCCCCAGCACCAAAAAATAATAAACAAAATCTTGGGGTCTGTAGAGAGACTGGTGAATATTTAATGCAATAAGATTTTGGCCTTTGAAAAGACTAAGAAAAGTACAGTTTATAACTCTGGTTGAGAACAAAATTGCTAAAATGAGTCTGTGCACATTTGCATTGTTTGTTTTCCTTATATATTAAACTTTGTGCATCTGAATCCATTTGAGAACTGGGCTTTCCTTACCAGCCTATTGGGGTGATTATTTAAGTAATATTATTAAGTAAGGCTATCATTTTTGTAAGACTTGTAAAGAATCTATCTTAAATGTCAATACCTAATATGGTCCCTGATACACATCAATCAATAAGTGTCTGTTAATTTTAATTTCACACATTAATTTTCAAAATTCTCATTGGTTGGCAATAAACCCAAATTAACAGAAAAAATCCAAATGAATGTAATCTTCTAGTGATACACATAATGTTATACTGCTTGTGAATTAATTAGTTTTTTAATGACAGTTTCCTATAAAACCTTTGGCATAGCTTTTAGTCTCTGAGTGTGTTTTGTTGTCTGTAAGAAGAAAGTATCCTGACTATTTGTGTTTCTCCCTCAAACTTCTGGTTCAGAGAAAAAAAACTAAGAACCACTAGACAAGATGATCTTTCAAACTTCTTCAAGTTCTAACATTCTGTCATAGCTCACAATGCAAGCTGTATGGCATTCTGGGACATCTAGAGAGTGTTGGTACCATGGAGACACAGGCTCCATTGGTTGTGTGTGTGGGGAAAAATCAGCCAGCCCTTGGGGATGTGGTGAACTCTGGGTGAATCTAGGTTAGCAGGTTTGCAGTGACAAGACAATGACCTTGACTCTGAGAACAATGGGCACAGCACTGTGGGCAGGATTGCTGGATAACAAGAGAATCTCAGCACCAGGATCACAAATAGCAAGGAAAGATAACAAGACTTCTGGAGAAAAATGGTGTATTAGAGTTGACCAAACATGAATTTGTTATTACTTAAGTATTGAATTAGACTTGTCTAAATGTCTGTGAGGGATGGTATTGAGGAAATCTTTATGTTGAATGGGAAATTGGACCAGAAAAATAAGAGGCAGGTCATTTGTCTACTTACTGTCTAACCCACCCTGGCCCTTTTTAATGAATCACACTAAATCCACCTAGGAAGAACCAGGAGCTAGTAAAAATTAGTTTGTAGCATTGACTCTTACTACAAATATAATTCACTTAGATTACTTCATTTTTGCGTGGTCAATGTTGACTTATTACTCACCTTCAGTGGCTTCCAATTTCCTCTGATCAGTTTCCTGAATTCTAATTTTTGTCACACATATTACTGATTGAATGTCCCATTTTAGATATAAAATATGACTCAACTGAAAACTTCCCTAGAATAAAAACTCTGGAGTTCATCTCCTGTAGCTCATTTTACCACCTAATGGGGCGCTGCCTGTGTCCCATGAGGCACACTAGATGGACCTGTCTTCAATTGAGCCTCATCACTGAGAGGAAAATTGGACACAGTTCTCTGTTATCATGTCCTTCTTTTGTGCAGATTCTAAATGAGGCAGGAAGTGACGAGCTAACTGTGCTTTTTAAGAAGAGAGCATTTGAGGACAAAAATTAAATTTAAAGAAATGGAGTGAAGAAAATGAGATGAGGCTATTTTTGAGCAGTGGTTGAACATGTACTGGAGAAGGTGGTGGTGGGGTAACTGTCATAGGTTTCAGTTCCCAGAAGCAGACTCTGTGTCATAGATTCAAATGCAAGTGATTTATTTAAAAAGTGCTTCCAAGGGAAATTGGCAAGGGAGTAGGGAGACAGGACAGAGAAAGCTGAGTGAAGGTCAGAATTCAGATCTATGTTAAATTTTTATTGCTGTCTATAAACTTAGTGGCATACACAGTACTTTTTTTTTTTTTTTGATGAGACTGAGTCTTGCCATGTAGTCCATGCTGGCCATGAACTCACTAGTTGGCCCAGGATGGAGGCAAACTCATACTGATGTTTTTACCTCAATCCTCCTTTTTAAAAATTTTTTAAAATTGTGATTTTTCTGTGTCAGAGGTAAAGACACAGTGTAACAATCTCTTCACAGTCTCACAGTTTCAATCAAAGTGTTATCAGGGGTTATGCTCTCATCTGAGGCTCAGGGCCCCATTTTAAGATGATGGGGTATTGACAGAAATTATGTTCTTGTAATAGTAGAACTCATGACGACCTGCTTCTTTGAGATGGGAAGCAGAGCATCTCTTTGATCTCAGGAAAGGCTAAAATAGATCCACCCCAGATAATCTCCTTTTTTTTTTTGAAGCAAAGTCAAGAGATTAGAAACCTAAATCATATCTGATAAATGCTCTCACCTTTTCCAAGTAGTGCACCACAATTGTGGGAGTGGTATCCCAGCCCACAGGTTCTGCACACTCAAGGGGAGGGGATGATGACAAGGGTGTGGACCACCAGTGGCCATCTTAGGATTCTACCCATTGCAGGTATGTTACAAACTCACCACAGGATGACAGGAAGCTCTGGAGCAGAAATTGCCTCTCAGTCAATCTGTTCCACTGGATATTTCTCTCTGAAGTCCTCTGGAATCACCAGCTTTCACTGTGTTTCTGTAGATTTGATCTTGTTTTCTCATGAGCCACAAGCCACAAACCACAAGCCAGAGCCATGAGCTAGGGGAAAGTGTAGATTGCCCCTTCTTTTTCCTGCTTTGTGGTCTGGCTCTTCAACTTCTCTATAGACTACAATTTTCCTGTCTGGTTCTTCTTAGGTCCCAGGGATTCACCTCCTTCCTCTTTTTCTTCCCTAATTTGTTATTTTCCAGTGTCTGGATTCCAAGTCTTGAAGGTTGTTTTTTCATTTATTTATTTTTATTTTTTTTATTAATTTTATTGAGAAACAGATAGCAATGAGACAGTTTCAAAACCGATTAATAGGACAGTTTCAATAATTAATACATTGAATATTGTTATCTTCTTAGTGGTTATTCATAGTACAAGATGCAGACATGATATCCTGTCCAAACACTATTAGTACAAATCCTTCTTCATGTTGAATTAAGAGAAAGTAGCTGTAAATCTATCCTAACTATTTTGTATATACAAATACAAAATGGTCCTTCCTTTGTATCCCCTTTTTTTGTTTAGTCTTGTCAGAGATGGGTATTCCATTGCCATTCAAATATTGTGTGAATTCAGCAAAAATAATCCAATATAGCCCAGTAGTCCACAATAGTTGTGGGTTATCTATAGGACTGGCAATGTCAGAAGTTTTTGTTTTTTGTTTTTGTTTTTGTTTTTGTTTTTTTGGTTGGTTAATGTCTATTAATTGTTTTTAATTCTCTTTGACTTTTCTTCTAGTCATCTGTTAGCCTTTCTGCAGGTTGCTTCTTCAATCCTTTCATTTTCCTAGTTTGTAGTTTGTTTAGGTCTTGTTTCTGCATATGAATCCTTCCATAAGTTGTACCAAAAGTATCCTGAGACATATTTTTCTTCTTCTTTGGCTTGAGAGCTTTTGGGATTTTCATAGATAACTTTTAAAGGTCATCTGAAGCCAGATGTGTCCTCCTCAGAACCAGGTCCAATGAAGGTCCCATCTCTTCCAACTCAATTCGTGGGGTCTGCAACCAGATTTCTTCAAGAGCAACTTATAACTGTGAAAATAAACCTTCCCCTTCAGAGCAGTGAAGCGTAGAACATACTCTAATCCAGACAGGCGGATATTTGCCACTGTGGGGCCTCTGAAGAAATCAATAAGAAGGCTTTTCAGCCTTCTGTAGTCTCCGTCACATCAAAATCTTTGCCAGCAAATATTAACATGAGTTTTGTTCCCTCAGGACATTTACTGTTTTTTTATATCTTTTAGAGACACAAATTTCTCAATACCTAACTTAATCATATCCAGTACATGGTAGTCATACATACAACCTATTACTAGGTTATTGTGATGCTTCTTATTATGGGATCCAAACATGAATAAAGAACAATCTGACTTCTTTGAAAAGAATTCCATGTCTTTCAGGACTTGGGTCACTGTTGCATTTGCATTTCTCCCTTTAATCAGCATGGCATTTTTAATATTTTCACTAAGTTTTGGTTCCCTTTTCTCAAGGAATCTCTTGGCTCTTTTTATTTTGGGCTTTACAACTTGGTCCAAGGCGTCCATTGCTACCACAGCTCAGCCTAGCCAATACATGTGCTCTGTGCCAGAAGTTGTTGACTTCAGCCTTTCACAGCTCAGCATATTACTATGGCTTTACTTTTTATACCTTGTTTTTATACTTTTCTGCTGGATGGTTAAGACCAAGATAAAGCAAGACCTATAAAACAAGAAATGTAACTTTTGTATCTGACAAGGTCAGTCAAGTCCCCTCAGGATTTATTCTATAACCCTGTACCGCAGTTTGTAGATCCTTTGTCAGTGTCAGCTATGTGGATGAGTCACGGCC
>NW_004524629.1:4923644-4924677 GCF_000260255.1 Octodon degus
AGTCCATTTATGGCTTCTGCCAATGAGCCAACCCACATATAAGTCATTATTATAATTAAATTCACTCCGGCTCTGATGTTTAAGAGCTACCATCCAGGCTGTATGGTTCTGGAATCTTATCATGCCCAATGTTATCAAGGAGAACAGTTCTTAATGGTACCTGGAAGTTAACTCCCAGCTAGCAAATGACTCCAGAACTAAGTGTCTCAAGAGCGCTGTATTCCTCTTCAGTATATTATTTACTGTGTACATGAAAGGAGTGTCTTCTGGGCCTGTCAGAGGAGCATAGACAACTGGCAGAGCTACAAGTCCTAAATAATAGATTCATTTTTTTTTAATCTCTGGCCCATTTAATACCATCCTTAACATTCTGCCAAGCCATTTCTGGTATCTTCATATCTTTTAATGTGAGTTATTTTCCTCCACAGATTTTCAAAAGTCATCTCAATAGAAAATTAGGATTAGTTCCATTGCTGGGCCATGAATCCTGACTCATAGGATAACATGCTCATCTAACACACACACACACACACACACACACACACACACACACACACACCCCTCCTCTATTCACCTTAGCATACTGACTACCTATTTCTTCCACTACCCTGAAGATTTACTAGTGGACAGATTTGGCAACCTTGAACCCTTTTTAACAAACAGACCTTTTTTTTTTTTGTCAGGCCAACACTGCAACAATCAGGGCAAAGAGATTTGTCCCTTGTTACTTGTCCAGAAACCAGGAGGGGAGGAGGCTGCTGAACTAGAGGAGATCAAGTGTTTTAAAACATTGGTCTCATTTGAAGCCTCTACATTGTTTTCAAATGAGGGGTGAACTGCTATGCTTGAGCACTAGGGAAGTGACCCTGTCTACAGACTTGGAGAGTCAAGTGCATGTACCAGATGTTGCTACTCCATTTCAGGTTCACACTCCCTACTCCACAAGGTCCATCCTCTGGTCTAAGAAACTTGATGTCAGTTCAACCTCCCGTGAAGCTCTTCTGCTCTTACAGAACTATTCTAGAGCTGTCTT
>NW_004524629.1:4925992-4928847 GCF_000260255.1 Octodon degus
TTAACTGCTACACAATGCTTATTTGCAGAAACATAAAACAGTGAATATTGAAAAGCATCCATTTGTCCCAAGGCCTTGTTTAAAGGCACTTTGGATGGGTGTAAATAGAATCATAATTAAAAACCAAACCAAACCATAGACCAGCTCTTAGAAATCAACCAGAATAAGGATTCACTTTTGGTAGAGATAAAGTTAAACAAACGACATCCACTTTTTGGCAAGCACATGCTACATACCTGTCACACACCAGGCATTTTCTTAGAGAAGAAACATACAGTGGTGACTAGAACAAGTCATTTCCTTTGTGCTTTCAAATTAGTGAAAGAAACACACAAACATATAGTTATACAATATGAACATATGTAGTTTCAATATGCAGCATATGACAAAATTGCACTGTGCAAAAATACAAGTATTTATAAGTTCAAAAAAGGTACAAAGAAATGTTATTAAGTGGATGATTTGTTGGAGTTTTAGGAATATTTGTAAGACTCTAATTATAGATGGATGGGTGATACATATTGGTAATTCTGGTACTTGGAAGCCTAAGGCAGAAAGATTGCAAGTTTGAGGCCAGTTTCTGCTACTTAGCTAAACCTTGTCTGAAAAAATAGTGAATGGCTGAAGATATCTCTCAGTGGTAGGGGACTAGCCCAGCATGCGTGATGTCCTGCATACAATCATCAGTACTAGAACAAAACAAAATGAAAACAAAAACCCAAATCAACAACAACAAAAAATAAACCAAAAGAAAACAACAGAGGCTAAATGCAGCCATAAGCCAGGAGATGCCAGCAGCCATGAGGCTGGAAAAGATGAGCAACAGATTCTCTTTTAGACCCTGCAGGAGTATGTTCTCACCAATGCCTTGATTTCAGCCCAGTGAAACCGATTTTGTATTTCTTGTCTCTCAAGCTGTGAGAAAATAAATGTGTGTTTTAAAAAACAAAACAGAAGCATAAAAAACCTCTGTGTTTACAAATAACACAGACCTACCCGAGAATCCAAGATCTCTCCCTCACCAGCAAAGAAGTGGAGGGATGTGTTGCATCTGCTTATGACTGCCTCTTCAAGCTTCGTTTTGATAGAGAACAAAACTTACTCATAGTTCCTGATAAATTATTAACACCCTAAAAGGCTATCATCAGGTGAATTTATTCTGTCTCCTGATGCTATGTATACTATAGTTCCTGTGGCAGAGAGTGAGCTTAAAGACTGCCTCACAGAGATTTTCTTCGTGTCTCAAGATAATTTTTTTTTGGAGGGGAGGAAGGGTCTACAGGGTGTTCAGAGTCTCACTACTACATAGGACTCCTAGAGATCCACTTATTTATTTTCTCATTAACTTTGTTGAAAATCAATAATTATATAACATATTAAAAACTATAGGCAAATATTGAAATGTGAAAGATATAAGATGTAGACAATGAATTTAGGGAAATATTTCTGAAATGAATACATAGCATGAGATTAATAATAGATTGCACATTGTAAATAAATTATTTACAAACTTAAATGAATGTAACAATAAAAATTTTCCAAAATAAAAATGAAGAAGAATTTACAGATCAGTCATATAATAGTTCACTCTGTGCCAAAATCAAGAAACTTATAATCATATAATTAGAATTCTCAAAGGAGAAAGGGGTAGGAAATAAATATTTAAAGATTTTAAAATTTGTGATTTTAGTTGAAATTATAGGAACCACATTTCCAAGAAAAATGAGCCTTTGCCCAAGAATTTTGAATAAAATCATACCAAGGTATACAAACATGAAACTGTCCAAAACTAATTGTAAAGAAAAAAATCATTGAAGCATATACATTAAAAACTCAGCTATTGAAATTTATTTCCCAAAATGATCTGGCACACATTATGTGGGAGTGTGCTCTGGGCAGTTAGCAGGCAGGGCTGCACTCATTGGAAGAGCATTTGGCCTGGGTCTGAAAGTGTATGGAGCAATTTCAAAGGGCAAAGTGGAGAGGGAGGAGGAGGGCATCCTTATCCGAAAAACACAGGTAAAGATTTAAAATAGAAAAATGTATGAGAAGTGGCAGAGAATAGAAGATATTTTTAGGGTGCTGAAAGTACTTTGTATGATATAATGGTGAATATGTTATTATATACTTTCCAAAATGCAAACCTTATAGTCCATGTAAAATAAACTTCCTTTAAACATACAAAAAAAACAAAAACAAAAACAAAAACAAAAACAAAAATCTTAGCTATGGAAGAACAAAATTAAATAGCATCTTATTCCACATTAGAAAAAAAAAGAGTGAGTGGATAAGAAACTAGACTAGCAAGTGGGTAAGAAACTAGACAATGCGCAATCTATTATTAAAAGAACTGAAAGAAAAAAAAAGATCTGTCCTCATTGAATTTTTTTTTTTTTTTTTTTAGGAATTTGACAATGGTTGCTGTATTACATGATGCTATCTTCAAATTCGTTGCTTAGGTTACCAGAAATGAAAGTGCATTTGGTTTAAAGATAAAACAAGACAAAACAATAACAAAAAAAGTTGTAAGAAATTCAAACGAGGAAGAAGAAAGAAAAGAATAAAAGAAAAAAATTAAGGATTAACTTCTCCTTTCAAAATACCAGCAGAAATCAACAATACAATTACCCAAACTATTCTCTATATATACCTAAATTTATCTTTCCCCCTTCTTTCACTTGTCCTTTTCCTCATCCAAGATTTTCCTTCCCATTGACTAAATTCTTTCCCTTTGACAGTATCTGTTGTACTATTTAAATTTTAATTACTCTTTCAAATTGTTACACGAGTGAGATAGTACAATGTTTGCACTTGTGGATCTGATTTCACTTACTAATATAGTCCCTAGCTGTATC
>NW_004524629.1:4930407-4931352 GCF_000260255.1 Octodon degus
TTATTTGGAGTTCTATATGCTTGGGTTACAGGAATGTCAGATTGTTTCCCCATACTCGGGAAATTTTCTGCTATACTTCTGTCCGTACTCTTTTTATATCATTTGTATTGACTCTTTCTTTCTTATTGATGCCTATTAGTCTTACATTGTTCATCTTTGCAGCTGATAAATTATTTTTTCCTGCATCCTAGTTGTTATTGTGAGATCTTTTCTTACCTTTTCACTAGCTGCAATGGTGTCTTCAAGTTCTAAAGTCTGTTTTCACTTTCATTCAAATGGTTTTGCCAACTTGTGATTGATGTTTTAATTTCCTTTATAATACTTTGAATTTGCCTCGTACATTCTATTAGAGCAAGTGTGTAAGAAACTAGACTAATTCAAAAGACTGAAAGAAAAAAAAGATTCATCTTCATTGAATTTTATACTTAGCAAATATACCTATATTGCTCATTCAAGGATTTCATTTTTCCACCCTCTATTTTTTTTATCAGTTTCTTAATTAGAAGCACTTAGTACTTCTTTCATTATACTTATCATTTCTTTTTTTACTTCAGAGATTATTTCTGATGTGATTTCCTTTATACCTTTCTGCAGTTGTTTGTTTACTTCAGCTGCTATTATTTCAGAGATTTCAAGTGTGTGATTTCCAATTTCTTCTATGCTATTGTCTCCTGCATTTGTTCTGGGTGGGCTCAGTGCCTGAGAATGTATTTTGCTCCTTCTCTTTGTCATTTTGTTATAGCACTGTCTTCTGACCTTTGGTGTAGAGCTTAGATAGAGTTATTACCTTAGCACCAGTCCAGATCTACCAAGTTAAATTGGTCCAGGTGGAAGTGGCTTGGGTCTTGCTGCTGTACTCCACTTCTTCCTGCTGCAGCTGTTGGAAGTGAACCCTCTGTGCCACTCTGCCAAGATGTTCTGCTCCTGGATCAGCTGAGTGGGTTT
>NW_004524629.1:4932840-4933949 GCF_000260255.1 Octodon degus
AATAATGGTGGGGCCAAGTTTTTTTCTGAAGACTCAAGTTAGGACTGTTCTTTGTCCTTCCAACTTCTCTTAGAGGCTCTTGGAGTTTTGTAGCTTGTACAAGCATCACTTGGTTCTCTGTCTCTGTCTTCATGTAGTTTTCTTCCCCTCTGACTCTTCTCTTTTGTGTTTTTGTTTTTTTCTCATAAGAGCGCTAGCCACCAGTTTTGAACTGATCTCATGTTAAGTTCCTTAACTTAATTACGTCTAGGTCTGTGGAAAGACCTTGTTATAGATTATATCTAGATGTCCCCCCATAGCCTCATGTGGTTATAGGTGGAGTTTTCCAGAGGTGGCTGAATCTAGAGTGTGTGATACTGGGATTAAGGATGTGATGTTAAGGTTGATGCATGGTGTGATGCTAGGATTAAGTGTTCCCAATCCTGGGCGTGAGTGCTATCTGCTCAGAGGGTAGATATCCTGGATAGACAAGGTATAGGGCTGGGGAGATAGAGCAGAGGTCTAAGCACCTGCCTGGCAAGTGTGAGGACCTGAGTTTGATCCCATGTACCACATTCTATGCCAGCTCAGAAACCAAGTACACCTTGTTGTTGGCCCTGAAGCCAGGCATGGTAGAGCATGCCTGTAATCCCAGCACAGGAGAGGCTGAGACAGGAGCATCCATATGAGTCTGATCTGTATAGTGAGACCCTGTACCAGGAAAGCACTTATTCCACTGAACCATCTCCCCGTTCCCTAAATTGGGGCTTTTTTTTTTTTTGTGGAACCTGGGATTGAACTCAGGCCCTTGCACTTGCCAGGAAAGCACTTATTCTACCCCTGTACCAAATAAATGAAAAGTTTTTAAAAAGAATATAAGGGATGGAAAGGGGGCTGCTATTGTTCTTTGCTTCCTCACTACTTCACTGCTTTGCTGTGTTTCTGCCTTCTGCCCACCGTGGTATGTTTCTTCTCTGTAGTGCCCCTCTGCCATGCCACCCTGCCTTGGAGACTGTAACCTATGAAGTGAGACTTTTAGAAACTGTAAGTTACTATAAGTCTTTCTTTCCTTAACTTTGAGCATCAGGAATTTTAGCTCAGCAATGAGAAAAATAACTAAGATATACCTC
>NW_004524629.1:4934734-4936859 GCF_000260255.1 Octodon degus
GTGGGGGAAAGAGATATATCTCTGTATGTAAGCAGGATGGTTTGGACAACTGTATTGTGCATTTCTGCTGGTCTATGGAAAGGAGTAATTAATGCTTAATTTGTTTTGTCTCCTTTTTCAATTTTTTTCCTTTCTGTCTGTCTGTCTTTCTTTCTTTTTTTGGTGGTACCAGGGATCAAACTCAGGACCTTGCACTTGCCAGGCACTTATTCCACTGAGCTATCTTCCCAGCCTCTCTTCTTAATTTCTCATGTATTTCTTCTTCCAATTTTGCATGCATATATCTAGTAATATGAACAACTAATTTGAAGACAACACTATGCATTACAACAAATAATGTGAAATTCATATTACTTTGGTGAAATTCTGTATCATTTGTAATTTTTGTATTTGCCTTAAAAATAAAAAAAAATTAAAAAAAAGTTTCAGAAGGAGAAAACAGTTTGAACTGAGTTTTAAGGTTACAACCATCTTCTAAATTCCTGGATGGGTAAACCTATTGCCAAGATATGATATGTTACTTTTTCAATGTTGTGAAAGAGTACCTGAGAAAATCAATTTAAAAAGAGGCCAGATTTATTTTAACCCATGGTTTCAGAGATTTCATCTATGACTGACTACCTCTGTTGCTTTCAGATCAGTGCCAAAGCACATTAGGGTCGGGAGCTCAGCATCAACCAATTCTCTGTTCCTCATGATGGCTAGGAACCAAATAATGCAAGGGGTACCAAGGTCCCAGTGTTTTCTTTAGGGTTAAAGCTCCAGTGACCTAATTTCTGCCCCCTAAGTGCTACCTCTTAAAGGTAACACCATCTCCTAATTGAACTACTAGCTGGAGACCATGGCTTCAATCCGTGGCCTCCAGGGAGCATTTAAGCTACAAGTAATAGCATGTGGCAGCAGGTCCTATGAGTCCTCAGAAACCATTTATTTTTGTGTTTGTTATGCTGGAGGTTTGAAGCTTGTTCTTTAGTACATTCTGTAGAAAAGACCCAAGGAACATTATGTACAAAATCTGAGTTTTTGTGTGTTAATAATAGTTTACCTCTGCCTTTTTTTTTTTTTTTAATTTTTAGGGAAGGTTCTACAGGTTGTTCAGTGTCTCACTACTGGATCGTACTCATAGTGATCTGCCTGTTTACAGCCTCCCAAGAGGCATGCGCCACCATGCTCAGTCTCAATTGCCATCTCAGCATTCCTCAGGGGTGGGGCTGGCACAGCAGGCCCGGGGATTGAACCCCCGGCCCCTGTGCCTGCTTGCAGACACTTTAATCTGCTGAGCTATTTGCCTGGCCTACCTCTGCCTCTTTTATACTTGAAAAGTCAGTTTTTCTGAGTATTAATCCTTCACTTACATTTCCTATCCTTGAGGATCTTAAGTAATTACTCTATTTTCTTTTGGCATATACTATTCCTGAGAAAAATTTGGTGATTATCTAATTTTTCTGCTTTATATCACTGCTGCTTTATCCAGGTGTTCAAATAGATTTTTCCTTCAGTTTACAAATATATTTCTTGTTTGTTTTCCTTCTTGCAATGCTGGGGATCCAATCCCAAGCCTCAAGCATGGTATACCCCCAGATCAGGGTACATTTTTAGGCTGTGTCTTAGTGTTTACAATCCTCAGACTGATAAAATTTGGTACACTGCATGCATATTCCTTATACAGTTTAAAACTTTAGACAAATTTTCTTGAATTATAGATTTTAATACTAGTTTTATTCAGTGTGCTTTACAAGAGGCAGGGAGGCAGGTCCCTTGTTAGCACCCATTGCGGTGGTGGACAAGATTTTCCCAGTTTCAGCTGCTGCTGTGCTGCTTTCCAACCCATCCCTGTTGGCTTTTGGGTTCTCCTGTTTTGAGGTCTTCCAGGACTCACTTGTTTTGCTCTGCTTTTCTCCTGCATTAGCATAGGAGGACTCGTGGCTGCTGCTGCTCTGTCCTCACCTAGTATACTTAGGGGCTTTGCAGGGATATCTTGTTACTTACTTTTAGTTTTGCTATATAATTATTGTGATTTTAAGTAGAGATTTAGGCTTATGCAAAAGCTATGCTGTTGCTACTGTCTTCCTAGAATCTTTTTCACTGGAGTAAAAAGAAAATCTCTGCCTTTTTTTTTTTTTTT
>NW_004524629.1:4937459-4951567 GCF_000260255.1 Octodon degus
TGTTTAGACAAGATATCATGTTTGCATCTTGTACTATGAATACTATGAAGATGACAATATGCAATGTATTAATTATTATAACTGTTCTACTAACCTGTTTTGAAACTATCTCCTTGCTATTTCTTTTTCATTAAAATTAATAACAAAACTATTGTCTTATGTTTGAAAACTTTCAATATTATTTGACTAAAAAAATAAAAATTTAAACCTTGGGGTTTTTTTTAAAGATAAAAAGTAAAATTAAATGTTAAAATCCCAAGTGGCTTGTGTGTGGTGAATAAGGGTAGGGAATACCTGAGATAATACTGAAATATCAGGGGATTTAGGAAAAAATGTATGACGACATAGAGACAAAACCCATACCTACAGAAGATAGAGTCAGGCAAGAATATTGAAATATTTCCTTTGTGTAAGATATCATGAAACATAGTCACAGGATTCAAGAGGTAGAAAATAATAAGAATTCAACAGGTAGAGAACTTAGAAAGTACGTAGTCAGTGGTAATTTGCCTAACTTTATACATTCATTTATCATATATTTGCCAAGTTGTAATGATGACCAAAACAGACATGTTTCTTGACTCATTCTGCTTATAGAATAGAGAAAAATGAAAATATTACCTTTAATAACCAAATTGGGTGTGGCTACTAGTATGGATTGTGTCTAGCTGTCCCTCCACCATCTCAGGCAGTTATGGGGTGGACTTCTAGAGTTTGTGATTAATTCATGATCCAGTGCTGGGACTATGGGTATGAGTGCTACACCCAGCCTGGGGCAAACAGCCTGAGTGCAATATAAGGGAGACAGACTCAGTCTCTGTTGTCGTTATTGCCACTACTCTTGCCCTTTTGCTCTTCTTCTTTGCTGTCTTCTGCCACCATGAATGACTGTTCTCTGCCATGTGCCACTCTGCCATGGAGCCAGCCAAGTATAGACTGAAACCTCCAGTAACTGTGAACTAAATAAACCTTTCCTTCCTTAATTTTGGGATTAAGGTGTTTTGTCCCTGAAATGAGCAAAAGGTAACTAAGACCGTGACATATACCTTTCATTATAGCACTCTGAGAGTCTGAGGCAAGAGGATTAGAAGTTCGAGCCCAGCCTGGGCAATTTAGCAACCTAGTGTGATCCTGTGTCAAAATTAAAATAATAATTTGGAAAGGGCTCAAGATTTAGCTCTGTGTATAAAGACTCTGTGTTTAATCATTAGTACCACAAAAAGCAAAAACTGTGGTTGGACATGATGGTGCACACCTGCACTATAGGAGGCTGAGACTGGAGGATTGAAAGTCTGAAAGGGGACCTTAGTGACTTAGTGAAATTCTGCCTCAAAATAAAGAATAAAAAGTGCTCTGAAAGTAGCTCAGTGGAGAGTACACATACCACAAGATAAGTGGATAAATGAATAAGTAAATAAATGTTATATAATTAAAGAACTATGTTTTTAGATCTTTAAAAAAATTTATTTATTTATTTATTTATTTATTTATTTATTTGGTACAGGGCGTAGATATGCAGCTTGGACTTGTAGTGATCTTCCTCTCTCAGCCTACCTGGTGCTGGGACTACAGGTGTGTGCCACCATGCCTGGTTTCGGTGGCCAGCACAGCATGCCTGGAGTTCTGGGGCCAGTATGGCATGTTGTACTGGGGATCAAACCTGGGTCTTTGCATTTGCCAGGCAAGTGCTTAGACCACCAAGCTATCTCCCCAGCCCCAGAACTGTTTATATGTTAAAAGGTATAAACACTGAGTACAAAACAGAGAAACTGTGACTCAGCCTCAGACATGGAAGACCTTGTTTTAGAAGGACCAGAAGCCAGACAGGGTGCTTAGAGCAGAAAGAAAAGAAGGAAATGGCACATGATGAGGTGGACAAGTGAAGGAGAAGCTAGTTCATGCAAGGGTATGGAGGATATAATTAGAAGGCTGTCTTTTTTTCTAACAGAAATGGAAAATGTTGGACAGCTTCACACTAAGAAGTTGTGAGATCAGATTTCTGTCTGACTTGTAAAAATCATTAGATGATGTCATCTCTATTATTTTTAAATAATATATCCATACATGCTCTTAGCAAAGCAGGGAAAAGGGGGACTGCTTCAACTTGATAAAGAAAATCTATACACAAAACCCCACAAAAACTATTGTTAATAGGATTCTTAATAACAGGCATTATGTGTTGAATTGTGGTACCTCCCTCAATTATGTTGAAGTCCTAACCTTTGCTACCTCGGAGCGTAACTTTGGGCCCTAACCTAATCTGATTGTGTCATAAGAAGAGGAAATTCAGACACAGACAGGCCCAGAGGAGGACCGAGGGGGCAAAGTATCCATAGGTTGCCAAAAAAGAGAGGTCTCAAAAGAAACCATCTCTGCTCACAAAAGGTTTTAGCACCTACAGTTGTGACACAATAGATTTCTTTAGGTTAAGCCACCCCATCTGTGCCAGAGATGAACAATTGAACTTTGGAATTTAAAATATAATACAGTTGCATTAGTAGCAAAAAAGGGAAGCACTCAGCTATAAACCTAATAAAATTTGTGTAAGATCTATATGAAGAAAACTAAAATTCTGATAAAAGAAATCAGGAATGTAAATAAACAGAAAAATGACCCAAGTATATAGATTGCTCCAATAGTGTCAAGATATTTCTTTCCCATTAATTTATAGATTTAATGAAATCTAATCAAGACCCCAGAAAGTTATATTACAGATGTACATAAATGCTTTTTCCTATACATAAACTACATCTAGAAAGACTGATTAGAAACTGCTAAGAGAGTTACTGGGCAAACAAGGGATTTGAGGAGATTTGCTTTTTTAGACTATGTACCTTTTAAAATTTGTGCCAACTGCATGTATGTAGATGAAGTTTGGACTAGAAAATAATTTATACTAGCTGGTATAGCTAATTAGTGATAAAAAAGGGAGCTGGGCATCGTTTCTATGACTGTAATCCCAGCAGTCAGGAGTCTGTGGCAAGAGGGCCATTGAGTTTGAGGCCATCCTGGGCTACATAGTGAGACTCTGTCTTTAAAAACAAAATATAAAAGAGGGATTCAGTCCAGGTTCTGGATCTCCTGAATCATAAGCTCAGTGCTTTTTTTTTTTTTTTTTTTCACTGTGCAACTGTATGAAGGTGGTAAGAGAAAAGGTTTCTTTGTTTAGGACAATAAGAGACAGGGATGGAAAGAACCTCATGGTAGATTAGGAATGGATTACACAGAGTTGGGCCAAGTCATGTCAACATTGTCTTATTGATCAGGGAGGGTTGCCCAAATTTTATGCAGTGGGGAATTTCACTAAAATTATACTAGTAGCTTTAATCTTCTCTTTTGGACCATTGCCTCCAATTCACTCAGTCTTGCTTCAAAGGGGTGAATTAAGAGTGTGCCATACTTGTTTGGGCTGCTATAACAAAATACCATGGACTGATAAATTTCCATGCCACAGAAATTTCTCTCTCTCGCAGTTCTGGAGGCCATGAAGCCTAAGATCAAGGTAGTAGCAGATTTGGTGTCTACTGGGGGCTTTCTGCTTCAAAGATGGCCTTTCATTGCTGTATCTTTACAGGACAGAGGAACAAGGGAGCTCTTTTGGGCCAGCTATACAGGAGATACTGGAGGGACAAGGTGAGGAGAGAGCATAGTGTAACCATCCAGCAATTAATAGCTAAGGAGAAAAGGTCTGGGACAAAGGCATTTGGATCAATGCTACCGTTCCCATTCCTGCCTACCTTTCACACTGATTGCTTTTTCTCTTGGACAAAAGATTCAGGAAACTGTGCTGAAATTAGAATTACTTCTCAGTGTTGTGAAAGAGTCTAGGATCTAAAAGTCATTGCATTTCACTTGTAAGCCCAGCTGTAATGCAATGATTTGCATTTATATAGCAACATTCATCTAAGGCAGGAACGTGCTTCCCCAGCACTAATTTGTTAATCCTCACCCAATGTCCTTGTGAAGGAGCTGGCAAGCATGATTATCCTTAGTCCACAAAAAAGAAAAATATAACCACTGAGAGGGTAATTTGGATATGAATGGGTTGAGTTTATATAGGAAATTAGATCTAATATTAATATAAGTTCCTTTAAAGGAGCTATAAATGATTGGCTCAAAACAGTGATGTTCAGATTCGTCAAAAATTTTTCGTAAGTGAATATCTTACTTTGGCTATATAATCAGCAGAGTCTGATTATTATTTAGGTTTTATGCACCCTGAACAATGAATATCAAGATTTCTCTCATGGGATTTCAAGTCACATTTCTTCTTGACTAACAACTTTAGAGCCTAGGAGTTATAGACTTAATGAAAAGAATTACAAAGTCAGGGTAATGAATGATACAAGAAAGGCTCTTGTTGGTTTAAACAAGTTAGTAGCAATTTATTTTGGTTTTTGAACTTTTTAATAGTCAACTTAAAAATAAAAACTGGGCCAGACATTGTGGTATACACATGTAGTCCCAGCTACTTGGAAGGCAGAAGCAGGAGGATCACTGGAACCTAAAGGTTGGAAGCCAGTGGGGCAACAGTGTAGCTCTCTTTCAGTTATTATTATTTTTTTAATGCAAGCTATGAGGCATGCCTGCTTATTTGGCTTCAGTTTTCTTCACCCTTAAATTGACTCACAAATATACCTTATTATCAGTTATCTGTTAACTGCCTGCATTTTCTCTTTTCAACCTGATTCCCATTGTAAAAATCTTCCTGGTGACTGCGAGACCACACGGAGCTTTACTCCTTAATGCAGTGCCTTCGTAATGACTGCCCTGTCCAGAAGGTTCTTGTTTTACTAAGATGAGCCCTATTGTAATATAATACCGAAACTCTGCTCTTTTCTGATTTCCAAGATGAAGTGAGGTGAATTTTTCCTTGGGCTAGTAGGTTAATGGAAAAAGCCAAGTCACCATCTATTTTACTTTACAAATATATCCCAGGCCATATTTATGTATTTCAAACATGATTCTCAGGAATCTGCCTTCTGGTACCTGATCATTGCTTGGCTTAGTGGAACAATGATGACAAGATCCATAATTTGACATGGTGGCAAAGGTGGTGTGTTATCTACATGTAGGGAAGTTTTCTGCTTGGAAGTTTAAATCACAGTTTTGCGTAGAGGAAAAATAAAATAATTTGGGGTAGTAAGGTGGGTTCAGGTCATGTCGCTGTTACCAATAGTCTTGTAAAGAGAAGAAATAAAGTGATTTGGGGTGGGAAGGAGGATTTGGGTCATAACTCTATTACTTACAGGGTTGCTATCTCTTTGGCATCTGTATGCTTTCTGATCAGGGGCAGACATTAAGAATGTGTGTGCCTACATGCATTCACACTTACTGATAATCCAAGGGCAAGGGCAAATGAGCCAGGAACATATGGGCTGTCTTTTGTTATTGTCATTCAGTATTTAGTAACTCCAAAAATCCAATAACTGATGTTGTGCCTGCTTGGTTTGATAGCATTTCTTCAAGGTAGATGGAAGGCAGCAAGAAAAGATACAGCTGTAATGATATAATTTTAATAGTGAAAACAGCCTTTATTTTTCACTTATGGAAATGGCTAGGGGGTAGGAGAAGGAGAAAGAGATTGCAAATTATTTTTATCACTCCAGAAAATAATTCTAAATGGAAATTTTAGTGGTACAGTACTCTCTCAACAATCTTAGCTGCAAAAGATAGGATGAAAACTAGAGAAAGATACATGATCAAAACACTAGATAGTACACAAACAAACATCCCATTGTAATAAGATATCATCAAACAAAGGTAGAACATTTTGTTTCTGTCTTTAGTCTCTAAATACTTACTCTGGTTTTATTTATTCATTTATTTGACCCCACATGCCCCAGTCTCTTCCCTGTAACCTCCACTCAGTCCATCTGTCTTGGGTGGGGCTGATTCTCTTCCTATGCTCCAGAGATGAGGACATACCCAATGCCTGGGGCACCAGAACACTCCATCCCCCAGGTATTGGAGCTAAGTCAGGTAGTGACCTAACCTAAGCCAAGACAAGGAGATCAGCTTCTGGATTTTACTGTAGCTACTGGGAGAGAGTTGCTCTTTTTCTTTTTTCCTTTCTTCTTTTCTTCTTCTTTTTTTAATTTTGAGTCTTAAAAATTATCTTTAGTTTTAAAAAGTTTATATGTGCAAACCAGAAATAAAAACACAAGAAGCAAAGAACAAGGTCATTTGCAGTCACAAGCAGCTTAGTTGGGTGTGTCATTCTTGGTCCCACGTATGTACGTGTACAACGTGCCATTTTGTGTGACTGAAATTGTACAATGTGTTTCATGCTTTTCCACACATCATGAATATTCACTAATTCAGAATCTACAAGAGTATTTTTGATAACCAAGAATACACTACACCAACTCAATCTGTTAGAAAAAAATTATAATCCTGGCTTTTTGGGAAAAAAATCTTAACTGAAGATAAAAATGGTAATAGACCTCTAGATAGAAAGTATTGGCACAGTTGCAATTAAAATTCTTCATTTCCTTAATGTTCAATTTAAAATGAGACACAAAGCAACAGAGCACACTAAGCATGTGCCTGAGAGCTATTAGATCTCTGCCATGAAGAAGGTTTGTTTCCACTGAATTATTAAAGTATTCCTAGAATATAGGTGGACACATGCATGGGCACACACACACATGCACACACACACACACACCCATGCACGCTTGCATGCACACCCACAATTCTCACACATGCACCCATGCATGCTTGCATGCACACCCACAATTCTCACCAAAATCTGAACATGCTGCACACATCTCTCTTTATTAGGGCCGGGGAGATGGCTCAGTGGAATAAGCGCTTCCCTGGCAAGCGCAAGGGTGTGAGTTCAATCCCCGGTTCCGCAAAAAAAAAAAGAAAAAAATCTCTCTTTATATGCTTACTTCTGCCCTTCTGCTCCCAGGCTAATGATACACACTGCACAAAGGTGTGACAATTCCAAGCCCAAGATACATCTTTTCATCAATTATAACAGAAAGATATCTATGAGTTGACTACTCTGTGCCTCTAGTTTTTACCATACATTGTCACTTTAAGACATTTATAAAGCATAGAGGTTGTGTGGTAGAGTATGAACTTTGTGCACAGTACAAGCAAGTACATTACCAAAAGTACACATAAAATCCTCTTGCAGATATGGAGAAATAGCAAAGAGCTCACCTTTTGCCCTCTTCACCATGTCAGTGACTTAGTTCAGGACCACATCTAGCTCTAAGAGGTGGCTTTGTTAAAGATCATTTCCAAAAGATAGTTTTTCCTAAAAACTAACAGAGACACATGTATAGGGATTATGTCACACTTCTAACATAATTTGGGCATTGACTTGTCCTTTAACACTCAGTGACATTAACTATAGTGTACATGTAGAAAAATGACAAGACAGCCTGAACTAAATTTAACTCCCCCCCCCCCCGCTGGGTTAGCTCATGGCTGGGTTAGCTCACTCTGAGGGTGGGGCTGGCGTGGCATGTGGTGCTGGGGATTGAACCACAGTCCCCTGCGCCTGCATAAGCTTACCTAAGCAAGAACTTTAGACTGCTGCTCTATCTCGAAATAGCCTATTCTCCAAGACATCAAGTTCAACCATTCCATTCCCAAAATGCAACCATTCCTATGAAGAACAAGAAATACTTAAAAGGTGTTACTTTGACCTTGACTTTTACATGTGTGGATTTTTTTTTTTTTTTTTTTTTTTTGAGAGCGAGAGAGGGTCTCACTGTGTAGTTTAGCCTGGCCTTGAACTCACCATGCAGCCCAGGCTGGTATTGCACTCACAGCAGTCATCTTGCTTTAGCCTCTCTAGTGCTGGGATTATAGGCATGAGCTACTATGCTTAGCCATGTGTGAATTTTAAACATCTAGAAAAATTAGATGTTTCCAAAATACCTTAAATTTCTCACTAGTATGGTGTCATTGAGTAAATTACACTTGTACTTAATGAAAGCTATTTTATTTTTATTTTTTACTGACTACTTCATAAATGCTTACAATATGATCATTTTGCCAAGTAAAGTTAAATTCTTTTTTTTTTAAAAATTATATATATATATATATGTGTGTGTGTGTGTGTGTGTGTGTGTGTGTGTGTGGCCAGCTCAGCCCACCAGGGGGCGGGGCTGGCTGGCATGTGGTGCTGGGGATTGAACCATGGTCCCAGTGCTTGCTAAGCTTGTTCTAAGTAGGTGCTTTAGACCACTGAGCCATCTCACCAGCCCAAGTTAAATTCTTAACATCATTCAACCCTTGATTTTCTTTGTCATGTTACGTTGCCAGGTCATCTTATATTTTTATTCCCAAGTGAACAAATAGCAACAGCAACAAAAGTTATTGTGAAGTATCATCTAAATAGGAACACTCTGGCCTAGAACCCTTTACATTTTCCATCTTTTTGACCCAGAGCACAAATATAGTCACATGTAATACTTAGAAGAGACTTTAATAATTTCATTCCTTACATGGTTTTAAGAATGGTCTTTCTCATAAATTTTAACACAAAGAATATTCAACGTGTTAATTTACTAATCCTACTATCACACACTTGCAAACTCTTTAACATCTAGAAAGACTAGACACAAATTAGGGCTGTTTTGCCTTTTATATACAACTATGTACAAGGAAAGTGAAACAAAATGCATAGACATAGACATAGGGACAATGGTCAATTGTGTTTCATCAAAGCCACGTTGATTGAAAGCTCTTTGCACTTTTTTTTCTTCCTTCTTGTGAACTAGTATAAATATGTGTACTGCTCAGAGGAGTGGTTTGATCATTATATTTCTTAAAGACAGTATTTCATTATTAATCTTAACAAAAAGATAGCTACAAACTGTGCTTTCCTGTTTACCCCTTCTATATTAATACTAGGAAGACTAGATGTTTCAAATATGGACTGAAATTTGTCCACTATATACACAACAGAATTGAAAAAAGTACACCTAGATAACAGTGGTTACACATGAAACCATCTTCTAAATAGAAGGATTATGGCCTAGAATCCTTCATTTCTTCTCTCTTTATCACAACTAATACAGACACATGTGCCACTCAAATGTGATTTTACAATTATACTTTCAAAAGTCCTTTTCAGAAGATAGCATTTCTGTGAATTTTAACACAAAGTACACAAAATGTATTAGTTTACTAATGCTTTTGCTATACATTGGCAATCTCTTTAATATCTGGAGACTAGATATTATACAACTAGAGTTCACAATACACTAATATATACAGTATAGTAAAATAAAATTAATATAACACAAGAGCAATGCATAAGCTGAAATTTTCTTTCTTTTTTAAAAAATGATTTATTTATTTATTTATTTGGTACAGTGTCTTAGTACACAGCTTGGACTTATAGTGATTCTTCTGTCTCAGCCTTCCCAACACTGGGATTACAGATGTAAGCCACTACACCTGGTTTCGGTGGCTTGCACGGCATACTCCAGGGCTGGCACAGGGATCCAGCCCAGGTCCTTGTGCTTGCTAGGCAGGTGCTTAGACTGCTGAGTTATCTCCCAAGCCCTAAAATTTTCTACCATACACTTAAAATACCTTCTGCAATTTCTTCCTTCCCACCTCCTTTAACCCAATGAACAAGTACACACATTAGTTCTAAAATGGCTTAACCGTTCTCTTTCCAAATGTAGCATCTGCTTTTTTTTTTTTTTTTTTTTGTACCAGGAATTGAACTCAGGAGCTTGTGCTTGCCAGGCAGTGGCTGCACTGCTGAGCTATACCCTGACCTATAGCATCTGTTTTTAAAAGCTATTTATAGACAATGTTACTCTTCTACTTCTACTTTTAAGTATACCAAGCATTTTTAAATACCTACAACCAGATTTTTATATAAGAACACATCTGCTGTCATACAACACAGATAAGTAAAGTTGCACACGTAGCAATGGTTATAATCTGAAGTATCTTCTAAATATACCCACCCTGAGCCTTGTACCAGCCTCTCCTCACTTTGCCTTCAACCCAGTGGACAAGCATTAGCATATGCAATGTGAGAGATGGTTGAATCCAAAATTCTTTTACAGAGGATAAGCTTTTCTGTGAATTTGAACAAAAAGTGTACAAAATGTGTGGTCGGTAATAACTGCTTTGTCATATACTCACAACTTTGTTAATAACTAGGGACCATATGTTGCAAAATTTGAACTTATTTACACATTATATACATTATCCACATATGAAAACAAAGTCCAGAATATCCAAAAATCCAAAATACAGAAAAATGATGTCTAAAAATGTCTGAGTACAAATGCACTAGCATGAGGAGGTGGCCTGACAGTTCCATTCCCAAAGACTATGTTTCACATGAATTTTTAGTAAAAGATTTTTACAAAGAGATATTACATTACAGATATCACAAAGTGATACCTATAGTTAACATACTCACTTTCAAATGTCTGGGTAAGACTAGATATTTCAAGTTGGGACTCAATTTGTTCATTATATATACAGCAGTCTTGGATAAAGAGCACATATATAATAATTATAATTTGAAAGTCTTAAAAATACGAACCTTTTAGTCTAGAACTCTTCCTTTCTCCACTAACCGAGTGCTCTAAAATGCTCAGCTTTTCAGAAGACAGTATTCTAGGTATTTTAACACAAAAAGTACAAAATTTTTCAGGTTACTCAGCCCACATGACCATCAATTGATGAATGAATACAGATGATTTTTTTATACAGTGGAGTACTACTCTGCAATAAAGAAGGGTAAAAGGATGCCCCTTGAGACCATATGCTTAAGTGAAACAGATCATATATCTATATCTATATCTATATCTATATCTATATCTATATCTATATCTATCTATCTATCTATCTATCTATCTATCTATCTATCTATCTATATCTCACATTATTTCTCTGGCATGAGAAACCGAAAGAGTAAATAGGCCCACAATGTATAACAGATATTGGGAAATAGGAAGGTAATATTTAAGTAAGAAGGGGAACAAGAGAGGGAGAAGAGGAAAGGAAAGAATGGGGGAAAGAGAATAGAAGGAAAAATGGAAACAAAGCTTTTGTAAACAAGGAGGAGAAAAGGGATTGACGGGAAGGATTGAGATTGTGGAAAAAAAACAATCAAGATATATTATATAGAAGGATAAGTTTCCTACGATGAAAGTCATCATTATGCATATCTAAAATATACCAATAAGGCGCCAGGGAGATGGTTCAGTAGAATAAGCGCTTCCCTGGCAAGTGCAAGGGGCTGAGTCCAATTTCGGCTATGCAAAAAATAAATGAATGAAATATACCAGTAAAAGTAATTTTTAAAAAGAAAAAATTAGTTTATTAACTCATTTAAAAAGACTCAATATTGCAGCAGGGCTCGTTTGTCCTTTGCATCCCCTACATGCACAGCAAAATCAGTCAAACTGCACAGACCTGAGGAATGTGTCCTTGCCCTGCTCCGCATTTCCTTCTCTCCCGAGAACCAGTACTTAAAGACAGTGTCTTCTACTTATGAATGATCTGGCTGTTCTCCCAATAAACTAACACTTCGTGTGAGTTTTAACAAAAAGAAATTTAAAGTAAAATGTGTTATTTTATTTCTTTTCATTTACTTTTATTTGTATTCATTTATTGAATACAGGATCTCACTACACAGTTCAGACTTGTAGTGGTCTGCCTTTCTCAGGCTCCCTAGCGCTGGAATTACAGGCATGTGCCACCATGCCTGGTTTCAGGGCAAGCATGGCATGTGGTACCTGGGATCGAACCCATGTCCTTGCACTTGCCAGGCAGGCGCTTAGACTGCTGAGCTATCTCCTCAGCCTCTACCATTACTTCTTAACATGTATCAGCTACTCAAGAAAATCTATAAAGACATTTCAATAAAGTAATTAGCACACACACACAGACACACACAGACACACACACATATATATATATATATATATATATATATATATATGAAAATACATACACAAAACAATGATTAAATACAAATACAGTCTCACATGGAATCAGCCTGGTCCCAAAGGACTTTCTTTCTTCTTACTGCCTTCTGTTCCATGACCTTTATCCAAGTGAAGAAACATGAAGTTCCTCCCACTAGAGAAACAATGTGGTATTTAAGCATTTGTGTATGATTTACTCCAGTGAGGAGTATAGATTCTTTTTTCCTCTTCCTTCCTTTCTCTCCCTTCCCTAGATACCCTCTCTTTTGAACAATTCTTATTTCATAATATTTTTAAACACTTTGCTCCTTACTTACACATTTAGAATCTCATACCAGAGAAAAAACACAATATTTACACATATGAGTTTAATTTATTTCATTTAAGAGTTCTTGCTTAAGGTACATTCACTAACCTAGAAATGTCTTGAGTTTATCCTTCTGTATGGCTCAGTAGTACTCTGTTGCATAAAAAAATCTACTGCCTTATCCATTTCTCAATGAATGGGCATTTTGGTTGTTTCCAAGATTTAGCTATTACAGATTGTGGTGTTATAAATATGAGTGTGTATATATCGCTGTGGTATGATGTTTTTAATTCTTCCAGGAATATACCTGGAAGTGGAATGGTTGGATCAAATGGAATCTCTAAACCTAGTTTTGTTTTTTTTTTTTATGTGTTTGGTACAGGGTCTCACTATGCAGCTCAGACTCACAGTGATCCTCCTGTTTTCAGCTTTCCCAGTGCAGGGATTACAGGTGTGTGCCACCATGTCTAGTCTCGGTGGCGGGCTCAGTGGGGTGTGGGGAGGGAGAGAGGTTGGGGGCTGGTGTGGCATGTGGTGCCAAGGATTGAACCCCAGTCCCAGCGGTGCTTAGTCTGCTGAGCTATCTTGCTGGCCCTAAATCCTAGTTTTCTGAGGAATCTCCCACACTGATTTCCATCGTTGCACCAGTCTACACTGCCACCAACAATGCAGAAGGATTGGTTTCTTTATATCCACAACCTAGAAAGCATAAATAAGGACCAAATGTATAACAGATACTGGGGCTAGGAAGAAAATATTCATTTGTATTTTCTCTGCATGGTGCTGTTTATGATAGAGCTTAGCCTTCGGGCCAATCAATATTTTTTGCCTTCTTTGAGTGTTCATGAGCCTCTCGACTTTCCTTCTTTCTCTTTTTCTCATGGCAATCCAGGTGGTACCCATAGCATTTACAGTATAATTTAATATATTCATTTTGTGGCATGATGACAGCTGCAGAGCCACTGCGGGTGGCCTCAGGTGTGCAAAGAGAAGTCCTAACTTTGGGGTGTCCCAGACACATGAGCTGCCTCTGTGCAGCTGAAAACAGGAAAGCCAAACTCAGTTTCAAGGAGTCATTTTCAAAGGATTTTTAAATGTGATTTAAAAAAAAAAAACAAATGATAATTCAGAAGACATGCAATTTCTTAACCCTATTTTATTATACACACACAACTTTTTAAAAAAGTTGGGAGGAATGCTGAGTGTAGCTTTTCCATATTATGTATAGAGGCCTTCTAAAAATGGAGAGTAAATGTTCCCAGAAGGGTAGTGGATTTCCACATAGCCAAACATGGAATGTAACCTTATTGTTTCTCTCTTTGCTAAACACCCAAGATCTGCTGACAATTCATCCATCCACCTTATTAAAGACAGCTAAGTTAGAAAGTAAAAGGCAGTTGGGGGTACTGAATCAAAAGATTAGACATCCCAAAGCTGCATCAGGAGATGGACTGGAAGAGAGCCTGGCCTGCAAGCCTTTCTAGAGTTAAATAGCAGTTTGAGATTATAACTCAATCAGCACCCGCTGGTCCAGTGAGCCCAGATAAGGTGACATCAGATATCTAGTGGGTGACTGGAGCACCCTGAACTACATGCCTATCCCTTCTCTGAAATTGTTCTGACCTTTCTATATTACAGTGACAGATAAGCAAAAGTTAGCAATACACACGGTGTCACCCTCCCTGTATGCTGGCTATTTAGATGAACCAATTCATTATAGTCTATTTTGGCTTTGTTCTCCCAAAAAATCCCCCTTCAGATCTACAGCCATAGTTGGGGGTCAGGGAACCCCTACTCAGACATTCTTTACTCCTGCTTTGATGTGTCATTTTGAAGGCCAAATGTTTTTGGGTTTTTTTTTTTTTTTT
>NW_004524629.1:4953554-4963472 GCF_000260255.1 Octodon degus
TCTTTGCAGGGAGTTCTGCTGAAGGGTTCCGTGCTGGGCCTGCATGCAGCCTGGGTCAAATGAGGATCCCCGGGCCCCGGGTCATCTCACTCACTTGCCGGGCCTGCACTCTGGGTCTATTCAGGATCCCGCGGCCTGAGTCATCTCACTCACTCGCCGGGCCTGCACTCTGGGTCTGTTCAGGATCCCGCGGCCTGGGTCGTCGCCCCAAATGTTTAATTATGAGTTTCTAATTGTCCCACCATGCCTTACTCCTTTGCTAGGAAGAGATTTTAGCAAAATTGCAGGCAATTACCAAATTTTAATGAAGACCAAAATGGTTTTTAACTGTTGGGACTATACCAGGCCTCCTTGCCATAGTTAACCAACAGGTGGGTCTCACTGCATGGTACAATAAAATACCTGAGTTAAGAAAATCCTTCCTTTACATGTCAGAAAAAGGAATTGTTTTGGGTGTCTTGACCCAAAGCTACTGGATAGCCACTGTGCCTGAGAGCAATAACAGTTACATGTATGTTAACAGAGGAAGAGTTTTGGACAGAGACTAATAGTCCTGACTCCCCATTAGGTCAGGGCTATTCTGTAGTCAAAGTGTTACTTGTGATTAATAGAGGAATAGCTTAGCAAATATCAGTCCATGTTCTTAAACACTCCCAAGGTTATAAAAACTTGCACTACTCTTTTTTTTAAATAAGAGCAGAATATATTTATTAGAGAAAGAAAGCTTCTGTCTGAGAGAGAGAGAGAGAGAGAGAGAGAGAGAGAGAGACAGACAGACAGACAGACAGACAGACAGACAGGTTCCTTTGTGTTGAGGAAGATCCTGCCCTTTTAAAGGTATTTTTATAGGGCAAAACCATGAGATAAGGTGGGTCCAAGGTGGAGGAGACTGAGAAATCACAATGTGCATGAGGTAGGACAAAACTATCATCAACCAATAAGATTATGAGCATAATTGTTCAGGTAATATTGATTAAATTGGGATTAAATGAGAAAGCAAGTCATGAAACAAGTGAGCATGGAACAGTACAGGAACTCTTTCTATAGGGAGTTAGGTCAGTGGCTCTTCCTGGCTTCCTTAAGGTGATTGATACCTATTTAGAATATCAGTCCCCAATTTCTATCCAAGGAAAGTATGTGGGTGCATTTGTTTCATCTTTTGTTTTGAGGGACACCTCCCTCACAGTTGCAATATATCTTGTCTTCTGAACTGGCCCCTTCAAAGGCCCACCTCTATCTGGTATAATAATTTTTTTAACCTAACTTAGATATCTATAACATTCTTCCTCTGAAGAAGTATCCCTAACTACCATGAGGCAGCAAAGGGTGATGATTGATCTGGTTCTTAAGGCTGAAGGGGGTTGTAGCTGTTGATTGGCAGTAAGAGATACTCCACCAAGGGTCTAACAGAAGGCCCTTGATAAATGCCAGGCATTCTCATCTTGGGTAGGCATATAGCTTCACGCCTGGAGGAGAAAAGTTCAAAGGAACAATCAAGTATGCATAGACCAAATAATAGGATCAATAGGATAATTAAAAATATAGTCAATAAAAATTTGCACCAGGAAGAGCTAGTAATAACTTCCCATAAAGAGGACAATGACGAGGTCCAGGAGAGTTCAGAGTCTGACACGTCATTCATTTGTCATCTAATATCTTGAACAACTATTGAGATACTAGCATAAGGATCAGGAATGTACACACAACATTCAGTTTTTACATTGCCCAAGTACCACCTGCACTGTTCTTAGAATGTCTGATGTTATCTGATTTTGGAGGAAAGTTTGTCCCATTAACTTGACTTTTTTGTTTAGAAGAGAATAGATGCAGTATCATTTAAGGCCCACTGAATATAGTTAGTTAAGGCCTTAATATATTCTTATAACCCCCCTCTCAACAAGGTTGGCCAATACATCCCAATAAAGGGAATCTAGGATATTTGTTATTGGTTTTATCTTTGTGATTATTTGGGTTTTGGCAGTCTTTAGGTAAGAATAAACACATTTTTAAGAAATTAGATTATGTATAATCAAAGCATGGCACTAGAGCTGATAGATAAATCTAGAAACTGTTCTTAAGGGGCTGGAATAGCAATTTGAAACCACTGGCTCTTACAGCCCTTTACTGATGGTGTCTGATATTTTGTCATAAGTTCCTCTAGCTTTAGCTGTAATAACAAATTTTTGATGATTATGAAAACCAGATTATAACAATTAACACACTATTTTTGACTAATGAAAAACTCAGTCTAAGCACCATTTTGATTAGTTGGCTCTAGGTATGTATTACTATATTTGTATAGGATAAAATCTCTCTCCAGGATGGCAGCTGGGCTTTTCGGTTAACCAAAAGGAATGGGTGAAGAGAAAGTCATACCAATTACAGCTTAAGTGAGTTATTTTTTTCTAGTGGTTCTTTATATTGAGGTTGATAGTTAGAAGGAAAGCCAGGATTGGAGAAGAACAGAGGTATGCACCAATGGCCAGCAATAGGCTGGCTTTTCTTCTATAGTCATGATTACTCAGGGTTCCTCCACAAAGATGAACACTTGGCCAGAGGGAGGAGGCAGAGTGCCCTGTGGCCCTTTAGTCTTGTTAGACCACCTGGGGTGATGAATCTGAGCTCTGGGGCCTCCACCTCAGAATGCAGTCTTTCTTCCAGGCACCTTTGCAGTCATGGTGCAACATGGGGGCCTCTTAAGGCAGTCCTCTTTTTTTTTTTTTGCGGAACCGGGGATTGAACTCAGGCCCTTGCGCTTGCCAGGGAAGCGCATATTCCACTGAGCCATCTCCCCAGCCAAGGCAGTCCTCTTAAGGTGTCCTTGTTGTCCTTATCTCTTTAGTAGTAGCAGTTAAGCCCATTCACTGAGCTCTTCTTGGAGCCCAAAGAATCAGACTTAAGGTCTGGTTTTTTTTTCCTTAAGGCCACAACAAAGACAGCTGCCCTCCTCTCTCCTTATTTTCTCTTCTTAGCTTTGTTCCCAGGTTAGATTATGGAATATAAAGAAGGCAGTTTTTGCTAAAGTATCAAGTGAACTATGTGGAGCAAAGTTATCTTTTGTAACTTTTTCTAATATCTAGAGCTGATTGGGTAATAAACATGCTTTTAAGTATAATCTGCCTTTCTATTGAATCAGGATCTATGAACAAATGTTTTATCTATTTATATTTTTATTTTAAAAAGAAAAAAGTGGTAATACAAAATTTCAAACATGATAGTATGTCAGTAATAATAGTGAATACATTGTGTATTGTTATCTTCAAAGTAGGTGCTCAGACTACAAGATGTATGCATGAAAAACTGATCAAAAACATAAGCACAAACTTTACTTTTCAATGAATGAATAGAAATTAGTGGTATAACTATCTTAGTTAATATACATTATATATTTTTCTTTCCCCCTCTTTCTTTTCTCATTTTCCCCATCCCAGTTTCTCTTTCCTTTTAAACAATTTCTATCCATTTCACAATATCTATTGAACATTTAGGATGTTATTTACTCTTTCAGCTTCTTACTCTAAGGAGACAATACAGTGTTTACATGTGTGATTTATTTCTCTTATGAGTATGGACTCAAGTTGCATGCATTTAGCTATAAAAAATCTCAAGCTTATCCTTTGTTATGGCTGAGTAGTATTCCATTGTATAAAAATACCACATCTTTTTAATCTATTTCTCTGATAAGTATTTCAATTGTTTCCAAGATTTAGCTATTGCAAATTGTGCTACTATAAATACGGGTACACATACATCACTGTGTTGTGATTTTTTTTTTTTATACTAGGAATCAAACTCAGTGCCTTTCACTTTCTAGGAAGGCACTTAAGCCACTGAACTATCTTTCTGACACTGGTGTAATGTTTTTATTTCTCTGGAAAATACCCAATAGGGAAATAGGTCAAATAGGAGTTCCAATTCTAGTTTTTTGAGGAAGTTCACACTGATTACCACAGTGGTTGCACCAGAAGGATTTCTTTCCCCCTCCCCACCTCTCCAGTATTTATTATTGGTTGATTTCTTTTATGAGCAGAATATATTTATTGAGGGAAAGAAAGCTCCTGTCCGAGAGAGGGATAGAAGGGGGGGCGCTGAGCGGGTAGTCTCCCTTGATTTCTTGGTGATAGCAATTCTTTCTGGGGATGAGATGGAATGCCAGTATTGTTTCAATTTGCACTTATCAAACGACCAATAATGTTGAACATTTTTTCATGTATTTATTTTCCATTTGTATTTTTTCATCTGAGAAGTACATAGTCATCTCAGATGCCCATTTTTGGATTGGATCTTTGAATTGGGGGATTTATTTTTCAATTCTTTATATGTTCTAGATAGAAGTCCTTTGTTTGAGGGACAGTTGGTAAAATATTTTGCCCACTCTGTCAATTGTCTTTTCATTCTGTTGGTTATTTTGTTTGACGTGAAAAAGCATTTTAGAAAGATGAGATCTAGGTGTTGATTTTTAAAAATATTTTCCATGCAGTTTGGGTTTTGTTCATACCCTCTACCTATCCCTATGTATTTAAGATTTCTATATACTTTCTTGTCCAGTAGATTTAGTATGTCTATTTTTTTAAATGTTTTTAATTTTTTTGGTGGAACCAGGGATTGTACTGAGGCTCTTGTGCTTGCCAGGCAAGTGTTTATTCCACTGAGCCATCTCCCTGGCCCCCTAGTGTGTCTATTTTAATGTTTAGATCTTTAATCCATTTTGACTTTAGTTTAGTGTATGATAATAGACATGGATCTATTAGTCTTCAGGATGTGGAAGGCCAGTTTTTCCAGCACACTTATTATTCACTAGAGGCTTTCTTCTAGTGAATGTGTTTGGCCCTTTCATGAAAGTAAAGGTGGCTGTGTATATTTGTATTTGTGTCTGCATCTTCTAATCTGTTCCACTGATAGTCAGGTTTGTATTTTTACCTTAACATGCTGATTTTTATCACAGTGGCTTTGTAATATAATTTTAAGTCAGATATTGTCATGCCATGTGCTTTGTCTTATTTGACTGGGATAACTTTTGCTATTCTATATCTCTTCTGGTTTCAGATGAGTTTTAGAAATGTTTTCTCTAGATCTGTAAGGTATACTAATGATATTTTGATTTGGATTGCATTAAATATGTATAGCAGTTTTGGAAGTTTGGGCATTTTCACAAGGTTGGTTTTTTTCTATCCATGAGCAAGGAATATTTTTTCATTTTCTGATATCCTCTTCAATCTTCTTTTCCAGAGTATTATTGTATTCAATATATAAACATTTCACTTTGTCAGATTTTTAAAATGTATTTGGTACAGATTTTTTTATATGCTTTTGGACTTTGTCAGATTGATTCCTAAATATTTCATTTTTTGCATGCTATTGTGAAGGCTGTGATTTCCCTAATTTGTCTTTCAATGAGTTTGTTGTTTGTGTACAAGAATGCTATCAATTTTTGAGTGTTGACATTGTATCCAGATATGTTACTCAATTTGATTATTAAATGTGGAAGTCTTGTGGTGGAGTTTTTGAGATCTTCTAGGAAGAGTATCATATCATCTGAAAATAATGATAGTTTCACTTCTTCCTTTTCTATCTGTATCCTTCTACTTCTCTCTGTTGTCTAAGTGCTCTGGCTAATGTTTTCAGGACTGTATTGTATAGGAATGGTGGTCATAGTCATCATTGTCTTGTTCCTGGTTTTAAAGTAGAACCTTTCAGTTGTTGTCCATTTAGTAGGATGTTGGCTATTGGTTTGTCAGGGAAGGCTTTCATCAGATTTAGGTAAATATTATCTATTCCAATTTTCTGTGAGGTTTTTATCATGAATGAGTGTTGGACTTTATCCAAAGCTTTTTCTGAATCTATTAAAAAGGGTTTTTAAAAAATAGTATTTGCACTGTCTCCAGTTTTCTCATTAATTCCAATCAATTTAATGTTGAGTGTAGGCAGGCACTTCATGAACAAAACCCAGACTGCATGTGAAACACTATAAAGAATAAACAAAGGGCATATGACCTTATTAAAAGACTTTTAAAAAAAATTTTTATTTTATTTATTTATATGTGTGTGTGTGTGTGTGTGTGTGTGTGTGGCCAGCTCAGCCCACCAGGGGCAGGGATGGCTGGCATGTGGTGCTGGGGGATTGAACCGCGGTCCCTGTGCTTTGCTAAGCTTGTTCTAAGTAGGTGCTTTAGACCACTGAGCCATCTCATCAGCCCATTAAAAGACTTTTGTGCAGCAAAAGAAATCACCAACAGAGTGAAAAGACAACCTATACAGTGGAAAATAATTATAGCCAGCTGTCTTACAGATAAAGGACTTCTATCTAATACATAGGTTCTGAGGTTGCATTTTGTTCCTTCTCTTCATTTTGTGTAGCACTGTCTTCTGCCCTTTGTTGTAGATCTTTGCTGTAGTTGTAACCTTCACAGGTACTGAAGTTCAGGTGGAGCTCTACAGAGTTTGGAGTTATCCAGCTGCGTCTGGCTTAGGTCTGGCTGCTGTGCTCAGCTCCTTCCTGCTGCGGACCTGGGCTAGGACTGGGTCTGGGGGTTCCCGGAAGTCGGCAGCAATTCCGGACCTGGGCTAGGACTGGGTCTGGGGGCTCCCGGAACTCGGCAGAAAATCCTACTCGGCGGGCGGGGTGGGGGAGGCACTGCAGAGTGGTGGGGGGCGGCCCGAGGGACTGGTCCCGCCTGCGCAGGGTAGCAGGAAGCTCTCCACACACTCACCGGACCTGGGCTAGGACTCTCTATCTAATACATAGGAAGAAGTGAAAAAAACAGATCCCTCAAATTCAAAGACCCAGTTCAAAATGGGCATCTGAAGTGCATATGCATTCCTCTCATGAAGAAATATAAATAGCAAATAAATATTTGAAAAAATGTTGAACATAATTGGTCTTTCTAGAGATGCAACTTAAAATAATTCTGGGATTCCATCTCATCCCATAAAGAATGGGCATCATTAAGAAATCAATCAGTAATACTGGAGAGGTTGTGGGGAAAAAGAAACTGTTCTCCACAGTTGGTGGGAGTGTAGACTGATTCAGCCACTGTAGAAATCAGTGTAGATATTCCTCAGAAAACTAGAATTGGAACTCCTATTAGACCCTGTTATTTCCCTTCTGGGTATCTTCCCAGAAGAACTGCACCACAGCAATATATGTGCACCCACGTTTATAGCAGCACAATTTGTAATAGATAAATCTTGGAAACAACCCAAATACTCATCAATCATGGAATAGATAGAAAAGATGTTGTACTACTCAGACACAAATAATGATAAACTTGAGACTTTTAAAGCTAAATGCATGCAATTCGAGTCTACACTCATAAGTGAAATAAACCAGACTCACATGTGTAAACACTGTATTGTCTCCTTAGTGTAAGAAGCTGAAAGAATAAATAATACCTAAAATGTTCAATAGATATTGTGAAATGGGAAGAAACTGTTCAAAAGGAGTGAAACTGGGCTTTAAAAGGGAAAAGAAGGAAGGGAAATGGATATATATATATATATGTATAGTATGTTAAGATATACTTCTAATTTCTCTTAATTCAGTGAAAAAAAAGATTTGTGCTTATATTTTTGATCAATTTGCATTGATCATATATCTTGTAATTTGAAGATAATAATATACAATATATTAACGATTGTCACTTTCCTGTTATCTTGTTTTGAAATTTTGTGTCATTGTTCTTACTGCTTTTTCTCTTATAAAAAAATAGAAATGGGCTGGGGAGATAGCTCGGCAGTCTAAGTAAGTGCTTGCCTGGCAAGCTCAAGGGCCTGCATGCCCTGCTGGTCCTGGAACCCCGGATGCACTGTGCTGGCCAACGAAACCAGGTGTAGTGATGCAGCCTGTAATCCCAACTCTGGGGAGGCTGAGGCAGGAGGATCACGATGAGTTTGAGCTGTGTAGAAAAACTCAGTACTAAATAAATAATAAATAAATGATTAAAAATTGTTTTGTAAAAAAGTAGTTCAAAGTTAGAGTGGAAGGCAACTGAAAGTGAAAGAAAGCGAGAGCAAAGAACTGTGAAAGAATCTACAAAACACTGAGTCGTTAGGTTTAACCTACTTATAGATATGGATGCCTGGTCCTCTCGAGGCAGTTGGCAATTCACATATTTTTCTTGCCATTTAACACAATGGAACACCCATGAGCTTGCTTTATTTAGGAGGTAACTAAACATTCTTTTTTTTTCTTCTTCTTCTTCTCCGAATGCCTTCAGGGCAGGTTTGGCTGGCTTGAGTTGTGGAGATCGAACCACAGCATCCTGAGCCTGACTGCTTTTTTGAAGCAGCCACTTAAAGAACTGAGCTATGGGGCAGGCCCACCCTAAATATTCTTATTGTAAAAAAGTTTTATGACCTGTGTTTTTAATTGATCAAAGGAAAGCAATCTCTTCAGAAGTTTTCAAGTACTCAATTTTTTTTAGTTTCTCATGTTTTTTTTTTTCTCTGTGAGTGCATTAAAACTTTTTATGAACTCTGTATGCTGATAGCTATAAACTAAGCAATTACATCAAGAATAGCACTGTGTAATACAAAACCGTAGATGAATATTTCTTATCTTGGTCTTCTATATGTGTACCATTTCTAATGTCTTATCAATTTTCATTATACGCTCTTTAAATAAATTTTTTAAAAAGTAAGAAAAAACAAGAAAATTAAGGTTGATTTAATTAAGGTTTATTGAAAGCAAGCATTAATATGTAATTATTTGTCCAGTCTTACAAAGCTATATCTGTTAATCTGAGCAACAAATTTGATGGTAAAAATAGGTAATATAACAATCATTGGTTTTTTTGGAAACCTATTCATAGGATTTTAGAATTTAACAAATGACAAGAAGTGTGAAATTTCAGACCACAGCAGCAATCATTGTTAATTTGCTGTCCTTGTTTTGAAAATCTGTAACATGTAATGTATGTTAACATGTTTTTGTCTTTGTTTCTGCTATTTGTTTTTGCTTTTGTTTTTACTCTTCAAAATAAAATAAAATAAAATTTCAGAGAAAAAAACTTTTTATAGTACTTAGGAATTTATAGAAATGGAGGAACAGGGCTGGGGATGTAGCTCAACGGCATAAACACCTGTCTAGCAAGCACAAGTACCTGAGTTTGATCACTGGTACCAAAAAAAAAAAAAAAAAAAAAAGGAAAAATACATCATCAAATTTTTAAAGTATAAAATACATCTTATCAGTTATCAATTTTAATTATCAATGTAATTGTTATCAATATTTATTTATTTATTTCTTGATTTGGTAGAGGGTCTCATTATGCAGCTCAGGCTCCTAGTGATCCTCCTGTCTCAGCCTCCCCAGTGCTGGGATTACAGGTGTGCGTCACCACACCTGGTTTTGGCAGCCAGCACAGTGTGTAGTACTGGGGATTGAACCCCAGTCCTTGACTTGCCAGGGAGGTGCTTAGATAATTGAGCTATCTCCCCAGCCCATTAATTATCATTTTATGAACTTAAATTGCACAACAAAAAAATCCCTTCCTTGACATAATCAAAATATGTTATTTGGATCCATAACTAGATTACATATTTATTTTCAGTATGTCTGATTCATTGCCTTAGGAAGAATTCAAATGATTTTTGGATGTTAAAAAAGCCTTCTGTGTAAATGAGACACTGAGTTAATGATGTGTTAATTCCATTTACATGAAATGTCCAGAGTAGGTAAAAACTAGGGACAGAAAGCAGATTTGTGATTGCTTGGGGCCAAGAAGTTGGAAGTTGCAAAAAATGGGAACTGATAGCAAATAGGCCTGGGGAGATGAAAATATTCTGAAATTAAATTGTGGTGCTATTTGTGAGTCATCCTCTTTTTTTTCTTTTCTTTTCTTTTCTTCTTCTTCTTCTTCTTCTTCTTCTTCTTCTTCTTCTTCTTCTTCTTCTTCTTCTTCTTCTTCTTCTTCTTCT
>NW_004524629.1:4963572-4983959 GCF_000260255.1 Octodon degus
TTTTTTTTGTGGAACCAAGGATTGAACTCAGGCCCTTGAGCTTGCCAGGCAAGCACTTATTCTACTGAACCATCTCCCTGGCCCCTGTGAGTCATCCTCTCATGTTCATTTATTTATTTATTTATTTATTTATTTATTTACTTACTTATTTGTATTTTAGGGAAGGATCTACAGGGTGTTCAGGGTCTCACTACTAGATTGAACTTGTAGTGACCCCCCTGTTTACAGGCGCATACCACCATGCCCAGTCTCAATTGCCATCTCAGTGTGCCCCAGGGGCAGGGGCTGGCACAGCAGGCTTGAAGATTGAACCTTTAGTCCCCTGCACCTGCTTATAGGTGCTTTAATCCGCTGAGCTATTTGGCCAGCTCAAGATCACAAACAGTTTCTCTCTCTCTTTTTTTTTTCAGTACTGGCAATTAAACTTGGGACCTTGTATTTGCTAGGCAGGTGCTTATGTTGCTGAGTTAGATGCCCAGCCCTTATGTTCCTTTAAGTCCTGACATATTTGTACATGGTAGTACCAATCACTGAAAGTACTGGCATAGCAAACTCAGATGGTTGTCCTCAGAGTCACTCAGTAATGAGACTTGCTAGAATTATATCTCATCTCCTACAAATTTGGAGTGGGGCCAGTGATTCCAAACTCATATTTACAGAGTGCAATGTTTTCTGGGGTAATTAACAAGAAAGAACGTGAGAAACTGAAGCTATGCCTCTAATTTTGGTTCAACCATAAAATCATCTTTTAAAACCAGGAACTACAAAATAAAGAAATTATATTTAAATAACAATGCTCCATCTGTAGAAAATCAAAGCCAATTACACTAACCCGTCATTTTCCTCTGTGTCCTGATTGTGGAGGACTCAAGCAACTAAAAAGGATAATCTCTTAGAATCTTTTTTTTTTTTCCCTTTCCATTTCAGTTGTGTGATGAGTGGCCAAATGCATGCAAAAATGATGCATTCAAGAAGAACACATACGTGAAAGAAAATAACAGAGTGTCTAGCATGCTGTGGGTATGTAATAAATAAATGATATAGTAGTTAATGAATAGAAGTTCTTTTTTTTTTAATGTATTTAGTACAGGTTCTACAGGGTCTCACTACACAGATCAGATTTGTAGCAATCCTTCTGTTTTTCAGCCTCCCAAACACTGGGATTACAAGTGTGCAACACCATGCTCAGTCTCAATTGTCGCCTCAGCGTGCTCTGGGGGCAGGGTTGGCAGGGTAGGCCAAGGATCGAACCTCTGGCCCCTGCGTCTGCCTAAGCAGATGCTTTAATCCTCTGAGGTATCTGGCTTGCCGTTAAAATGGAAGTTTCTTATTGCTAAATAGAAAGCAGGCTTTAGCTTGAAGCTTTTTCCTAAGGCATAATTAGTATTTCACTATATTAGAGATTTAAGATATATTTAGTAACTTTCAGCAATTATATCTATGCTTATTAGGGTAGGGGTGAAAGGAGATAAATGGAGAAGGGAGATAATCAATATAGACTTTTTTAGGACCTACACTTTATAAGCACAGGGAAATGAATATTCCACCTTTTTGGTGGGTGTTTGATGCTTTTAGCCTTTCACTTTGTTCTCCTTTGAGAGCTGTCAGGAAAAAATTTAATTTTCACTCTTCTGCTTTGAGACCCATGAATCAAGATGTAGAGGTAAGATCCTGGGAGACAAAGACACTTTCCAACTAGCAGCATCAGCCGTCATGCTGATTTGAGAGAGGTGTTGAGTACCCAGATACCATGCCAAATTACTCTGACTTGTAACAGTAATGGAATGTGGGTAGATTAGAGAATTCAGAGAAAGCATGAAGCACAACATGCCACCTCTGCAGTTTCATTAAATATTCCCACAGGGTTCAAGCTGCTAACAACACATTCCTCCTGCCTGGAGTTGGGAATCTCCAAATCACCTTTAAGGGAGCCCTAAATGAAGATACAAGTCTGTAGACTTTCTAAAATCAGATAGTGGTTGCAGAGGAAAAGTGAACTGACCTCTTGGGGCAGGCCTATCATTCCTTCATTCACTAACTTCATTCTTCGATTTAATTCAAAAATAATCAGTATTAAGTGTGTGCCAGGTGATACAGAGATTTTATAAAATTAAGACATTTAAAATTAATAGCGAAGCTCAAAAATAGCTGGAGAAGGGAGAAAATATTTGAAATTATATTTTTTTCTTTTTTCTCCTTTCCTCCTAAGAAGAACCAGTTGCTATTGGGTCAGTTTAATAGGAATGTTCAAAGTGCCAACAAACAAACTAGAAAACATGGAGAGATTAGTTCGCTTGCATTAGAGAAAGAAAGCTTTACTGGAAGATGAAAAAGAATAGGATGAAGTAGTGAAGGAGAGAAAAGAGTTTGAACAAGATGAATCTGTATGAAACTCATTTTGAAGATCCCAAAAGAAGATGGATGGTGAGGTTTGTTGTGAATGTAGAATTAAGGGGGAAAAATAAGAGCATCGAGTTTGCATAAGTGTCTTTATCTTTTGGAATTTTCTTTTTCATCAAATTTATTTTTGAATTGATAATCCACTGCATGATTTCAGACAAAAGGAAGAATGTGTTCAGTAAAACTATCACTTTCCTACTTTATCACACAGTTCCTGTTCCCTAAGGTACCAGCTGTTGGTTTTTGTATGTCCTCTTTTGGATATTTTGAACAACTAAAGGCAAATGTAGGGGCCGGTGAGCTGGCTCAGTAGAATAAGCGCTTCCCTGGCAAGTGCAAGGGCCTGAGTTCAATCCCCAGTTCCACCAAAATAAATAAATAAATAAAAGCAAATGTAAGTAAATAATATTTTTATGCAAATGGATCACACTGTATGGGGTAAATATTAAAATTCTAGCCACTTTTTTCTAGTTCTTGATATAATAGTATTCAAGAAGTTGGCTTTCAAATGGTTGATATTTACTTGCTGTGAACAGTATAATCTAGCTCCAGAACCCTAAGCATCTGTGTTGTAGTTCTCGGTTTTGGGCCTGCTATAAAACCCATATAGTATAGTTCCCCATTTCCTACTACTGATAACTCTAACATAGGGTTGGCTGAGTTGAATTGTAAAGTATTGTATCTGCTTGAATTGTATTTTCAGTCTACTTTACAACCTTTTACTATTCTGGGCATTTCTCAGAGCAGGAATTTTCTTTGATGTCTCAGTTACTTTTTTCTCATTGCTGGGACAAAATACCAGATACCCCAAATTAAGGAAGGAAAGGCTTATTTAGCTCACAGTTTGTGGAGGTTTCAATCCATACTCTGCCGACTCTAAGGAAGAGTGGCACATGGAAGAGGGCAGCTGTTCATGGCAGTGGAAAACAGCAAGGAGCATCTAGCGAGCCTCTCTTTTTTCTTTATTTGTATATAGATTACCCACCCCAGAGTGGTGTAGCACTGATACCCATAATCTGTGCACTGGATCACAAATTAATCACAAACTCTAAAAGCTGCTCCAATGACTGCCTGAGGCTTTGGGAGGACAACTAGACACCAACTGTAACACTTGGTATTTAGTAAAATGAGCCACAATCATATTTTTAAATATTGAAATATGATACCTCCTAAACCTCAGGATCCCTTCCAGGTGTTATGGTTCTGTGTTGCTGGTAGAAAAGTGTCAGATACATTAATTTGCCCATCAGTTTGTACAGGATACCTCATTGTTCTCTAAGCCACTGACTTGGAGTATCTTTGCTAATGTAGGCCCTTGAATCTTTGCTAGGTTCATTTCTATCATTTGGAATATGCACCTTACCAAGCTTCTAATACATATGCTAATTTTTGCTAATCTGGTCCAGTCAGCATAATGTTATCTACATAAAGGATCAAAATAATATTCTATGGAATATCCAAAGAATTCATTTCTCTGTGGGCTGTACTTCGATAGACACTGAAATAGTCAACCCCTGACCCCTGTGCCTGCTTACAGGTGCTTTAATCCGCTCAGCTATTTGGCCATTTATACTTTATATAAGTATAAATGAACTTATATGAATATCTAAGAAATACAAACTAATCTATATCAATGGAAAATAGGTCTGTGGTTACCTACAAAATGGCAGAAACTGATGCGTGTCAAAGAGGGAAGGAAATGTTTAGTATTTCAATTACTGTAAAGGTATTATGCTTATATGCACAATCAAAGCATATTAAATTGTACAGTTGAACTATATACAGTATTTTGAATGTTATGCCTCACCAAAATAATTAAAATATTCATCTCTATTGAACAAGTAACTTCACTTATTAAGATATATGTAAACTATATTTACTATAGCATTGATTTACATTGCAAAAATGCTAATAATGCAATGTCCTTTTTAAGAGTATTAGTTAAATAAAGTTTGAAGTCTTCATGCCATGGAACACAAAATACTGTAGTAATTTTACACACAAATATGTTCAAGGTATTTAAACATAAATAGCAATTTGCTTGCTGATGAGGATAATAAATGGATCAGGGACAATGGAGAACAGTTTGTGATTCCACAAAATATTAAATGTGTAATTACCCAAATTCCCTTCCTATCCAAAAGAAGTGAAGCTATATCCTTGAAAAACTTGGGGGTGAATGCATATAGCTATGCTCTTTGTAGTAGTGGTATTGTGGGAGCACACCTGAGAAACGCAGGATGCAGCTTTCCGGGTGACCCCGACTCCCAGGCATGCATGCTCTACTTTATGTTCAGGCTACATGTGATCACATGATGGCCAAGCCAATGCATTATGCTGTCTTTAAGATTCATGAGACTTAAAATTTCCAAACAGCTCCATGGTCAGATGCTGTCTTACTTAAATTTGTGTTTATTTTGTTGATTAATTGATTGGTGTCTTTTGTTTGGTTGTAGTTGCTGTTGGTTTGCTTTTTGAGACTGGATCTCACTATGCAGTTCATTCTGGCTTTGAATGTGCTTTGTAGCCCAGGCTGGTCTCAAACTTGAGGTGATACTCCTGCCTCAGCCTCCTAAGTGCTGGGATCACAAGCATGAGTCATCAAAAATCTATGTTTCTTCTATTTTAATCCTAAAATAAAGTCTATGTTGTATCACATAAAATTAATGTGAATGTTTTAAAGCTAATCAAAATCGGTACATAATTTCACTGATAGCATTAGCATGGAATGTATGCTCATTCACCTATATTTATCAGGAAAAAATTAATTTGTACCAAGAAAGGGCTTTAGTGTCTTTTGATGAAGTACTAGAAGAGGGGCCTGAGGCAAACAGTTATGAGAGTTTTGTTAGTTAATTAGCCTTAAAGTCACAAGATGTATAGTGTTTTTCTGATAACAAACTTTGACACAATGGAAGTCGCTTTTGGTAAACCTTAGTACTACTATTAATATTCTCAGCAACTTCCTTTAAAGCCACAATACTTTTGTTTCTAATTATAACTCTAGACAAGCATATCTACAGTAGTACAAACTTGAAATGATTTGATAAATGTTTAAACTATACTTCAGTTTTTTTCCCTTTTTCAGTCTTGTGCGGTTCATCGTAATATTGGCTTTCATATATATTTATTTTTTATTTTTTATGTTGAAATAACCTTGGTATTTACACTTTTAGGTGTTTACATGATCCAGGTTAAACCAAAATGCTTTTTAAAATTCTTTTATCATGCCAGTGGGAAGAAATACCATATAAATGGATTTTTTTGTATTAATTTTATAGAGAAACAGCAATGAGACAGTTTTAAAATTAATAGGACAGTTTCAATAATTAATACATTGCATATTGTTATCTTCTTAGTGGTTATTCATAGCACAAGATGCAGACATGATACCCTGTCCAAATACTATTAGTATAAATCTTTCTTCTCATTGAATTAAAAGAAAGTAGATGTATATTTATCCTATTTTGTATATACAGATACAAAATGGTTCTTCCTTTGTATTCCCCCCCCTTTTTTTTTTACCTAGTTTTGTTAGAGATGGGTATTCCATTGTCATTTAAATATTGTAGGTGTATGAATTCAGCAAAATAATCCAATATAGTGCAGTAGTCCATAATAGTAGTGGATTATCCATAGGACTGGCATTGTTAGAAGTTGTTGACTTGAACCCTTCACAGCTCAGCATATTCATATGGCTTTCGTTTTTATACCTCATTTTTATACTTTTCTGCTGGATTGTTAAGACCAAGATAAAGCATGCCTTACATATTTGTAAGAAAATTACATTTTTACAAAAAAGGTGAACTAACAAAATTATCTTTTGAGATATGAAAACACCAAAAATGGGAGATCTTCATATGGATTTCCTGCTTTACTATCCAAATTTCTGCCTCAGATTTTGACCTAAAAACTGTATTTCATAGTCAGATATATTCTAAAGTGAATAGGGAGTATGAATGAAAAGCATAACTTTTTCAGTCATTTCAACAGAGAGGAATCCAAAAGATCTTGACTTACATAATTTATTATAGCAGTATTTTTTGAAACACTGGTCAGATAAATCACCCAAAAATAAATGTGTCAGCTCAGAACAGGTACTGAAAGCTGGTGTGCTTACTATGTAGTCAGTCAGTCTTACAGATGTTTCTCTTTTCTTTTCTTTCTATTTCTTTTCCATTTTCTTTCAGATATTCCTTTCTTTTAAACTGTGATAGAGATTGTATCTGCATGATATATAATAAATGCATTCATTCTTGAGAGTTGCTACATATACAAATTGCATGTTGATTCTTGCTTCATTTTCTCCTGGAGTTGCCTCTGTCTTCCATCACCACCAGACCAGCTTCCCTCTTCCACAAAGTCTATCTCCAGGTTGTACATCACCTATCTTTTACCTGGCTTTTAAAATTATTTATACTTCAGCTTGCTTGTATAAGAGAAACTATGCAGTACATTACCTGAGTGATATATTTTACTTAGCATTACGATCTCAACATTCATTGTCCTACAGATAACCAAAAGTTGTTCTTCCTTAGGACTCAGTTGTACTCCACTGTGCACATATTTTCTTCATCTATTTATCTATTGATGGAAATACGTGCTACTTCCAAGTATTAACTAATATGAGCTGCACTGTTATAAACATGAGTCTGCATGTATCCCTGTAATATGGTGTCTTTATCTCTTTGGGGACGAAATCTGCTATGTGCAAAAAAGGATTTCATCTATTTTAACCAAATATTTGACTAGAAAAGTCATCTAATATGTTTCACAGGAGATTTGGGGATGTCCATTCCAGTGATAGTGGGTAAAAACATGTCGCAAACTGAACCATAGTTTTGGATACAGAATTAAATATTTTATTAAAATTTATATTTTTTTCATTAGTGGCTTAAAACTAAAAAATAAATAAAACTAAGGAAAGAGAAAATGTGAAAGGCAAAAGGAAAGGCATGTGAAAATTAAAATTCCTTATGCTAACATCTATATATTACTAAAATAGGACATAAAAGCAAACACATTTAAAAACATACAAGGTTTTGATTTGAATCCATTATTAACAATAAAATATTAACCTACATAGTAGTGGTATTTTGCAAATGGGAAGAGGATCAAGAGATGTAACGTGGTTTTTCAGAATTTTTGTATCTTCTTGATTCAGCTTTGGTAATTCAGACATGTCTAGAAATCTGTCCATTTCTTCTGTGCTTTCCACCCTATGAGAGTAAAGATTTTTGAAGCAGGTGTTGATGATCCCCCAAATTTCCACAGGATCTGTAGTGATTTCACCATTTTTATTCTTCATTGCATGACTTTGTGTCTTCTATATCCTTTTATAAAAATAAGATTGACTAAGGGATTATCAATTTTATTTATTCTTTTAAAGAACTAACTCTTTGATTAATTCTTGTATTGCTTTCTTAGTCTCAAGTGTGTTAATTTCTGCTCTATCTTTGTAATTTCTTGCCTTGTATGGATTTTGGGCTTGAAAACTTGCTCTTCTTCTAGAAGCCTGAGGTGTAGCATTAGTTTATTTGTGCTTGGTCTGTTTTCTGATGTGGGAATTCATTGCTATAATTTTCCCCCACTAGTACTGCATTCATTATGTCCCACAGGTTCTGCTATTTTTTTTTTAATGTATTTTGTGCAGGGTCTCACTATGAAGCTCAGGCTCTAGTGATCCTCCTGTTTTGAAACTTCTCAGTGCTTGGATTACAGGCATGTACCACCAAGCCAGACTTGGTCACCGGCTCAGAGAACCTGGGGGTGGGCCTGGTGTGGTATGTAGTGCCAAGGATTGAACCCTGGTCACTGAACTTGCCTAAGCAGGTGTTTAGTCCACTGAACTATCTTGTCAGCCCTAAGTTCTGGTATGTTGTATCTGCATTTTTGTTTAAAATATGTCCACTGGAAGAAAGATAACTTCTTTAATAAAAGCGGCTGGAAAAACTGGCTCTCTACATTCCAAAGACCCAAGATTCTAGATTTAAGTTCTACTAATATATTTTCTTTTGAAACAAACTAGCTGCTTTGAGTTTGAAGGTTCTAGCAATTGCAAAATTGTACTATTCTTTTTAATCATCTCAAGGAATAACCCCTATCTCATTAACAGAAACTACTTGTATATATAAAATATTAAAAATTTTTACTCTTTAAATTTATGTATTATTACCATCTTTCCAAAAATCTAAGTAAACTCAGTGAAACTATTAAATTTATTCTAAGTCTACTTAAAGATCTGATTTTCAAGAAAGTAGCTCTTCTATATTAAGAATTTTTTGGTATACTTTTGACCAATTATATGTTCAAGTTCCCCTAAAAATATAATTTCTCAAAGGATTTTCTAAAAATCTGTTACTAGTTTTGAGGATACTCTGCAAAGTAAACAACACTTCAAATATGGTTAAAGAAAAAGGAACCCTTCTCCACTGTTGGTGGGAATGCAGACTGGTGCAACCACTGTGAAAATCAGTGTGGGAGGGTCCTCAAAAAACTAGTGGCGCTGGGGTTATAGCTCAGCAGCACAGGTATCTGATTGGAAAGTGCAAGACTCTGAGTTCAATCCCCTGTACCAAACAAACAAACCAAACAACCTGTGAAGGTGGCCTCCAGCATGTGTGTTCAATCTGTGTGCTACTTGAGCTACTAAGATACAATGATCACAAGTATAATGCATATAGTATAATGGTGTGGTAGAATGCCTTTTTGTTTAAAAATCCTATGAGTATGTTAATATATGCATTTAAAACTATTTAAAACAATTTCTTCTAACCTTTTGAAATGTACAATATAATTTTTTTTTTCTTTTTTGCGGAACCGGGGATTGAACTCAGGCCCTTGCGCTTGCCAGGGAAGCGCTTTTTCTATTGAGCAATCTCCCTGGCCCCTATGTACAATATAATATTGTTAACTATTTCTTCCTCACTCTGATACAGCTGAGCTATTGGTTCATGTCTAGTTGTAACTCAGTTCCTACTGATCTATATTTTCCCTTCCCTCCTCGGCCTCTAGTAAACACCATTCTACTCTTCACTTCTGTGTTTTAGGTTCCACATATGAGTGAGGTTATGGATACTTGTCTTTGTGTGCCTGGATTATTTCACTTAATGAAGTGATCTCCAGTTCATTCATGTAGTTGCAAATGACAGGATTCTATTGTGTTAAGAAAGAATTTTCTTGTGTCAGAGGGTAAGGGAGCCTTATTATTTTGAATGCCCACAAACCCATGGCCTGATGGTTAAAGGAGACCAACACAATCTTGTCCAATCTTAAATCATTTCTCTATTTAAAAAAAGAGATACTGACACCCAGGACAGATGATGAGAATCTCATGCTGGTCATTCATGAGTTCTATGTCCCACAGCATATTAAATGGGGGATATCAAAGACTTGTGACATATGAAAGTTTAAAGCTGAATTCACATGAAGCAGTGATAAAACCAACTGATTAGAAAAGTTAACAGATCAGATAGACCAGCTGGAAAGGTCTCAAGTAGGAACAAAGAGTGACAGATCCAGAGAATCCTGGCTTGAGGGAGAGTACATATAGAAAGTCTAAAAGAAGATGAATAGTAAAAAAAGATAAATAGCCTGGCATAGTGGATGCCTGTAATCCTAGCACTCTAGGAGGCCGAGGCAAGAGTGTTGCAAGTTCAAGCTTAGCCTAGGCAAATTAGCTACATTAGCAAGACTGTATCTCAAAAAATAAAATAAAATAAAGTAAAAAATTTTTTAAAAATTATATATATATATATATTTTAAAAGGACTGGAGATGTAGATCAGTGCCAAAACCCTGGGTTCAATCCCCTGTACAAAAACCAAATAACAGTTATAAGAAATGGACCTGAAATTTTTAATGGAATAATTAAAAAAGAGAAATCAAATGCAGGGTGCAAGTCACAACCAATGCAGTGTTTTATGGTCAGCTAGTGGCATGAAAGTGTTGCTGAAGTAAGTCGAGTGGAGCAGCAGGTCTTGCTGGAAGGTGTTTATGTGTGGGGGAGAGGGCCCTGGTGCGGCTGACAGTACAACAGCATTCCTGTAAGAACAGACGGGCAGGGTCCCGAGTTGCTGGCCTACTGAGGACTAAGGAGAACAGAAACAAAAGAGTGACTGCAGAATCTATGCAGATAGCTTTGCCCCAGAGGAAGGGGCACTAGACGCTCACTCTAGAGGGAGCAGGGGCCAGAGCCAAGCCAGGTGAGACCTGGCCATCCTTCATTCCATGGGCAACTCACATCAGGCAGGAGAAGAAGCTGGTGCTACTGTTTGTAGTTTTACTTTTTAAAAGATTTCACTACATAAAAGTTATCTTCTAATGAACTTTTAAAATGAATGAATTTATGAGTGAATTCACTTTTCTAGAATGAAGATTGCCACTGAAGTAGTTTTAAGGAAAGGTAATGCCTAGCTACAAAAATTTAGTTTGAATATTCCATCTATACTTTATGTGTTTGCACATAAAGAAAATAAAATTTTCAAACATTTTATATTTAGAAAAAAAATTAAAGTACAGGTTTTTACTCAATGGCCTTTCTAGAGACTTGACTTAAAAGTTACAAATAAAGAAATGAAAATAAAGGTAGCAAAATACCTCTCCTGTGTCTTTTAACAGAACTTTTACTTTACACAAAACAATTGAGCTAGCCAGTAAGCTACCTCTCTTACTGTTACATACCTGTATTTGGGGGGAAATTGCAACCATTTAATAGAAAAAAAATTGCAATACCTATGTGATATAATCTCAAAACAATGTTAAAGTGTCAATTTATATTTTAATCTCAGATACAATTTATTTTTAAATCTCCGAAGGCCCCTGAAACAATACAATTTATTTTAAGTTTCTTTACTTTCTGGTAGTTATTTTCTATCCAATCTTCTTTTCTTGCTGATATTGTGGGTTGAACCCAAGGGTTTATGCATTCTAGGCAAGTATTTTCCCATTGAACAATAGCCCCATCTCTTTTGAAACAGGCCCTTGCTAAGTTTCCCAGGCTGGCCTCAGGCTTTCTATTTTACCTCAGCTGCTTAAATAACTGGTATTACAGGCATGTGCTATCGTGCCTGGCTCCAGTCTTCATTTTTACCTTGATTAGAGTCCTTACACTTCCTGGTACCTTCTATGCTCATGGAGCTGGGTCTCTTCAGTGGTAGTTTAGGGCTCAGCTGAGCCAGCACACCCACAGCCCATGACGGGCCCATGTAGGAATTCTTCTCCATCAGGCCGAGGTAGTGGAACAGCTCCCCACTGTGAACTTCTACCTTAAGCCAAGGATTTTAGGCTTTGCCTTTTCTAGAAATTGAGCACAATCTTGAACAGATGAATAACCACCTTAAGCATGGGATTATTAGACAATGTTTCAGAGCGAACTCTCCCTGACAGGTAAATCATGGATTAGTCTTCCTTTGTACTGTGTAGTCACAGCCTGGCACAGCCAATCCCGAGTGGAGTGTGTTCCAAGTGTAATCTTGTGACTTCTCATCTTACATAGCTTTGTCCACTTCCTTCTGCAGTTGTGCTAGGCAGACAAGCACTTTCTGATTTGCTAGTTCATTATATTAGTCATTTTCTTGTTGCTGGGATGAAACCTCTGACACCTGCAATTTAAAGAGAAGTTTACTTTGGCTCACAGTTTCAGTGGATTCAGTCCATGACTGGTGGACCGCAAGGGAGAAATGGCAGAAGGGCATGATGGCAGGAAGCTAGTCATCTCATGGCATGCAGAAAACAAAAAGAGAAGGAGGGGCCTGGGGACAAGCATGCATCTTTCCACATCATGCCCCCAATGACTCATGCCTGCAATCAGGGCCTGCCTCCTAACAGCACACGAATTCATCAATGGCATAATCAAAAAATGAGTACAGTGTCCCTGTGATCTAATTATCCTTCAAAACCTCCCCTAGACTTTTGGGGAATGTTCTAGAGACCCTACATGCCTGTTCATAGTTGCTGCAAATGACAGGCAAGGGTTTGAAAAGGTACTGCTCACTGTCTAGTACGAGTGCTTACATCGCTGCCCTATGGTCCCCATAGGTACTGAAGCACATGGGCATGAGCTTTGTGAACTGAGCATCAGTACAAGCTAACATGTTGCTGAGGCCATGGGCTCAATCTAGCTGTGATCAAGGATAGTGGCTCTGATACTGCTGCTTCCCTGGTAGGGATTTTAGTAAATCTTTGCTGGAATACAGGTAGCTTTGGAATCAGATCCATTCAGTCTTCATAAATCAACTCCCAGTGTTTGGTTTGGTAGATACCCTCTGCATATGTTGGGATACTTTCATGTTTCTGAGTGTCTAATGGTTGCACATGGGATGTGAACTGGCAGGAAAGCTGGCCAGAATGGTTACAGTGCTGGGAACTAGATCCCAGAGTCTTGCCCATGGTAAATAAATATATTATCACTAAACTACACCCTCAACCTTCCTACATCTGTTTTTTTTTTGATCGTGGTCTTCCTGTGTTGTTCAGGCTGACCTCACACGTATGATCCTCTCACCTCAGCTTCCTAAACAGCTAGGATTACAGGGGTATGTGTGCTATGTGCTCTGTTTTGCCCACTTTTTGAGAGCCATGATATTCTTCTGTTGGGATCTGTCCAGTTACCGACAGCCAAATTAAGTCCCTGGGCAGGGATTTTTCTCTGTCCTTGTCCCTGAACAGCTCTGCTTCGTAGATATCATGTCAGTAGTAGGTTTTTCATTTGTGGAAGATGCACTAGCATGCCATGCAGTAAGAAAAAACTAGGATACATGCTTGGCACCAAGAGCTGAGGGGCCACCCTGATTTAAGCCCTATGGTTGACTCTCAGATCTGTAGGGAGGCAAAGAAGAGCTATAGCTGAGAGACCACATGTTTTTAAAGATTTGAAGTAATTGATGCTTTTGTAATATTGAGCTTAACAACACACACTAATATTTAATGTTACTTTTAAGTTTATTCCTTATGATCAGTTCAGACTCTAATTAAGGTGAGTCCTCCAAATTTTGAGTATAAGGATAAAGATTATCCCCCTCTCAAACTGAGCAAAATAAGCATCAAGATTTCCTGATGGCTGAGATTAGCTTTTGGGGTCACAAATGAACTACTGTGACAGCCTTGAGGATGTATCTGTCACATCTGCTACTGTAGGGAAGATAGTTAAGCAGGAGTACTGGCTGCTTTGCTGATTCCCATCTCTGAGTTCAGGCAAGACTCTGCCCCCCCTGCAGTGCTCATGCTAATTGCCTACGTCAGGATACTAAGGCTGGCCCAAAACTCCTCTGAAAGGCAATTTTGCCTGAGGACACATTTTGACTTTCTGAAACCTCCTTAGAATAAGGCCACAGGTTAAAATCTTTGTTCGTCTTCATAGGGGTCAGATGGACACTCTAGTCTGAAGTTTCTATAGCCTTTCCAGTTCTAATCTCATTTGGGATTTTTTTGTGGAGGGACATGCGGAAGATTTGATCCAGAGCCTTCACATCGGTTATATCCCTCCCTCACCCCTTTAAATTTTTTTCTTTTGAGAGAGGCTCTACCTAAGTCACTAAGTTGCCTAGGCTGGGCAGAAGCTTGTAATTCTGCCTCAACTTCCCAGAGTGCTGTGATTACAGGCAAGCAACATCATGCCCAGATTTATCCTGGCTTTTGCTTCTCAGAAGATCTGGCCTAACGTAAGTACCACCAAGAATGATCCAAGAAACAAGTGCTGAGATGATGACTTGGCACTGATCAACAAGGTCAGTGGAGAAGTGAATGTTAACTTGGTTGATAGATGAGACATAGTTTCTAGCTTAAGGTGGTGAATCAAATGCAGAAGCTTTCATTGATGGTGACCTTGGGAAGGTGTCCTGGGACAAAGGAAATATACACATGTGATGACTGAGTTATTCAAAAACTATATGGAAGAAAATATCCTCAAAGACAACAGAGGTGGCTGAATACTACTAAGCTGAACTGATACCAGCAAAGAATGCAACTAAACAAGTGGTGTATGGCTGAGAGGCAAAAGATCTCTTTGGTGGCCTACAAAGAAGCCCTTATCTTCTGTAGTGTGGCAGAGCAGACACAGTTGAACGGGCTGAATACCACGTAATTGGAAATTCAGAGGCTCTGAATGTGGAACTGGGGATTGAACGCAGACCCTTGCACTTACCAGGGAAGCGCTTATTCCACTGAGCCATCTGCCCAGCTTGGTGCTGAATGTTTGAATGTTCAGTCAGGAACATGGTGCTGGGGTTGGGGTAAGGGATCTGCACTCTTGAGAAAACTTGAGACCCTAAAAACTGGAATAAGCTCAGCAGACTAAAGCACTTGCTTAGGCAGAGCTCAGCGGCTGCGTGTGCTGTGCCATCTAGGGCACACTGAGACAGTGATTGAGACTGGGTGTCGTGGGGCGCACCTGTAATTCCAGCACTTGGGAGGCTGTAAACAGGAGAATCACTACAAGTCTGATCTACGTAATAAGACCCTGAACACTGTGTAGACCCTGTCCTAAATACAAGAAAAAACCAAAACTGAATAAGGATATATAAATGGATGCTTTTGTACATATGTTCTAGATAGACTGCAATGTCCTCCCATAATCTTTTAGATTTTCCAAGGTAAAAGACAGTAGAGGGTGAGATTCTTTTCAATGTGCAGAGTTACACATGGTGCATTTGGTTACCAACTGTATTCAAAAGAGGTTAGAAAAAAAAGTATAGTTCTTAGGTGGTAGTCAATGGCCTAGCTATCTTGTCAGGTGCCAAGAAAGAAAAGGATGGGAAGATCAGGGCAAAGAGGTCTTGGGTAGAAGTTTAGGTGAGTGGACACAAACTGAAGAATTTTGTATCCTGTATTAACATTCACCATGGAAAAGGCACTGGACAACCAAGTAGTCAGAATAACTTAAACCAGCTGACATGACTCATATTGCCATTAACCATGTCAGAATTGAATTGATGGCACATTAACAGAGTGGCCTCTGTAGTACAGACATCCAGTAAGAGTATCTATCCACTTCACGAAAAAGGAGGTGGGTGGTATAGGCCTACAACAGGGATACTAAACTATGTAGAAGCTGTTCTAACAAGATCCAGAAACATCCTATGAGTCAATTATGCCCCTTGCAGTAGGAAATCAGAAAGATAAACTTTATTGGCTATAACAGATTTTAGTTTGTGCTGTATAAATCAATTTAGAGGGTCAGGGAGATAGTTCAGCAGCTTAAGTGCCTGCCTGGCAACTGCAAGGTCTTGACTTTGATCTCCAGTAAAAAAAAAAAAAAAGTGATTTAGATTCACCAAATTTCACCTAATTGACCCACTGATTCAGCTGCAGTACTCCAAAATCTTTCATCATATTTGTGGTGATAGTGAGCTTCCCATAGGCTGCTCCTAAGTCTGGCAAAGATCCTAAGCAGGTCTGTACCACAAGATGCTGGCTTTTTCTGAAGGGCAAGTTTGGCTCAAGGACTCACCATCAGGCTGGCTGAACCGGGGATTGAACTCAGGCCCTTGTGCTTGCCAGGCAAGCGATTATTCTACTGAGCTATCTCCCCCCTTGACCCCCTGCTGAAACTTATTTAAAACCACATTTCAGTCTAAGAAGTAAATTCCTTATTTCCTTTTTTGTTTCTTACTCTTAGCTTTTCTTTGCATTATGACCTGATGTCTCTTGCATTAACTCCTCCATTTTCCCTCACTGGCATTTCTTATAATAAACTTCTTGCACATCTAATCCCATTTTGGCATCAGCTTCTTGGGGGACCCAGACTAACACAGAAGGCTTGGATATATGTTGGTGGGAGGTCTAAGACAGACTGGCAGGATGTCAATCTTGCATGCTAAGTGTGGTCAACTGATAGTGGCTGCCACAAAAATGCTGGGATGAAAAAGTCCTAGAGCTCCAACTGCCTATGTTATAGTGTAATAATATCATTACGCTTCTCTTCTGAGGGTTAACAACTGAAGTTTGCAGATCAAAAATTAGAGAAAAATAAGGGCTGCAAGGACAGGCAACATTTTGGCCCTAGCCCTTCAAGGTCAGTGAGGACTCAGGACACAGGAGAACCTGTACTGTAACATCCTGTAACTCAGTGGTGTCCCAAATTTACTGATCAAGGAGATTATGGGGCTACAGAGGAAAGTGATTGATGATGTAGAGTGTGCCTAAGGAGAGTCATATGTAGAGAAAACATTCTCTCAGGATTTCACAGAGAGCAAATTGGTCAATCAATGGCTGTGATTCATCCACACGGCTGACACTGACAAAAGATCTACAAACTGCAGTACAGGGTTCCAGGGTAAATCCTGGGGCGGTGTGTAGGGGGGGGGTGTTGACTGACTTTGGCAGATACAAAAGTTACATTTCTTGTTATATAGGTCTTGCTTTATCTTGATCTTAACCATCCAGCAGAGAAGTATAAAAATGAGGTATAAAAAATAAAGCCATATTAATATGCTGAGCTGTGAAAGGCTCACGTCAACAACTTCTGACATTGCCAGTCCTACAGATAACCCACCACTATTATGGACTACTGGACTATATTGGATTATTTTGTTGAATTCATGCACCCACAATATTTAAATGGCAATGGAATACCCATCTCTGACAAAACTAAACAAAAGAAGGGGATACAAATGAAGGACCATTTTGTATCTTATATACAAAATAGTATAGATATACAACTACTTTCTCTTAATTCAATGAGAAGAAAAATTTTTACTAACAGTGTTTGGACAGGTTATCATGTCTGCATCTTGTACTACAAATAATCACTACAAAGACAACAATATGCAATGTATTAATTATTGTAACTGTTCTATTAATCTGTTTTGAAACTGTCTTATTGCTATTTGTTTCTCAATAAAATTAATTTAAAAAAAGAAAAAAGAAAAAGATCTAGAGCTTTATGTGGTTGACTGTAGTAAATGGCAGAGTCTACTGGAGGGGTACATTATGAAATTAAGAGAATACCATTTTGCTCTTTCATTAATTACTACTACTGAATTGGAATGGGAAATTCTTTGCCAAGAAGAGTCAAGGTCAGAGAGTTACTGTCTATAAAACTTTTTAATGATGAATAATAGTATGGTGATGGTGAATGATTAATGATGAAGATAATGACTAATAATCACAATGATCATATGAGACAATAATATATGATTATGTAATCATATATGATTAATAATGTTTAATGATGAATGAAAATCATAAAGTGGTTTTATATGGAGGATCCTAAACTGATATGAAATGTAAGACAATGTGTAGCTTAATTATGTGAGCAATAATGTTACTACCAAAAGATGGTGAGTCACATGGAGTCTAGAGAAAAAGATTTACAGCTCAAGGATTTGTCAGTGATTTCTAGCTCTGGCTGAGGGAGCTCTGATGAGCCAAAGTGATTGTTTCTGTTGCCTTGGTAGGTTTATATCCTGGAGTCCAACACAATAGGATGCTATTCATGAATACCATTCATTTTTTAAATCTGATTTTGTACTTGCCAAGCAACATTCTGATGTTAATAAGATCTTGGAGTTGATTTTCCTACTAAAAAAAAAATGCTGACCAGTTGAAAAAGATTTCTTTCCTTTAAAAAGTCATTTTTTGAATTATAAAAATAATACAAGCTTATCATAAAATAAACAAATATAAAAGCCAAATAAAATTTGAAATCCACTTCTTCTACACAGCCTCTTTCCAACACTAATGCCTAGGAGTAACAGTTACTTTTTGTTGCGAACTAATTGGTCTTACCATTGTATACTGAGGTTTAAGATGTTTCTTATGACTGTGTTTAGAAAGAATCTCTTGTGAATTTGCTTTGCTTGAACAAAGAAAACTGAGTTTCTAAATACATAAAAATGAAGGCCAAACCTGTCACTCAGAGTTCTTTTTATCTTCATGAGATAGGCTTTTGTTAAGTCTTTCATGACAGCAAGTTTATGCTTTGCAAAAATTGTGAACTTTACCTACCATTTACAGAATATAGGAGACCAATTTGGGAGAATACATGTAACTCTGAGTTCACAACATTTTATGATTTACTCAGCTCTATGGGCTACAACTCATTTATTTTTATTTTTAATTACATTACTTTTTACTTATTTTCCAAAAGTCTATTCACACACACCTCTCTCCATGATAAAGTATGAAAAAATAACTTTAGTCCTACTGTGAATCGGTATGCATCCACTACAACCACTACAAAAAAATAACACAGGAGTCTTTCTGAAATGATACAAATTGAACCTGAAATGATACAGATTGGGTCTTTTTGCAGTATTTATTTATTTATTATCATATTTAGTGCAGGGTCTACAGGGTCTCCCTACACAGATTGGACTTGTAGTGATTCTCCTGCTTTCAGCTTCCCAAGTGCTGGGATTACAGGTGTGCGCCACCACACTCAGTCTAAATCACTGTCTCAGCAACCCCCCCCCGGGGGGGCAGGGCTGGCATGCAGGTTGGGGATCAAACCTCTGACCCCTGCGTCTGCCTAAGCAGGCGCTCTAATCTGCTGAGCTATCTGGCCAGCCCTTTTAGCAGTTTTTAAAGAAAATGATTATTAATGACTACTTTCAAACTCAAAGCAATTCCTGATGAGAAAAATTAGTTTCCTAACATGAGTAAAGTTAGACTTTCAGAATTAATAAAATTTATTTCCAAAGATTTTCCTCCAATGAAGAATATCTGAATCTTTTCTGAAAATACTTTCATATAAGGATTTAGAGAAAATATTTTGAGTTTAAGATACTTAAGGGAAATTATTACTTTAGGATCAGAAAAGACAACTTACTAAAACAGTGTTGGGGCGACCCTGCACAGCATGGGCCCTCGCGAAACCTGAGGGCGTTCTTCTCATGTGACCCCAGACCGCCTGGTCTCTGAGGGCCCCAGCGATGATGCAGTGAGGAAGCACAGCTACCGTGACGACGGTAGCGATGCTGCAGAGTGATGGTTGCTCTAGTACTTCAGCTGGAATTCATCCTTCAACTTCAAAACTGAAAGCAGAAAGTTAGTCGAACAAAGAAAGCAGAATTCATATGCACAGCAGAAAAATTTAAAAATCAAGTTATTATTATAGAAAATGATAAACAGTTATTTCTACAACCAAAAAAAAATGATTTAAGAATTGAGCATAGTATGCTGGAAGAAATGGAAAATAAACTGATTAACAGCATGGAAAAAACAAAAATCTAGTAACAATTAGCCAAAATACGTAACAATGTAAAGAAATGCATTCATGACTGAAGTTCTAGAACACTTTCATGTGAAGCCTACATCTGATTTTGTTGAAAAGCTCAGAGAAATGATGGGAGAAAATGAAAACTGCAATTAACACTTTTAAGAAGAGCAAAGATTGGTATACGATGAACTTATTAAAGAAGAGAAAACAACAAGTAATGAATTGAGTGAATATCAAGAAAAATTAACACTTGGGCTGTGGGTAATTCAGAAACAGAGAAAGCTTTCAGAACAATCTCAAGCAGTTCCTCTAGATAAAAGAACATTAAATACTCTTCCAGAAGCAGTGGTAGAGTTTAAAAAATTCCTTCAGCAAACAGGAGGGTGTCAGGGGAGCCGAGATAGTTTTAGATAGAACTTTATAAAGGTGAGAAACAATGATAAAGGGAAGCATGCATTCATGACAGAAGTTCTAGAACACCTTCAAGGAAGAACACAGGGTAAAATTTAACAGCATGAGAAAGGGTATCAAGAAGTTCTGGCTCTAGAAGAAAGAAAAAAAAAAAAAAAAAGAGTCTGTTCAGGATTGGAAAACTAAAAAGCAGCAAAAGAATCAGGAAATTTTCAAGTTAAAAGAGAAGACAACATTCCGGTACTTTTTCATAACAAACCAGAAGGCAATCAAAAGCAAAAGTGGAAGAAACAGAAGTTGGCAATTGAATCTTGGAAAAAGCAGAAACACAGAAGCAGAAATATGCTTCCAAGAGAAAAGAAGAAGAGAAAAAGTGGCAGAAAGAGTGCTAACGCCAGCTTACACTACAATTACTGCTA
>NW_004524629.1:4984189-4985035 GCF_000260255.1 Octodon degus
AATGCAAAGGAAGAGGAAAAGGCAGAAAAGCAAAGAAGATGGGCAAATTAAAGGAAAGGGTTGAAAACAATGTTAGCAGAGTGCCCTCAGGGTTGAAGACCTAGCCAAGGCTAGGAAGAATGTACCAAAAACACAGGACCAGCGGGCTCACGGCCACTTTTACCTAGTCTACACAGGGCTATGCCAACCTGGAGAAGGAATTTAGAGAAAACCAGGAGATAATGGAATTGCTATTCGTTTGGTGGGAGTATTAGCATATTCACTAATACCAGGAGCATATGACTAACCATAATCTGTTAAATAACATTAGCCTAGTAGGATTGTTTATTGTGCTGTGTGTAAACTGAGAGTTTTTGTAAGTTTCATGCCACGTTATCATGAAAGGCTCTTGTTTCTACTAAGAGGGTATTTAAGGCATATGTTGGCTTATTATTGATATAAAATTTATTTATATAAATTTATGTTACAAACATTTATTTAAACACCCAAGGCATTTCAAAGATACTTTGTTTTTGTCAAGGCATAGCAAAATACATTGAAGCAGTCATACAGAGGCATTTTTTAAAATCAAAATTTTGTAACTTTTGTGATTTTGAAGTCAGCTTAAGTAAATGTCTTTTTTTAGAGTTACAAAGTAACAGTACTTTTTCTAAATTTAACAGATTGATAATTTGTCAATTGTTACATTTTTGGGTACTATTTTGTATTTGAAACATGATTGTTTTAAATATAGAATATTTATTTTAAAAACATACTTCATGCATCCTATTAAAATAATGTTGGTAAAAGTATAAAAACAGATAGTTGCGTATCTTTATTTTTATTTATTTATTTATTTATTTATTT
>NW_004524629.1:4985135-5007679 GCF_000260255.1 Octodon degus
ACTCAGCCCTTGTGCTTGCCATGGAAGCGCTTATTCTACCGAGCCATCTCTCCAGCCCCAATTGCATATCTTTAAAAGAAACTTACATCATAGTTTCACTCAGAGTGGAACTAAGTTATTTGCATCAATGAACCAAACTCACAAAGCATATTGATTGCTAAGTTTCAAAAATTTATTTCAACATCCCAGAAAAGGTGATGAAAAGTTTTGAGAATAGTTTTTCAAAATGCATAAACATACTGAACATTAACACAGACTACTGGTTGATAGTGGGGTTAAAATTAGAGATTTTTTCTGATACATTAAAAGATGTTTTTCCTCAAATAAACTCATTTTTTCTCATCTTTTCATATGACTAGAATTAATTTTTCTTTCTCTTAACAGGTAGATATTACCATGTAAAGATTTCCTAAAATATTCATAGACTTCTCCACCTTTCTCTTTTTCATTAACAAAAATATGAAATCATTTCATGGCACATTTATTATTCATCCGTTTTCATAAAATGTGATGCTGTAAATGTAGTTTCCAAAACATACTGTAGAAATATCTCCTAGACAGACTGTGATTTAGTAAATACTGCATTTGTCACAGATGGCTACAGAGACAAGCCTACTGTTCATACTATCTCCGTCCTTTAAACTTTATTTTCTGTTATTAGAAGTCAGACACAATTTAGTTAATTCTGATGCAAAATTACAACTCCTTACATAGTAAAGGCCAAGCAGTATGGGAATCTCATTTATTCATCAGACCCACTCTATTACACTGATAATTTGATTCCCTTTGATTTAAGTTGTGATTGTTGTTGAAAGAGCTTTAGTGAATTTCTTTACATTGTTTTCTTTTCTCTTAAAATGTAATGTTGCCCATAGGTGAGGCAAGATACCAACTTTGGAATGCCAATGTGTACATCTAAATATTGAATTTATCACTGGTCTGGAAGAAACAGTTCTCTAGTCTCATGAAGATATTAACAGCATCACTTGTCTTAGAGCTATAATTCTTAATACAGACACTGATGTTTAAAATTTAATAAAAACATTGCCTTGGGTTTATCTGCTAGGCTGACACATGAGGTCAGTTTGTTTTGGAAAATTCCAATTTGATTCTTTTGCCATTATTTTCATGCACAAGGAATGAAATGTTACTTTAATGTTTTACAATGCTGTGAATTGAACCCAGCACCTCCTGCATGACAGTCAGGTGCTGTAACACTGAGTTGTATCTCCAGCCTCAAAACTTTTTCTTTAAATAGGAGCTGACAGAAATAGCCTTTGCAGCATTGCCTGGCTGAAAATATTGGGGAGTAGGCTATGTGATAGGTTATGGGGGACCTGACTATGTGACTTAAGCCCCCACAAAATAAAAATTATGTGCTCTCATGCAAATGCTACTGTCTGGCTCAACCAGATGATAAAAAATTAATAAAGTACTAAAACAGATAAAGGCATTGTACTGACACATTTTTTATGCTTTCAACTTTCTTTTTTCCAAGCCTAGTAAGGCTTGTTTTTATAGGTTCTATCAAAAATGATTGCAGAGGTCAGGCCAACTGGATTTAAATTCCTAAAGACACCTCAAATTTAGAGCACAAAGGCAACAGTAATGAAATAAACACACAGTGAGGTCAACATTTGGGGCCCAGTAGAACTGGAGTGATTTCTGAAAAAAAAAATTCCATACAAACTACACATATAAACCAGTTTATTAGATTGTCAGTGATACTTTGAGACAAGTTCAAGTTATTTTATTTTATTTCATATAAACAGAGGAAGGGAGGAAAGTTTTAAACTTCAAGCTTTGTTCGGCATGTGTGCAGTTAGCATCCACAGAAGCACCATTGGGTATGGAAGAATTAGCACCACGGAATTTTAGGACCTAACTGTTGACATGCATCACTAAAAAAGTTGGAACATGGAAACTGAAATAGTATGTGGTATGATCTATTATAAACAATACAAGGCAATTTAAGAGTTCTTTCCATACGGTACAATACAATCACAATCAATGAGAACCTTTTAAGTACAATACAGGACAAAAACACCTTGTACCCTGTTAACACTAAAGCAGTTACAGATTTCTAAAAAAGTGTTTCTTGTAAGAGGCAGTGGGTTGAAATTATCCTTCCCCCCTCAATTTTTAAATTCAGAGTTATATAGTTACATGATCTCTTGAGAAAGTATTTTCAAATCTACATGTCTTCTCAATGCTGACACATGGTGGTTTGAAAACTTAAAGGCTTGATGAATTAAACAAACATGAAACCCCCCCAGAAACCTGACAGTCGAAAAGTACTCCAGTGTGGTGGAAGGTTTCTCACAAAAGACCAGTTTGAAAATGATACCAATGTCGTTGATACGTGTCTTCCCTTCCACGGAGGAATGCCAAGTACAGAAGCCTTGCATTCATGATGAACTTCCGCTCATTTCTATCGCCAAATGCCTTTATTCTGGATTGTAACATAAGAGACTTATTCCTCTATTGTTTTTGTAGTATCATAGGGCTGTTCCTTATGGTTGGTTTGACAACAGTGAAAAGGGTTGATATTCTCTCTGGAATTAGTGTAATTTGTGAGCTAAAGAAAAAATATTAATTTAAATTTAGCAAATATGAAGTTGAAAAGGGATTTCTACTATTTTCCCCAGTATAAACCCATAATACCATTGAAAACCTTTCTGTTAGAAAGCATGTAACAAACCCTCATTTTTTTGTTGTGCCTAGGCCAATTTTAGCATATGAGAAGATACTGTATAAGAAATGTGCAATAAGAGTAGATACAGGTATATTCAAGTCTCAATGCAGCGATGCCAAGGAAAATATAGTTTTACTCACCAAGAGAAGAATATACCTTGAAGTATCTAGGCAGACACATGAATCAATCATATATCTGCCCAATGCCTAATTCTGGAATAGTGATAACAGGGTCCTTTAGGAAAAAGTACTCAATTACAGTACGGCAGCAATTTCATGTTGTCTATATTTAACAGTGAAACATTTTTGAAAATAGAATCAGTACTATACGGTAAGTTTACAATTCACCATATCTACACTTGTAATACATGCGTATTTTCTTAAATTTCCAAGTGTTTAAAAATCCCACAAGGACCAACATCTTTCAGAACAACAATCTAACATTAAACGAAACTTTCTAAGGAAAATATTTAGCATCACAGAGATTTGAGAAGTCTTTTACTCAGCATCACAAAATACTCAGTAGATCTACATTTAAGATTGTTCATGCCTTGACATTAACACACCTTTGGGTCAATATGTCTTATTTTAAAAAGAAAACCAAGAAACGTACTAAACAATTGACATGGAATTTGTCTTTAGTCTCTCCTTGATAAGCATACTCTGATAATCTTGACTTCTTTCCATACCATGTAATAATGACTATGAAACTGCATGTACATACAGTGAAATGCTGAAAACTAGATATAGAAAAGAATGATTAGAGAGAGAGAGACTTAAAAATAAGTAATATTATGGAATTTTTTAAAAGAATACTGCTCCAGAACAAAAAAGAAAGCAAAATTTGTTCTTAGCCTATCCTTATAAATGTCAGAAGTATGTTAAGTTTAACTTGAGAAGGTTGAACCTTATTGAAAAAATCACCCCATGCTTTTTCTGCTGGACTACGTTCATTGAATAAATCAACTACCAATTTCTTGAAGAGGTAACACACAGCAGGACATCTATGAGGATGCTTTAAATTTGATAACTCACCAGGCTGACTTGAGCAAAGAAAGCAAACTAATTTCTTCATGCTTTAGGATTGCATTAAAGAAAAACTCTACTGAAAGTTGATTTTTGATAGGCTAGCTAATATTTGATTGCCATTATATTTGATCAACATTTCAAGACAAGTCAAAAAAATGAAAAATGAGATTTAAAAAAATAAAAACTAGCCAAAAATTAATCAGTGAAAAAAATCTTCAAAATTTACAATGTTTTAACTTCAAATGACTGTAGACTTAGACAGTTTTGTCATTATCACATATAGTGCTTTTGATGTTTGTTTTGTTCATTGGTTATATTATGTAACATAATTTTCTGTTAATTAAAATAGTTTGATTTATTACATTATATTCTAAGTGGCTTTAGAAAAACATACAACTAGAATAAATTTATAAAAGGATAAGGAATATTTTAAAGGATTTTAGACAAATTCTATACAGACAAATAGTTTAAGGTAATAAAGTGCCTTTTCTAGGTAATTTTTAGTAAAATATTTTAAGGCTTTGTAAGAAACCCAACATTATCAGATGTTTGATAGTGTATGGGCTTACATTATTAATTAGCATTCTTTTGTAGCTCCTATAATATTTGATCTTTCAACCCATGTGGTAATTTTTTAATAATTAGCATCTTAAAATTATAAAATTTAATTGTTAATTTTGAATTCATTTTGTGAGAAAAGCGAAACATGTAAAATTTCTAAGTTCTATGACTTGTTGCCTTTGAACAATGTGGTTTACATCAGAATAAAGAGCAATCAATGTCTCTCAAAAATTCAACAGAATATTTAATACCATGGTAAATAGGGTCATCATTTCAATTATTTTTTAAATGTAAAATGTGCATCCTTAAATGAAAAAGGTCAAAGAAAATCAATGGTAAGTTTTTCAAGTCACAGGCACAATGAATACCTTTATTGCAACAGCTTATGCATAATCTTTGTGGATGCCAACATCTAATGATTAACATTTAATATTCATTTAGCTTCCACTACCCATGAGTATATCACAGTAAAATATTGTTACAGTAATCATGCAGAATTCTATTTATTACATATCTTACCACTTCTCTTTGGGTAACATGGGTACTTTTAAAACACATCTATGTGGCTGGTTATCTACACAAGTCTGGATTAGAAGATAAATTATAGTTATACAGATGTCAACTGCTCAATTGTTTTTAGCCAATATAAACTAATAAAATGCTCGAATATTTGCTTTCAGGAATTTAGTTATTTTGACAAGAAAATTAGTAAAATGAGGCACAAGATTAAATGACCATGATATTTAAAATATTTTTCCAATCACCACTGGACTAAATTAAAATGTTATCCAAAATTTTGACCCTTTCCTCCATTGAGAGGAGGAAGGTGAGAATTCATTGAAAAAAATTGTTTAAACAAAATGTTCCACCTTAGTAAATAAACAGGAATTACTAGTAGGAAGAAAGTGCTAGTCATGGAGCTGCATTTGTTTTTGAATCTAAAGCCTAGTAAGTAATTCCAGGGTTAAAAATTAAGTGACATAAACCTTTATAATTGCACGTTCCTTTACCAAAGTGCCACGAGTTACCAGATAATTTTCTAAAAAGCACTACTTTTAGTACTGTACAAAATCTAAATACATATACAGTTTTACCTTTTTCATACTAGTGTAGTACAGTTTCACAAACTTAGCACAGATGTAACCAGGAAGATGAATTATAACTTTCTCAAAATAATATTGTGTCAAAAATGCTGTTAATAGCCTTCGCCACTATGAAAATTCAAATCCAAGTGTAGCCATAGCATTCCATTAAACCTGAAAATATCATAAGAACTTGTTTAGGGAAATTTTAGTAATATTCTGCCACGCAATGCACAGGAGTCATATGCTTCAAAAAGCATATTGGATTAGTTATCCTGTTTTTATCTATTTGACTGCAACGTTTCCTCCTTTCTACCACTGAAGTATCAATATTATCTTATCAATGTAGTTTGAAAACAATAGTAAATACGAGGTTTCTAGCCTTCACTGTTAATTTCTATAAAGTATGGCAAAAATGTTTGATGGTAGGTTATTGACCTACATACTTCCACCTCTTTATTTTAAATAGAAATGCTAAATGGAAATGCTAAATGGAAATGTACAGATATAATAAAGAGAAGAGGATAACAGACACTAAATGAATTACATATGAAAGAAGTAAAATAGTAAAGAACTGTGTGGAAGTTCTCCATATTAATGAATTTTATCCATTAGGAAAAGATAATTAAAAATGGAGGTGTGTACCATGAAATAATTGTATTAATATATTTTTCAAATAAGTGGCATGCACAGCAAGTTAAAGTTTGAATATTTTTATCATTTTTGAGTAAATAAAATTAAACTAGGGAGTTACCTAGTTATAGACTGACATTCAACATACTACACTGCTGAAGAAAGAGCGAGAATGTTAGATGACGATTCTCAAAGGCAAGTCATCTGAGTTTTGTTATGCCAGAGGCTAAATACTGTGGTGTAGTGTCCCACTTAATTAGAGTGAAAATGCTGGTAAAAATGCAAAAGCACGAATGCTAAAATTAGATTTAGTTCATTATTAAATCATTATCAATAGAAGGACCCCTTTTTCTGCAGTTCGACAACCTCAATCTTAAAAATATAAGAACATGTATATAAATACATTGGAAATAAATGCTCAATTATATATATAAACTTTTCATCTTTTGAGGGTGTAAATATGATACAAGTTAATATTCTAAGAAAATCAGTGTTCTGTAAAAGTTAGTATTCTAGTATTCTGAGAAAATTAACAAACCTAAAAGCATAAGTAAAAGAAGGAAAAAATGGAAACAAATAGGGAGGAAAGGATGGATTGAAGGGGAGGTAGGAGGATGGGAATAAAAGAGAATCAAGGTATGCATGCACGGGTAAAATTTCTCTGTATGAATGTAATCATTATGTATACCTAAAAATGTACAAATAAAAATTATTTTTAAAAAACAAGTAAAAGCAGAAAGAGTGCTTGCTTTGATTGCATATACATTAAATGCAGAAAGAACCAGGCATGATAAATCTCTGGTAACTCCAAACCCAAAATACTGACAGGTTAAATGCATAATGGGCAGATATTCATGCACAGAAGCTTTTCATAGTGTCTGAGTATAAAAACATAATCCTTTGTTGGTAAATATAGTCTCAGCATTAAAAGTTGTTAAATACTTCCATAAATATTGAAATGCAGATTTTAAATAGAAGCTGCAGACATGTGGAAACTTCTTACTATATATGACATCCCAACTATAATTAACTTACATGAAACTCAAAATAGTATGACTGTACAATGTCTCCTGCAAATATGCGCAGATTTTTAACTTTGCAAAAGCTATGCAATTGTATTTACTTAAAATAGCTTTTCCCTGGTAGCAGTTCTATGGTGTTGACATAAATACTGGACATACCTGTGAGAACCATTCTTACTATATTGTTTAATTTTGTTCTAATGTTAAGCTCTTTTTTTTTTTTTAAAAAAAGTATTCATTTTAAGGAGAAAAAGTAGCAATGAAACAGTTTCAAACCAAGTTAGTAGGACAGCTATAATAATACATTGCAGGAGTTGATTTTCTGTATGATGTTAAGCTCTTTTATATCATTTTTCTCTACAAAATGTCTTAATATTATTTATTGTAGTTACTTGTCATTATATTCTGGTGAGGAAAACAAAGCTAAGAAATTGTGCAATGGTGGAGCTGCATGGGTTTTTAAAGGTCCTGAGTTGGTTTTCTGCTCTGTAGTCATTTACCTGACATTGCTCTAGGTCAGTGGTATTGAACTTATGGCACGCATGCTGCAACAGGCTGTACCATTGAGAGCTTTAAAAGACTCTCCATCACTGTTCTATGCTGAGCTGACTGTGTACTTTTTGGGGCCAAAGAGTGTATCCTGCTATCTACTGTAATATATAGAGGGGCCAGGGAGATGCCTCAGTGGATTAAGCACTTCCTTGGAAAGTGGAAGGGCCTGAGTTCAATCCCCGGTTCCGCAAAACAAAACAAACCAAACCAAACATGTAATATATAGACCTAGCAGACTGTTTAGCTAATGAGTATACAAGATAACTATCTACTAATTTAATGAATGTGAAATGGGACTGAGAAAATAGAATAACCTCAACATAATACTGCCTCACCCTGGCTCTGCATAAAAAGCTGTGCTGGTCTCCTTTTGCTTCTCCATCACAGTAAAACTCTTCTTAAATAACAGGGTAGGATCACCTATTTTTGGTAGTCGTTGTGGTACAGCCCATTTAAAAGTATTCTGCAGAGAACTAATGACATCACTGACAATTACCAGAACTATTCCTAAAACCTCAAACTACTCATGTTTACTTTTTTGAGTCATTTAAGTTAAAGTTGTACTACAAAGATAATTCTTTTCTTGAGCTAATTCAAACATAATGAATCAAGGAAATATTCCTCACAGTTGTAATCATTAGTATGAATATGCAGATTATGAGAAAGGCATGGAAGGACAGTTACAGAGGTACAGCAACAGCAATGAGTAGCAGTTGTACAACATTTTGGTGGTGAGGCCAGCAAAACACAAAACCCTAGGAAGATTATGATTTTATTTAATTTTATAGCATTTTCTTTTTACAAAATTGGGTGCATCTAGATGATGATAAAAGTCTTTTCTAGTCTTAAAATTCTTTTTGATGCGACCTGGTTTTTCAGATAAGGTGGGTATCTGTGCAATATTCAAAAATCTCTTTTCTTTTTAAGAGAAAAGGATAAATTTGAAAAGTTTGATGTTTCAGAAGTCTTGAGCAACTATGAATATTAAATGTTTTCTTTAAAATCGCTCTTACTCCTTGCTTGGCAATTATGCTGTAGAAAATACAACATGGAAATCCTTTTAAATCCTGAATAATTCTACTTAAATTCTATCAGTATAAAGCGGCTGTCATAATACTTTACATTGTCAGCAAGATTAGCATCTAGGAGTTTGCTTCTACTTTGACCATTTCACATGAACTTGTCCCCTAAAGAACAGGTTGGTTCACCACTAAAGCATACTTCATCACTTCATTTCCCATTTCAAAGAGGCTGGTGAAATTATTTCTTGCAGAATCAGATAAGGTTTAAATTATGTTAGTAGAAAAACACATGACTTTGATATGAAGTTTGAATGTCTAACAAATTGCCACGTTAGAAAAACAGAATTTTTAATATTTTGACTGAGAAGCAACAAAACATAAATAAGTCAAAAACTAGAAAGAACTTTTTTTTGGTGCTAAGTATTGAACATAGGGTCTTATGCAAACTAAGGTGTGCTCTATACTGTGATGAACTTCCAGCTCCCTATAAATTTAATTTTTGTCAGCCAGAACCATAGGTAGAAAAGAAGAAAAACAATTGTTTACTATCAGCTTTAATATTTTTTAATCTAGGATGTTTCCAGACCTTTCAAAGTACAGGGTGTTTACTAATAAGAAATGATGTTTATAATGGTTTAATTCACAATTTAAGATTGCTTTGCCTTTCTATCATTCAGCCAATATTTTTTCATATTTAAATAGAAACAAAGATAATATCTTTATTTTTCCATCTGGCAAGAAACACCATTGGCAGTTGAAATTAATTGCTACAACTAAAATGATGATGGACTATTTACAGGATTGTAGCTTAAAAGAATTTATTATTCTTTATAGAGTTCAGAACATATATCCTCGAGGCATAGTAGGATGGCATATAAGTTCACTTTATAGGTTACAAGTTCTCTTGGTAATTCAAATGTAACTGCCTTTATTGAGAAGTAAGACACAGGCTGGATTCCACACTAAAGTAGGTCATGTAAAGACATGTTTCAATTCAGTACTTTTGGAATTATCAGAATGAAATATGGTAAAATAACAGGAACCAGAAAAAGAAAAATATGCCTTAAGAGGGAGAAGGAAAGTAGGACTAATTAGTGATGGGCAGAAAGGTAAAAGGAATGAGAAAATGCATGGAAAAGAGAGATTTAGAGAAAAAATAATTGGAAACTTAGTTTTTATCTTTGCACTACTCCAGCTAAATTTATTTCACTTAGGTACTTTTTCCATAGAATTGATATATGCTCTGTGGTGTTTTCCTGTTCTTTCTCTTGCTGAATAACTGTACAGACAAGGAAAATGATACACTAACTTTCCACCTGGACAAGAAAAAGTGGCTATTTGCTGTTGCTTTGTGACAGTACTCTGTGGGTTCTTTAGCAGTCCTACAGTATTGAAATTGGAGATGGTTAAGAATGTCAGTGGACTAGCCAAATGTCAGCTCAATCCTTTTCTTTAGTTAGCTATGGTAAATTTAGCCACCTTTTTGGTGTGGATGCAATTCTCCTATAACAGACAAAGAGAGTAAAAATCCACCATTCAGATCTATTGGAACATAGTGTATAGTAATTCAGCTCCCCTGAATCACAATATTGCTTAAATTTATTGCTGTTCCCAAAGACCTCAGTGAATCTTTGAAGAAAGTGGCAAAATTTATGTAAGGAGAAACAGGACATTCATAAAAACAAAAAAATGCAATGTGGATGCTGCTGTTATTGTATTCTTTCTTCCTGCACTTACATGATCCCTGCTAGGAATTACAGATCAAAGTGAGTTTCTCATAATAAAAGTGAGTTTAACAGGTTCACATTATATCATTTTAAGAGTACAAAACAGGTACTGAGGCATTTCCATATTGACAAACAATGGAAGTCTAGCATGTTTTGAATTGAGATGATCCTCACCTGGGATGATTTGTCACATTTATTTTCTGTAGCCAAAGCAGAATTATGAAGTGAAGGAAACAGCAGTTCTATTGTCACTGCAACTGCTGAATGCACTCACCCAGTGTCTGCTTTTACTAGAATTTTTTTTTTTTTTTTTTTTTTTTTTTTTCCGGAACCAGGGATTGAACTCAGGCCCTTGCGCTTACCAGGGAAGCGTTTATTCTACTGAGTCATCTCCCTGGCCCCCTTTACTAGAATATTTAGAGGTTCCTAAAACAGTTTCTTCTGATCCATGTCACTCTTAGGTGGCAGAGTTGTTTGAATGTTGCATTTCATTTACTATTAATATTAAAGTATATTTCTTCCCCCTGCATTCTTATAATAAACTTGCTGCCATGTTTTGATGGTATACAAATTAAGGTATGTGGTAAGTGAAGATCTGCTTATTCAAAAAAGTATCATCAAGAACTATCATTAAACTTAACAATATAGATGATTTCTTATCTATTAGGCTTAACAAGAGAAACCAATTTTTTTTTTTTTTTTTCGGTACTGGGGATTGAACTCAGGACCCTGTGCTTGCCCAGCAAGCACTTATTCTACTGAGCTATCTCCGTGGCTCCCAATTTATTTTTTTAAAGTGTTATATGAAACGAACTTCCAGAATATACTAAAATAATCAGTGGTGATAAAAAAGTCAAATCAATGACTTTCTTTTGGGGACCACTCGTTAGGCAGAAGGACATTAACAGTATAGAAAAGAAAGTGATTCAATTAAAACTTATGAGCGGCAAGGAAACAAGACTTTACTTTATGACACTGGGTACAAAGTCAAGTAGTATACTTGGTATTTCATATTTAAAACCATTCTGAATGTCAGTGGCTGGGACTTAATTTATAATGATTACCTCACCTCCTCAAATGTAAAGGGCCATGTGTTTATCAGCTTTAAAGAGGTTACCTTAACAGCCAAATATCCAATGAAGTTCTAATTTTTCTACAGAAATAACCTTATGACACTATCCGACAATTTTAAAAATAAACAAGTGAGAAAATTCTATTGGTTCTGAGAAGAAAAAAAGTGTATTTTCGACAGAATTCTTCTACAAGTGATGTCAAGTATTTGCCTGTAGACTTAAAGCAGAAATCAACAGCCAATTATTTCTCCAATTCTTTATAATTTCAAATGAAGCCTACCAAAGGCATCTGCTGGCCCAAACCACATATCATACAAAAACATTTAAAATATCTAATTCTACTGTTGATTATCATTTCAACCTGAGATTGGAGTAATTTTCCTAAACAATGCCTGGCATATGAGGGAACCACAGCACATATTGATTAAATGAATAAATGAATGGTTTCATTTCTCTCAAATTGCCATTGCTTACCTTGCATAGTGACTTCTTACTCCACATCAGATTGATTAAAAAGCAAACATGCAGGCATATACTTAATTAGCTTTTAAAAAAGCTCTGAAACCCCTAACCCACATATTATTACTGCTACTGCTATTATTAACTTAGAATTTACATAAATTTAAATTGATACAATTATTTAAAAACCCATAAATTGGTACAAGATAATGTGGATACACGGCTATAAAAATTTCCTTTTAAAAATCCAATGACAATAAAGGACATTATTTGCATCTTGAGAATGAGAAAAACATATACAATCAATAGGATAGTCATGTGGCATTTCATGTAAAAATTATTGAAAATGAGAGGGTTAAAAGTCTGCAAGCATCAAAAGAAAACAGCTCCAGCTTTGAAGATAAACAAAAATTATAGTTCAAATATGAAAGAAAAACTGAGCATCAAGATAATGACCTATAAGATCCTTTTATAGCAGCCATCATGGTCTGAATTGTAATGGTTCCATGCTACTCTGAAACCAAGGTCTAAAGTTTGCATTCATTTCACAAGCTGTTTCTTAAGGGTCAAATGGCCTGCAAATATTATCTGGCAGTAATGTTTTCAACTTTAGTATAGACAGGAGGGAAACAGTTGAAACACAGAACCAAAAATTCTTTTTTTTTTTTTTTTACAAATATTCTAAATAAACCCTACCTATTCCTGCTGATTTCAAAGCAAAATAGTGGGGAAACAGATGCCAGGCAGTGGAAGAAACACTGAATGAGGTCTGGTTCAAATGCTGAAAGCAAATAGCTAAATGATTTTGAAAATGTCTCAGGCCATTTTTTAAGATTTTTTCCATTTCTTATAAATGAGGGTTTAAGAGGCCCCTTCAGGAAAAAAAAATCAGTTGACAGATTTAGAAAAGGAAATCTTAGATTGTCAGGTCTCTATGGATACCTACACCAATACTTGAAAATCAGTAAAAGTAACTCTATTAGCATGGAGCAATTGGTCCCCAAATCATGCAAACTGCCTAGCAATCCTCTTAAGCAGTTCTGATACTAACTTTAGATTAATAAAATATTGTAATTTTGATGTAGTTTAAGCAACAAAGCAGTTCCAAATTCGAGCTTAACTTTGGATATTTATCAGTCTGTAAACAGCTTATTCATTTTCTTAATGGTATCTTTGGATGAATAAAAATTTCTGATAGAGTCTAAAGAATAATTATTTTTCTTATACTTAGTGCTTTGTTGTTTTCAGACCAGGAAATGTTCAACTGTGCAATTGTGCCCTTTAACATTTGACTGAAAACATCTTCAAGAGACTACAGTTAGCCCAACTCTTTTCCCACTGATGTATGTGGGACTTCTTATGGTAAACCAAGTTCCTCTTCCAATGTTGTATAATTTTGTTATACTTTTAAAGGCTTGTCCATTGTGAGTTATGAATTAACAATGATTTTAATTACTATTTATTAAATGATTATTTGGTGACATTTTGTTAACAGTTTCATGTATCTTAAGACATTTCATTTTCCTTAAGAGAATTTGGTTGACCCTAATGTTTTATTATGAATGCAATCTCCTGGACCTAGAAAATTATTCAGTACACAGGGAGTGGTTGATAAGTACACAATGAATGCCAAATGAATAAATTCTCAAAGCAACATTATAAAGCTAAGTAAATTCCCTCAAATTCCATAACTAAGAGAATTTGGACTGCACCCAGGACTGGTTGACTCTAAAGTCTGCTACCTAGTACTCTGTGACCAGCTGCCAGATGGTAACTCAGTGGATCCAGGACCCAAAAGTAGAGCTGAAGTTACTGTTTCTACTTAAGGGGGTGGAGGAAGTGGATCATAATTATTATCATAGAAAAAGAAAAATGTGGAATTGATAAGCTCCTTGATAATACGAGGCACATTGATCTTTTAAACATTTATAAATATGATACTTTGTGCAGATTAGGCCAATCTGCATATGAAACTCTTTGGGCCATAACCATAAGGTCAGAATAATTCACTCTTCATATATAAATTTGGAATTCAGCCTGCAAACACCTCAGTAATGATACAAAATTGTGGTTAACTAGGGAGCAAGATAATTTACTTAATGGAATAGTCTACTCAGAGATTCAATCAGAATGCTATTAATCCTATTGAAACCAAAACATTTCTAATATGTATTATTTTGTGTTTCTACTTTAATACAACATAATTAATTTGATTGAATTTTGCTGTAAGTATAGAGCCATCCTTTATTTATTTGTTTTGTCTTTTTAAGACAGGGGTTCACTATGCAGTTCAGGCTGGCCTTGACCTCACTTTGTACTCCTGGCTGGCTCAGAACTCATCACAATCCTGACTCAGCCTCCTGAGTGGTGGGATTTCAGTCATGCACCACCAGGCCCAACTGAGTCATCATTTTTAACAGCAATGATAACTGTATAAGATGGTCACAGAAGATGTGGCTTCTTGAGTTAATTTGACAAAAACCAGAAACATTCCTAGCAAATGTCTGCCCAAAATTTATTAGTGGTGGTCCTACTCAGAAGACTAAAGATTGACTAGTCGATTTTTAATGAACTGAACTTACTGTACAAATGAAGTAGTTAAATTATCTAACTAATATATATATATATTTAAGGTTTACTCTGCAGTGCAGGTGTCATGACAAGACTTGTGACCACAGCACAGGAAGAAAGGTGGTTTGGAAAGACTAAGGAGGAATGCTCAGGCAGGGAGACAAAAGTACAAAGGTGACTTTAAGAGTTTGAGGCACAGGCTGATGGCCAGAATCCAATTAAGTGACTCATGCAAAGACAGAAGTATCAATGCAACAGTCGCTGTGCCTCCCACCACAACTTAAACAGTGCACGCTGAGCACAAAGCAGAGCCTACAGAAGGGATGAAGACACAAAAATACCTAGAATTCATCCTAAAAACTCTTTTAATTGGCCATATGCTAATTTCACATGCTTAAATTTTACCTAATTTTGATTTTTGTTTAGCATTTAAAATTTCTGTAATATTATTACAAAGGCTTCAATGAGCACTAGGGTTGTTAAAACTCTGAAATGTTATTAGATAGCTAAGTGATTATAGCAAATCTTTTCACCTTCCAGGGCCGTGGTTTTATCTGTTAGGTGAGGAGAGTGATGTGGAACTAACCTAATCGGAATCAGTACTTTCATCAGAATAAAATGAAATTTGTGAAAGAACATGAAAATCATTTCAAACTATATGTAAATTATTGTAATTTAAAAAGTTTGGCCAGGAGTGGTGGTGGTGGTGCACACCTGGATACCCAGCATTCTATGAAGCTGAAGCAGGAGGATTGAAATTTCGTGCTCAACAAAGGCAACTTAAATGAGCTAGCAAGACTCTGTCTCAAAATAAAAAATAAGAGGGAAAAAAGTAGCTCAGGGCAAATGCCTTTGCTGCTAAATGATTTAAGCTGCCCATGCTTTAAGTAGGTGGTTATCCTTATTCCAAAAGACTTTTTAGATACAACTTGTCTTCACTAAATGTATTTTAAACTGAGTTTCCCTTACGAAAACCCTATATCATTAACTTGAATTTAAATTTTAAACCACAAATTTTTCTTCTTCACACTCCCCTCTACACCTAGCACTCTGTGGATTTTAAAAACCATCTTTTGTCACTTAATTATCATTGTCCCTCTTCCTATTCTGCCTTTGAAGTCAAAGTACATAATAGATAAATCAAAAAGGCAACTAACATTCATCAAAGTGATCATTTAAAAACCTGGTAAGAGATACTGTATCATTTTTGTTTTAAAGCTAACTCACAAATTATGATACAGTGTAATGTGGAATCTTTCGTTTCTTGCACACTCTAAATTTTCACTTCAGAAACTTTCTTTGTTTAGTAAACACACTGTTCTTCTGTTCACTTAATGGACATGCCATGCCCTGTGCCTGGAACGAGAAGTACATTTATTTGCACAAGAAGCCTTATCAAACTGTCCTACTTTTTCATTGAGCAGATATTTCATTTATTTGTCAAGTACAGTTGCATGTGAGAAGTATATCTGAAACTATTATAAAAAGTTGTGTTTTCTTTTGCTTTTAAAAAATCATTTTTCATGATTAGCTACATTGTAAAATAGTGCCTAAAATATAATCCACCAAAAATGTATACATACTTCAGGAAAGAAAAAATAGTATGTTTTTTTTCAACATATTGGCATTACCTTCATTTGGCAACCCTAGAGAACATCACATATCACAGAAAATCTACTATGTCACAGCCCTTAGAGAAGAAATTGAAAATGTATATGCAGCAATCTCTACAACCAAGGCTACCCAAGCAGCAGTTTGCTGTACTAATCAATGTCTGGAAGCTAATGACCACCACTTTGAGCACCTCTTGTAACTGTGGAGGCCAAAGGTAACTTGTATTAATCTTATGATGCCTCAATACAATTAATATTAAAATATTTATACAAGTTTTTCTTTTCCTTAAGTACATATACATTTTGGGGGCACACTGTATATTTCACTGATGTAAACTGACACAGACACTAGATAGTAGCAACAATAGGCTGGGCTTATGGCCTGGCAAGATAGCTCAGCGGTCTAAAGCGCCTGCCTAGGCAAGTGCTCAGGGACTGTGGTTTGTTCCCGGCACCACATGGTGCACCAGCTCGGCCCACCCACTAAATAAACCTTAAAAAAAAAAGGGTCCGGCAAAGGAGAGAAACAATGTAGTGCAATACTGAGGTAGCCATCGCTAAATATGAAGGATGCCAGGAAAGATAGGACAGTTAGTAAGTGTGAGACTCAACAAGAGCAGCTGGAGAAAGTGAGAAAAGGTGTGAAGGAGTCTCATTGACTCCAGACACACAGAAACTGACAGGGCCCTTGGAGATCGCCTACTGTGATCCAATCCCCTCCACTGATGGGTAACAAAGCCAGGTCCACAGAGGTTGAATTACTTGCCCTGGAGCCAGGTAAAAGTCACAAATTTGGGGCTTTTGATTAGTAACAAAGTTCCCTTAGCTCCATATTCTACAGCTGCACACCATGAGTTCAAAGGCAAGCCTGGAAGGAATTTTAAATGTTCATGAATGCTTGAAATTATAATAAAAAAATTACAATTTTTGCTGGCTTTATTATAGCATAAAATAGTGAATAATTTAACATTATTAATTTTAGTTTATAGTTGTCTTGTAATAAATTTGCTAGTGCTAATCTGTCATTTGTAAATGAGCTATTAAAACTTAAGAATCAAGTTTTGTGCTTACCATAAAGACTACATTTATTTTTCTACATAAACATAAAATGCTTCCATTAAATCATATGTAGATTTTACATAGTGTCTTGATCAGATGCAAATGATCTTAGAAGTAGTATTTAAATTACAACTAGCTTGTTTTTTCTTTTTTCTCTCCCCCTTTTTTCCTTTTATGTTGTTGCTTATTTTGTTTGAGACAAGGTTTGCTAGGTTGTGGACTTAAGTGATCCTGCTTCCACAGAGGCCCATATGGCTGGGCTACAGGTGCGGGCCACATTGCCCAGGCTTGGAGAAGTATGCTATCAAAGTGAACGATAAGCTTGAGTCTCTGTAGTACAGGAAATCAAACTCAGGACCGTGGGCTTGCCTGGAAGGTGCTTATGCCACTGAGTTATCTCCCCTACCCTGAGACCACGATGTTAAGTGAAATCAATCATGCACCCAAACTTGAATATTGCATGATATACCCAAAATGCAAATAAAGACAATAATGAAAGATAGATAACAGGAAGTAGGGAGATAAGTCTTCCTCATAAGGGAAGGGAGGAAGAGATGCAGGGAAGGGGGAAGGGAATTTAAAAAATTAAGAGGTACTAAGTACCATTCCCTACAAAGAATGTAAACATTATGTACAGCAAACATATACCATTAAAAACAGTTAGCTTTAAATGAAAGCAACCTATATTATTTGAATCTTTTTAAAAAGTGAGTCAAATACAATGACTAGTTAAACTGCACAAATAGCTAATAACTCACACACCTGTAAATAGGAATGTGATTTAATAATTCCTCAAGAGCAATAGTCCAGCCCCGGTGCCACATGCTGCACTGGCCCCACCCCTAGTGTGCTGAGATGGCCATTAAGACCAGGTGTGGTGGTGCATGCCTGTAATTCCAGCACTAGGGAGGCTGAAAAGAGGATCTCTATGAGTCCAAGCTCCATAGTGAGACCCCGTAACAAATACATGAAAAAAAAAAACAAAACCTCTTGGATTACATACTCATTTAGCCTCTCTGTTTAAAGTGATATTATGTTAATATTTTAACAAAAAAGGACCATCTGATTATATCATGGTTGATAATATTAAAACCTTAATTAAGCAATTCTAGCTAGGAAAATGATTTGTAAGAAAAGATGCAAATCAAAGCTCCATAATCTAAGTCCATGGCAAAAAAAAATCTTTCAGAACATTGAGATCAAAAGAAGAAGACAATTTAAAAATGCTAATTTTGGAACCACTCTGGACCGACAAAACAGAATCTACATTTTTAATATTTTATGCACACTAATATGCTCAAACATCAGTGGGCTAAATTTTAAAGGGAGAACATTGGTGGCACATGCTTGTACTTACAGCAACCTTGGCCTGGACATGGGCAATTTATCAAGGTCTTGTTTCAAAATAAAAAATGGTTGGGCATGCAGCTCTGTGCAAAGACCCCAGTTCAATTGCCAGTATAGGAGAAGGGAGAGAGGGACAGAAAGAGAGAAAAAGAGAGACAGAAAGAGAGAGAGAGAGAGAGAGAGAGAGAGAGAGACAGACAGACAGACAGACAGACAGACAGACTGAGTGGTGGCTGAAGTCATTAGAAGCAAATATAAGTTTAAGACTAATGCTTCCTGGTATTTTTGATGGTGTTATTATGGCTGTGATTCTTTTTAGTTCCTTAGAGGCATATCTGATATTCTGTGCTGTTTTAAAGGAGGGACTACTGGATTAAAGCCATTTCTTTTAAGTATTTTATTACAACAGAAACATTCCTAGGTGAGTCACATGGTAGTTTGTTGCTGCAAATGCCAGCTGACTAGCTAAATTTGAAATTTTTAGAGCTATAATGAGAACTTTTATAGTTTTAAAGCAGGGATGACAAACAGCAAATTTTGGCATGAATGTTGTTCTCTCTCTCTCCCTGTATGTGCACACTTAAATTCTTAACACAGCACTTTAGGGCAGCCAATCAAGTTCAGTAACAAGACGAAACAAATTTGCCACTACTTCAGGGTCAAGGAAGGAACCAAGTTCTCTTTATAATTTCTGTAAGAGTGACATATATGTATAAGATCTGTGTATAATATTTATGTAGAGCAATAACATTTGTTTAGTTAAATATGTAGACACGTATAGTATAGTTTACAGATCTGTGTGTAATTAATTTCAACCTATTCAGCTCTCTCCATAAAAAGTACTATTATTTGTAAGGTGCCAATCAAAGCATCACAGCCTAAGTTCAAGACAAAGAACGGCTTTCAGAACACTGATATCAAAATGAACAAGACAATTTAAAAATGCCAGCTTCCAAACCCACTCTGAACCAACCAAATCAGAGTCTCTGGGGATGGGGACCAGAACCTACTTTTTTAATGTACTATGTATGCTAATATTTAAGCATCAGTGGAATAAGTTTTAAAGGGGAACAGTGGTGGCAGTTGAAATTTAGATGTTACAGGATCACAAGAAAGCACAGATGACTGGAAGAACTAATGAGAAACATGGACAATGACACAGAAAACTGAGTTTTATATTGGATCAGACTTATGTCCTTGGCTTAGATAACTATGGCTACTATTTTGTCCTTTACCAAGCCTTAATGCTGTAGGAACGAATTACATACATTGTTTGCAGCAATAATCAAGTTATTTGGAAACCTGTTCGTAAAGCAGAAAATTTAAGATGAAATTAGCAAACTATGTTATTTCATTCCATCCTAAGTAGTAGTAGTACAGGAAAAAATGGAAAATGATAATATAGATGCTTCAATCTCTAAGTAGAATTCTCAATCTTTATACAGAAAAACTAAGTTTGGTAGTACCCTATAATTTGGTTTTGTAATTTCTTCTACTGTCACTAATGCCTTTCAAAAAAACCCATAATCGGGGCTGGAGAGATGGCTCAGTGGTCTAAAGCACCTACTTGAAACAAGTTTGGCAAAGCACAGGGACCGCGGTTCAATCCCCCAGCACCACATGCCAGCCAGCCCCGCCCCCTGGTGGGCTGAGCTGGCCACACACACACACAATAAATAAATGTAATAAATAAAAATAAATAAATAATTAAAAAAAGCAACTAATTTAAAAAAAAACCATAATCAGATACTATTGAAATATAAATACTAAATTTATTCTTTTGTGTAATCCATTTTGAAAAAAATTACAAGTGATTTTTTTGAAAATACAAGATTTTATTTTGCAAGGAGAACTATCTTAACTAACTCATTTAATTAGTAATGCTCATGATAATTTGAAAAGTAGCTCTTGTTTTGCAATAACGATGGATAGAAAGAAAGGGTAAGTTTTTTGGAATATGCTTTCAGAATATAGAAATTTTCCAATCATAATTCTTTATACAACCTGGTAAATTAACAAACTTGAATATAAAATTTCCAAGTATCATGACTAACAAATTCTGAATCAGGATTTAAAAGAATCTTTGCAGCAGTAATAACTCTGTTTTGATTTTTTAATTCCCTTATGTAACCTTCATTAAGTGAGTGTCTAGCATGTGCCTTTAATACTAGAAACAGGGAAACATCTCTGTAAGTTTGCTGAAACTACTGTAAATAAACTAAAATCTATTCTGTCTGAATCCTCAAATGAAAGTTGAATGACTTAAATTTTTTAATCTAAAATTTATACTGTAGCTGTATAATGCAAATAGGAAAGGTAATTTTTTAAAGAACTTAAACTTCCCATGATTCTTTTGAGTTCATGACTACTTCTGTACATCAGTTTGTCAATCTTGCTCACAATTAGGGAACCATTCACTGTTCTGGAATGCCATGGAAGGGTCGTGGATGGAAAGAGAAGTCAATGAACTTGTACAAGTGCCAAATATCCATGTATGAATTAATTGAATATTTCCAATAGGATGTGATCCACTAGAATAATGCTTAAAGGGATTTCTCTATAGTCATACATTAACTAGATTTAGTATAAAGCATGTTCTTTACATTTTGACCAGCATATTAATTATAGAATGTCTATAAAGTTGGCAGACATGAAATTATTTTTAAGTGTTAGTTATGTTTTCAAATAATATACTCCATCAGTGCACAGGGGAAATACCTCTAAATGTAGAGTCCAACTGTTGATCTAAGAATATGCAATAAGTGCATTATAGTATATAGTTTCTCTGTCCTGTACATACAATGATATCAGAAGAGCATGAAAGTATGCATACTTTTAATAGAAATCAGATTATTTTTCATCATTCATGTATCCGCATTTTAAGCATTAGTCTTTAAATTATGTTTACACTATTTTATAATTATGAATTATTTGAGCTACAATGCATGTGTTACAAATGTAAAATTCAGGGATTAAAGTACTTCCAAGGTCTTTTTAAGTTCCAATAATACTCACTAAACTTTTGTTAGCAATCTTGAACAGAATAATCATTCTTTACTAAGATTTATATACTAGAATTGCTTAGTAAATTAAAAATATGCTCTAGTCTGCATACATTGGAAAGGTAAGACTTTTTAATATTTTCATAATTAATTCCTACTAGATTTCCTTAAAATAGTGCTTGAAAGAGGGGAATCTGAAAGGTTATTAAATATAAGGAAAAGATAAAAATGGAAGAAAATAATTTTTTTAGCCAAAATTCTTGTCAACTTATAAAAAATACAGCTTGTTTTAAGATTTGTAAATTTCTCAAAGCAGAATAAATACTGCTGCCTTCTTCCCACGAAGACACTATAGTTGTTTTGACTAAATTTTTTCTTCTATTAGTTTTTGAAGCTCGGGTACAATTTCATTGGCCTGGAGTGGTAGTTTATAGTGTAGTTCCCACATCAGCATCACCCTTTCTCCTGGGGATGGTAGCTCTGTCCAGGTCCATTCTACCCTCTCTGTCCTGCTGAATGGAAACTCTGGAGTTTTGACCCAGCAATCTGTGGTTTAACAAATCCTACAGGGGACTCTTATCACACTGAAATTTAAAAACTATTGTCCTGTGGTAACGGAGAAAAGCATGTAATTTATTGCTAAATGGAGCAGTTACTGCACTTTATCCTGCTGAAGCAAAGGGAAGGAAGAATAAACTTGATAATTAAATATGAAAAGGAATAAACGATGTGTGGCAGGGAAGATTGTTAGAAATCAGTAAGATGGTAGGAAAAAGTTGGGAGAAATAAATAAAACTCTCAATAATAAGATTTATTTCCCAATTTAACATGCCCATTTATTTTTGGTTTGTGAAAATGAAATTTAGGCTCACAACAAATAGTAATTTAAGACCAAGGTAAAGCAGGACCTATGCAACAAGAGTTGTAGCTTTTGGGTCTGATAAGGTCAGTGAAATCCCCTCAGGATTTATTCTGAGATCCTGTACCTCAGAATGTTTGTCAGTGTCAGTCATGTGTGTGAGTCATGGCCATTGCTTGGCCAATGTGCTCTCTGTGAAAGCCTGAGAGAATGTTTTCTCTCTATGTGACTCTCCTTAG
>NW_004524629.1:5008669-5028768 GCF_000260255.1 Octodon degus
ATTTGTCTCTTTGCCTCTAGGGTATAACTGATTTTTTTTTAAAAAAAATTAAACATTACTGCTATTAAACATTACAGCTATTTAAAACAGCTGATAGGATTAGAGGTTCAATCTGTAAACTATACAAAAGATTAAGTAAACTGCATTGATTAGCAGCAAGCTTCACAAATTCAATGAATGTTCAGACAAATGTCTTTTGCTTACCCCCATTAACAGATGAGTTTTGTATAAAATAATTTCTGGTAATCTAAGGGAGATTTACTTGGAGTGGCAGCTACAAGGGAGTAGTTTACTGTGCTTTACTAGAATTCAGGGATCAGTTTTAGAGTATGTCGTAATGGTAGGCTGGCCTAATTGAATGAACACAGTTGGTTTTGGTGTGAATCTGAGTTCAAATGTATTAGGTTTTGAAACAACTAGTTTCTAAGCCCCTGGAACAACATATGCAAATGAGGATGAAAGAGTCATCATGAGGATGAGAAACAGTACAGTAGATAGGGGCAGAGCAGTGGCACAGGTGCGTAACTTCAGCAATTTAGAGAATTGAGGAAGGATTACCAGTTGAAGTCCAACCTGGACAATTTAGTAAGACCTTGTCTGAAAAAAGAAGAAAGGGCTGGGTTTGTGGTCCTGTTTAGCATACACAAGGAAAGGCCCCCAAACCAACACTGTCACCACCAAAGGAAAAAAAGAAAAAAGAAAGAAAAAAGAAACAGTAGGTATAAGGGACTGTGTATAATTCCTTAGTATAGAGTAGGTATTCAATAAGTAATAGTTATTAGTACTAATAAATCTTAAGTGATATTTCCTTTTATTATCCCTTTTTAATGGTGGGGGAAATAGTTCAGTGACATAGTGCCTAACTGGCAAGCACAAGATCTTGAGTTTGATTCCCAGTATCAAAAAAACAAAAATAAGGCCAGGTGTGGTGGCACACACCTGTAATCTCAGTACTCAGAAGGCAGAAGCAGGAAGATCATTGTGAGTTAGACAAGCCTGGGCTACAAAGTGAGCTTAAGGCCAGCCTAAACTGCATAGTGAGACCCTGTCCCAAAAAGATTTAAAAAACCCCACAAACAACAAAAATAAAAACAAAACAAATTTTCTGCAGGAAAAATAAATTGTCCCTCTTTAAAAACAGCCACAGTACAACTTTTCTACTGTCAAATTCATTTATGAAACTACCTGTCAGTCATGCTAGTCAAACATGTTTTCTGAGGAGTCACTGTTCATTGAAAAATTAGAATAACAGACCTTTGGCTGGGCTTGGTGGCATGTACTTGTAATTTCAGCACTTGGGAGGCTGAGGCAGGAGAATCACAGTGAGTTCAGGGCCAGCCTGGATTTGGACTACATAGTGAGTTCAAGACCAGCCTGAACTACAAAGTGAGATCCTGTCTCAACAAACAAACAAACCAACAAACAAACAAGGACTAATAGACCCTTCAGTCCTGAGAAAACGGACGAGGTGGAGCAATAGCAAGACAAATCAATGCACTGCCATAGAGGTACAGTGTATGGGAAAGGAAAAGAGAAGATTTTGACTGATGAAAGTTTAGAATTCTGTTTTTACATCTAATTTATTGTATTGCATACCATTTTTGGAGTATTTGCTAAGCAACTGATTTTGGCCGAACCGGGGATTGAACTCAGACCCTTGTGCTTGCCAGGGAAGCGCTTATTCCACTGAGCCATCTCCCCAGCCCCATAAGCAACAGATTTTGTCCAATTAGAAATCTAAATTGGCAAAATATTTGGTATCAATCACACTGCTAGTCTAAAGAATCTAGAAATAAAATTCAGCATAGCTGAAGTATATTAGCAAGTGATAAGGAGTGTACTGAGTCCTGGTGCTTGTACAAAATATTTATTCCTACACAATTTTCCTATGATTTTGTCGTCTCAATTTGCAGGTTAATTTTTGCATTTAGGTATGTTCTTTTTGTAAAGTTGCTTGAAATGTTTCAGGAGAAAATTTCCATAAAATGGAAAAAACAAAGAACTGCTAAATTAAGATACTTTTTCATATCCCACTGAGATTTCACACAGCAATGAAAGATAAAACAATCAAGAACCTAAAATGTATCTGCTATTTTGTGAACCACTACTAGGCCAAAGATTCTTTAACACATGTAATGTTTCTCTAATGGAATTTTGTGTGCAGAGACAGTTTTGGAATAATCAAAATATAGTGAGGCTTCTCTTAGGCATGTCTTTGATTAATAAACAGGAAACAAAAGCAAGTTCTGGAGAGCAGGTGTCACACTGTCAGTTCTCTCCACTGCCAGTGGAGGCATGGGGAGTCTAAATCAATGCCTCAAGACAAAAGCCTGGGTACTGCTTCTCTTCATCAATCATCGATAACTTCTTTAGTTTCTTAAGACTAAAACAACAAACTATTAGGATGTTTAATCTTTGACATCCTAGTAGGTACAGGTACTCTAGAACAAACCATACTGCTCACAGATTGGTGTCTTTCCTGATATTCTTTGTTAAAAATCATTTTTATTCAATATAACCAAGGTAAAAAGGATCAAAAGCAGTACTTGATTCTCAGGGACCACTGCAATGACAGTTACAGTGTATTATTTAGCAAAGTAATTTATGGTTATAGAAGGAACAAATAGCATATCAGGAAGTGATATTAGTTTTAATATTCCTTTGCTATGCAGGGTATGAGGTGATTACACAATGCTCCTTCCAAACAATGAGACTTTGTATAGATAATAAAAACATTTCTTTAAAGAAGTTAAAGACAGTCATGAGGTATACAACAGCGATCTTAATAAGGACTGGGAACAAAATTTTATTTTGTGTGGCTAAAGCAATACACAGATATTATAGAACTGACACTGCTGCATTGTTCTTTTGGGTATTGTTGTAGGTTGCTGCATTATTAAACTTATATTTAATATAAAGAGATTTTTTTTTATATTTTCCAACTTGGGCATTCTTTGTCTGTCTTTTCTTTCACATTCCACTGATGCAGAACTTTAAAAGTTTAGAGTAGGACTGAGTTAGCCGTAGCTTCTAGTTAAACATTGTTTATTTTCCATATGAGGAAACCACCACAGAAATTAAATGACTCACTCAGGGTCAGGCCATATACTGGCAGAATTAGAATCTTATAACTATATTTCTCAAATGTTTTTTAAAGGTGAAATAAGTGGGTGTTTTATTTTGAAAATGACTTATTTTGCTCATTTCTGTTAGATTGATATCTTCTGTTTTAAGTCTACAAAATAATCAGCTAGTACTTTCTCTTCTGGTTCTTTTTTCCTATTTGCTACTTGTACTCAAAAACCTTATGTCACCCATAACAAATAAATAAAATCCTTCAGAATAGTATTAATCTATAGAACAATTTCTCTAGGAAAAATAAAATACTATTTTTGAATACAGTAGCTTCTTATAAAAGATCATCTGATTTTAATGAGATAAATCAGACACATCATTAGATGTGTCTTTTTACCTTTTTACCTCAACTTACTCTGAACAAATGTAAGTTTTAAATAGTATAACATTTTTCTTAGGGGTTACTTTCTTCCTTTTAAACTCTTAGTATTTCCTAGGACAATAAAAATTGAATACCACAATTTTGCAGAAAGTAAATATAAGCATATAAAAGGAGAAGGCAGACAACCACTATTCAACTTTAGGAAAAAACCTAACAATATATTCCACTTAAATGAGTTATTTTCTTCATATTCATATGACCTAATAACCACACCAGCACTGTACTTCAATTTACCGATGGATGTCACTGGCTTTAATTTAAGGATTTTTACAAGGGTTACTTGAAGTCAAAGCCTGGAAAAGTTTACCAGAGGGCACCAGCATGGGAAACTCCTTGATTAAAGATGGGGCACGCTTAATATTCTTAGCATAAATTCAAGTAAAATTTATTCTTGGAAGTGACTGTATTTTCCTTTTGATCTCTATATGTAATACCAGTTTAACCATAAACAAGTAAATATTTGGAGACCTTTATAAATATAGATTCTGTAAAGGATAATGAATTTCTCATGACTAAAAAAAAAAACCTTCCTTTATGCTTTTAAAATGTGCTTAAGAGGATACTGTCTTCTATCACCTCTTTCATTTTACAAACAAAAATGTCACTATACATGGAGATATTCTTTTTTTTGAGATATTCTTATAAAGTTTAAAATGAAGTTTTAAATTTTGTAAATCCACTGAAACATTCTTCCTTACTTACATGGTTTAAAACATGTTTTTAACTGTACTGTATCTTGCTGTCCTTGTTTTACCTCACAAAACTGAAGAGTTGAAATATGGGATATTAAAAGTTTTCAGATAATAACTTTTTCTTGGTAGTCAATAGAAAAATGATCTTACATTGTATATTTGATGAGAATAAAAAAAAGAATATGATTTTTGGGAGAGAAGGAAATTATTATTTTTGGTCATATTAGCAGAAATAGCAATAATACTAACTTTGTTTTAAAATAATCATATTTACCATTTCTTTTACTATATTCTTCCAGCGGAGAATTGGAAAAGTTTTAGTGGTACTTTGAACCTCTTTGCCTCTCGATTTTTACTCTGTCCCCAATCGTCACAGTATCTCCTGATCCTAAGAACTTCTGAGAGACTCTGGGCTCTTCCATAAGAAATTACTGCATTCCACAATTAGGGTCAGTGTTACCTGTTTGTGTAGACTTGGATTTGATGACGTTATTAAATAAAGCATACATTCTTTATATCATAAAACCTTCATGTAATAAATCAAAACACTTCAACAAAGTCATAATATAATTTTTTACTATAGTCCTAATATTATTTTGTTCTTATACTAACAAGGTCTTTGGATAGAAACAGTAATAAAATTCATAAAAATCAAGTTATAATTTGTTAAAGCTTTTGAATATGGATGTTTTCCATTAGAGAACATAGTTAATTTAAAGTAACACTTGGTTAAATTATTTAATATGCTGTTACTCTTAAACTTTCTTACTTCAAGACAAGGAATGGAGAAAGGTAAAATGATTACGAAGAACAGTGAAAGGAAATTAGTAGGAACAACTGAACATTTATACATTAGAAAAATCAACATATACAAAACTCTAAGTAAATACCAATGGGATTCATTCAAAATTTCTTTGCTATTCTCTTGGTGTAATACAGTTAAATTAAATGGTATGTTAGCTATATTAAGTATGATATTTAAGTGTGTAAAAAGAAAAAAAAATACCTTAAATGCCAGACCTAAAATTGATACTATTAGATATGGTAAAGTGTACACGTTTTCATTTATGTTTAAAAATAATAAACATATATACATATATGTTTGTATATGTAAGATAACCCTGGAGGGATACACAAGAATTGGTAACACTGGTTGCTACTTTTCACTGTCTAACCATGTGTAGTATTTAAATATTGTACTATATATTTTTTCCCTATTCAACAATATTAAAACCCCACTACTAAAATAAATTTAAAATGTTATGTCAAAGTAGAACATACCTTGATTTTTTCCATCATACAAGAAAATATACTAACATCATTTTTCTAAGATCTATCTATATAAATTTGGGTATATTATAACAGTTGCTGTGAGCTAAAATTCCAATTTTCATATAACATTTAATTGGGAAACACATTTTTCCTGTACTCCATTACTACAGTATTGTGAACTGTGGATTGTCTAACCAGCATGCTAACATCTTTATTCTCTTCCTCTGATGGGCCACTCATTAGTCACCATATCTCTACAAAAGTCAAGAAATCTTTAAGGAAACTTCAGAAAGATTTTAAGATTCATACTTGGCAATAATAAATATTACTCTTGCAGTGTTCTATAGTTTTAGAATCAATGTTATAACATCCTGCAGAAGATGTTTAGTATTTTGGTAAACACAGACTTCAAACTAAGTGGTGACTAAGCAAAGCCTTCAAAAAAAGCTTGGAATAGGATTTCATAACTAGTTTTAATTTAGGACATTTGGAAATAATCAGGAAAAAACCTTACACATGAATAAATTATTTTCAGAAAACCACTTAAAATTCAAATTAAGTCATCAAATATCAAAATTACTAAAACAAAATTTAAAGAAATGACAATACATACATAAGCTTTCAATGGCAGCTGCTTATAAAAACGATTATCTGAGGGTGTACTCTAATTTCATCCTCTTCAAATTATGCAGCTTAGATAAATGTTTATTTTACTGAAAATATTTTCAAAATTACAATATAAATACATGATTGTATTAAGATAGTATGACTATATATAATGTATTCTTATCTATAGATATAAAATGAATGCAGTAAATATAGCACACTCTCAATGAATTGTTAGTACACAGTGTTTCTCAGTAAAATACATACAACCTATTATTAAATAACAGTTATGTAATTTTAAAATGTACATCTCAGGAATTTTTTAGGATGGAAGGATACACTAAATCCCCCAATGCCCTTTTTAGTTGGTACTTAACACAAATTTTGAAATGATTAATTAATTTTAGTAACTTAGTAGGCTCATTGAGTTTCCTTAACTTGAAATTTCATTTCTTTAATCTGGATATTTAAAAATATCAGCTAATCATGTTTAATTCTAGTACAGTATCATGTACTTCTTATTATTTAAACATATGTCAACAATGAAATAGAATCATTAAAAATTATTTTATCTGGACAAATTGCCAAAATTAACTTTCAGAGTCCTATGAAGAGTCTCAAGTAGTTATAGTGTCAAATGCAATACTCATTTGGATTAGAAATAGTTTTTAAGATTTATTCTAATCCTTAAAAATATAAATATGAACTCTAAAATCCATTGTCAAATGCATGGGGATTTGTTTCAAATGCATCTTCTACCCTTCTCCATTTCACTGATTTAATGGAAAGCTGTTACCAACAACAGTTCCAACACAAACATATACATGCAAGAGATCACCCTATAGATTCTAACTACATAGTTACTGAAACTCATCCCACCCGTTGAGGGACATAAATGTACATCTCCTATATACAAAAGGTAAAGTGCATTATTAAATTAGTGAACTGACAGATTGTCTGCCTGGACCATATAGCTTTCAAATAGACAAATGTGAAATTCTCTCATTAGAACCAATTACTCCAAGAGGTTCCAACTAGCTTTTCCACCCTGTCATTTATCTTTTTGGCCATGCTCTTTAGTGCAAATAAGCTTGTGTTTGACTCAAGTTTAAGGGACATGGCAGTTTGGGGCTTTAAAAAGGAAAATTATAAAATGTGGCAGAACTTTAATACCTTTATAATACATTGCATCTTTTGCATATAAGCAACAGATTAGTGCTGCTTTTAATTGCTAGGAGCATACTGCCAACTATTATGAAGAACCCGTTTCCAAATTTCATACTATTAGCTTATATTATTACAGTTTGAATCTGTACCACATTATGCTTAGATTATTATGTGCAAACATCATCAGTTTTAGCATTATACAGTGAACTAGTAATTTTGGTTACTAACTTCAATGCTCAGTTTTTACTTCTAACATCCAGTTGCCTTGAGAAATTAATGTCTTCTAGGCAAGGATCCTGATATTTTTGAAGTATATCATGTACACTTGCAGCTTCATTTATGTTACAAGTGGTGATAAATAAAATATATATTGCACAGGTAAGAATAGTAGCTTATTTTATAAGATACATGGCAATACATGTCCTAATACCAGAGCTTTGAACTGGATCATACTTACTTATGGCTAATGAATTCTAGGAAATCTTAAGTATCAAAAATCATAGTATCATATTTTTCAATGAATACATTTCACTATGAAAAGGTAAAACAAAAGGATTGGTAGAAGCTTTAATTTGGGGTATATTCATTTTGTAGCTTTGAGATAGTAAAAACTTTGTAGATTATACATACAAGGTAAAAAATTTGGCTGCTTAACTAATTTTTTACTTAAATAATGCAAAATTAAACTAACAATATTATATACAATGAATTGAAGACTTAAATTTCGTCTGATACAGTATTGTGTGTGTGTGTGTGTGCACATACACACACACACACACACACACACACGAACTCAAATTTGATCAGACTAAAAGCCAAAAAAGATACTATATAGTACTAATGGATATAAATACTTTAAAAAAGGAAGGTTTTAAGTGTACACTCATAGCAACAGTGATAGGAACAATTGAACACTGGAATATTCACAGCTCCAGTTTGCTAAAATCTGACAGGTTGATTATTAATAGGCACTATGATGGGCAGCAACAACAATCAGTAGTACAGTAATTCAAGTGCACATCACTCCTTCATATACCAAAAACTACCTTTTAGCAAGCCTACATTGTTATGTTATTTTACAGTTAGATTGTTAAAAAAAATCTTTGCTACTTTTATAGTCTGAACACCCACCATGTGCTATTAACTCTAGTACTAATATTATCTTCTAACCTTCAGTTGTTCCATAGTGATCCAGATGGTCCATATTATAATGAACTGAGATTCCTTCATACTACTTGAGGAAATGTGAAACATAATCTGCAAACCAACACCAGTATATATGTCTGGGTTACTGATCACCTGTTCTCAAGCAATATAAATCAATGAAATTAACTTTCTTATTTCATAACAAATCTTTTTTTAAGGGATATTATCTAGGGACAAATTTCTGAAGGGAAAATTTAAATGATATTTAAATAATTACTTATAGTCTATCAAAGAAAGGCTACATTTTGATCCCAATTGGTGCAACCAGCTCTCATCAGTGAGCTATATTTGGGCATTGAAATCAGTGTTCTGGCTCTTAAACATGATTATATGCTCTTAATGTATGGGAGGTAAATAAAGTCAAGATAAAAGACAATCATTTCATTCAGAATAAAATATAACTTAACAGATGAAAGTTCAGTCAGTTAATACAGTGTGGGTTGGTACACATATATACTATAACCACTTGTTCAAAAAATTGCTTAGGTGTTGAAAAGTTGATGTGGCACTTTTTGGAAAGTAATTTTTTAATACAGGTAAACGGATAAGTCTTATGTAAAGTAAACCTCTTTAAGTATAAAGAGCACCTTGGAAAAATCCTGAATTTTCCTTTTGAATATGCTTACAATCAATACTATCTTCAAATATTTTTCCCAGTCTGAAAATTTGTATTCTAAATGCTTTTAAGAAATTTTTTCATTCTGCAATTAAAATACCTGTAAAAGTCAGGTTTATGTTGGAAGTCTGATACTGTTTTATGGGTACCAATTGCAAAAGTGCTACTAAAATATATTACAGATGTATTTCTATATCAATTAATTGGTGCACCAACCCCTCTGAAACTGTGTTAAAGAAGAAATGTAAAATATAACACCTTAAATCCACTTTATATTTTAGGGAAAAATTTATCACAATTTTTAAATTAGCATGAAATGCTAAAACACCAAGATTCCCATAGCAAAGCCACTGGATGAAGCATCCCACTCAAAAGTGACACAAAAGTAATTCCTAAAACTTTAGAAAGTCAACAAAAATATATAGTATAGTAAAATGAAGTGAAGATGGGATTGTAAGTAGCTTAGAATAACCAGCTAAAATTCTCTCATGGCTTTGATATGGTAACTATGGACTGTAAGGTTACCACAACATGAAATTATAGAATACTACATTAAGAAATATTATGATGATGTATCTTTAAAATTTAATTATCTAGTAAGATTTCATCCTTTTGACCCCTACTCCATTTAGTGTTCAGTTATGCAATGGACAATATACTTCTACTTGTACTTTTATAGTATTAATATTATACTTGTGGTCAATTTCTGTTTCTCTGGTAACTGTCCTGCATGTATGCTTAGCAGCTTTTCATGTAGTAGGAATGAAATACTTATTTGGGAAATTGTTAAGTAGAAATTCATACTCCCACATTGAGTGTGTGTATCTTTTTTCAGAATTAAATCACAGTGCAATGTAATTCTTAAAGTATTCAGAAGGTCAAATGTCACATTTTGTGCTGATTTGCATACTTCAATAGTCTGGAGCAGTTGAAACAGCTAAACTGGGAAGGCTGGAATTCCCATAATAATTATAAGGATCTATGTATAACAGAACATGAAAATCAGACTTCTTGAAGTATAAACTATTAGAGGTATTACTAATAACAAAGGGCCAAAAAGGGGGGGGGACTTCTTCAAATGATTATGGATCAGTACTTTTAGCCAATTTATGATTTTAAATTTTGCCTGATGGAGTTCAATTTCACTCTAGTCGAGGCATTCTTGTTCTTCACCACTGGCCCTTCTGCCATCCATTCTCTTTTCTTTATGGCTGTTGCAAATTTTCCTCATCTCTTCTTCATACTTGATAAAATTCTCCCCAAACCTTGTCCAAGCTTTGAATGGAACAGTAATAGTATTACGGTAAGGCGGCCTCACCTCACTTACCTTCAGGAATATTCCATATTTATTAGAGCCCACATCAAAGTAGAACCTTTTATTGTCCACTCTGAAAGAAGTCCCCTCTGGGAGTTCAAGTGGGTCATCGTCTCCACCTCTTCGTTCTTCTATGTCTCCTTCACCATAGTCTTCAATCAGCTGAACCAAGGCATCACGAAACTCAATCATTCCTTGTGCAGGGAGGACAATAGTCTGTTCTTGGCCCAAAGTGTGGCCAAAGTAACCTATCATGCCCGTCCCCCGCATCATGGTTTGTCTAATCCTTAGGAAGCGACCACGCTGATTTTCCTTTAGGTCTAGGTAATATTTCCTATTGTCCCTCTCTATATAGTCTGTTTTGAGGACACTGTGTGGATGCTCTTCGGACCCCACTGAGACTGGTGGGGAAGGTGCCAAGTGCTTCTGCCTCCTCCTGGAGCCTTGCTCTTTGCTGTGGCTATGCTCTTGCCTGTGGCCTTTCAGGCCCAGGTGGGCGTAATGCTCGATAAAGTCCCCTAGACAGTCCTTCAGCTCTGCGGCCACAGATAGAGAGAGGGTCAGTTTACTCTTTCTGATATTGTCTTGCCGGCCTCTCCCTATCCAGACTTCAGCTATCTTCAGGAACCTTCCCCGCGAGCTTTGCTTCACGTCTAGGTAAAACCTCTTTTTCTGGATGTCCACTCGTTTGGAGGCCAGTTCTTGGATTTCGGTAGCGCCCCCAGACTGATTAGGGGTGGCTGAGGCGGCGAATTGGGGGTAGTGGGAGTGCTGGGCCTGGGGATAGAGTCTACTCTTGCTTAGGCCAGAGCCCCCTACATTCTTGCCTCCGCGGCCGCGGCCGCCGCCGCCTCCCCTTCGCCTGGCTCCTTCCATCTTCAGCTGCAAGTGACAAACAGACACACGGGGCGGGGTGGGGGAGGGGTGTTGAGAACAATCGCAGACGCCCCTCGGCCTGCGCCGCCTCCGCCTCGGCCCCGGGACCCTCTCACCCGCCGGGCTCGCGAGGCTCCGGCCTCTGCCGGACCTCGGCGGCGGCGGCGTTGCTGCCGGCTCCGCACCGCGCACGCAGCATCCCTCCGCCGCCCGGCCTCCCGTTCCCGCTCCCGCGAGCCGCCTGACGGCCCGCCTCGGGCTCGCCAGTCCCGGGGTCTCCGGCCAGCCGGCACTCACATCATCTCTGCCATCACCGCCGCCGCCGATGCCCTTCGCGACCACTGCCGCCGCCGCCAGCTCTCGGCCCCTCTGCCTGCAGCCGCCGCCCCCCGCCTTCTCCCCCGCCTCCTCCCTCGCCGCCGCCGCTCGCACTGACCCCCGCCGGAGCCGCGGGGCAGGGGCATCGCCTGCGGCGCCAGCCGCCGCCGCCGCCCCTCCTGCGGCCGCTGCCTAGATTCCGGCACCGGCCCGACACCCGCCGGGGGAGGGGAAGGCGGGGAGCTGACGGCGGGGGGCGGGCGGTGGACCCCGCCTCCCCAGCGCAGCCGGCTGGGGGAAGAGGCGCCTCTCGCGCTCTACCTCCGAGCGCTCTCCGACCGAAGCCCAGCGCGTAGGGATGGAGAGTGCGTGCGAGGTGACTGGACAGGTGTGAAGATGGGAATGAGGGCCCGGGGTAGTGCTTTGACTTGAGGGGATTCTGCGGGGACTCTGGCGGCTCACCGGCACCTGTAAAGAGACTACATTTCCCGAAGTGCTCAGCAGCAGCCGCCGTCTGCGCACGCGTCCTCCGTCGGCTGGGGGCGGGACCGGGGAGGGGGCAGGGCTGTCTCGCAGAGTTGAGGTGTATAGTGTGCTCCGGTGGAGCGTCCGTGTGCCCTCAGTCTGAGCGCGGGAATAAAGTTGGTGGATTTAGTGCCTAGCCTGAATGCAAGTGTTGTGGCGCTCCACAAGTGCTCCAGCTGACGGAGAAGACCGGTTGAGCTGGCTCTTCCCAGGTAACGTGTTCTTCCCCCTCGTGTTTCCGTAGCTCCGCCTTGGGGGGGTACCTCGTTCTCAGCTTCTGACCCTTAGCGGCGTCAGGTGAGCGGAGGAAGCCCTGGGCTCTATTTGGGAGATTCCTTAGGGAAAGGGTCCATCCCTTTCTCCTTCTTCCTAAGGAAAAAGACTCCCGGATCGCAGGCAGGCCTTCTCGGAGCGTCTGTTCGTGAGAAAGTGAGTTTACCGCTCACTCCTTCGATTAGTAGTCTATAGAATGCTCCTAGGAGCTATCTTTCTGTTAAGGCCTTTGTTATTACCGAAATCCAGCTACTCCATGTTCACATAACAAAGTCTAGGGAAATAAACTGCTGTCTATCATTTAGCAAGGCGTGTTAGATTTCTTGAGTTCACATCATTCTATATTTGATGACTTTTTCTGGTTGTATGCCTGTTGTTTTCTGGATAGGTTTGATTTGTAAAAATACTACTCTCAGTTGAAAAGTGTAATAAAGTCCTTAGGATACTAATGAAGGAGTCTGAAAATCAGAGTAATTTAGGCTTTGTATGTTCATGGACTATATACTACATAAAAGTTGTTGGAGGTTGGGTTGGTCAGTGCAGGTCAAGATTATGATCTTGACTACTGGCGCCCCCCCCCCCCCTTTCGTGGTGCTGGGGTTAAACCTAGTGCCTCCTGCCTGTTAGGCAAGTGCTTTATCACTGAACTATATACCCAGTCCTTCCTGTGTTATTAGTTCAACTGTTTCTAGGCACTAGAAATACCAACAGTGAATGAAACAGATCGTTTTGCTTTTAGATCTCACATTTTAGTGGAAAGAGACAGGCAAGAAGTCAAACATGTGCCAGAGATGTCAGTCAGAGATGAAAATCCTATGGAGAATAATGAGGAGGGGTGAAGAGTTCGAGGAGATGGGAGCTGTAGTTTACAACAGGTGGTCAGAGGAGGTCTCACTGAGAAGGTAATTTTTATTATGAATTGAAAGGAGTGAGAGATTACCTTATGGTCATCCAAGGGAAATGAAAGTACATAGTCCTGAGAGTGACTGTTTATTATATTCAGAGATCAGCCTAAGAGGCTGGTAAGCTAGAGTAGGGCAAGAACCAGAAGAAAGAAGGTCATATAGGACAGAGCAGGAGAGGGATTGTGTAGGGCTTGCTTTTCCTTCGAAGGAGATAAAAAAGCTATAGGGACATTGCTATAGAAAGTGTTGTCTGAATTATCTTTTAAAAATTGTGCTGAAATGAATATAGCAGAATTTTCCAACTTCACTGTTCTAAGGGTGCAGTTGGTGGCATTAAATACACTTACCATTTTGTGCAACTGTCACTACTATTTTCAATTAAAATTTTTTTTTTTTTTTTTTTTTTTTTTATGCTGGGCCTTGAACCTAGAGGGAAGCTTGGGCTTTGCCACTGAGCTACACATGTTGCACTATTTCTCAAACTTATTCACTCCAAGAGGTATCTGACTTTTTTTTTTTTTTCAGTTCTTTTTTTTTTTTTTAGTATAGATCTGTAATACATAGTGGCTGTATTCAGCTTGGGGGTTTAATACATACACATATCACACCTTGATCATGTTTTACTCCCCTTTTAAAAATTCTTTTGGGTATGGCTAGGAATGGACTTATGTTTGATAAGAAGTTTACTTTTAAATATATAGTAGACATCAAGACAACACCTTATTTTAGCAAGAGGTGGCTAAGGTTGTTATGGTGGGGAAACTAGAGGTTTAAGAAAGGAATTGTTATTTCAAACAGCTTTTGTCAGATTTGTAAATTCCACTTGTGGCCCTGTGGGATTCTTACAATTTTGTTTGATGTGAAGATTGACTTTCTACTTAAGAAATAGCTGTTGGGCTTTCATGGGTGTATTATGTCTGTGGATAGTTTTGCGTTTCTTAACAATGGTAAATTTTTCTGTAAATGGATAGTTTTACATTTATTAGAGCTTTTAATTTACTTCAGCAGCAATTTATAGTTTGCGGTGTACAAGTTTTCTTCCTTCTTGGTAGAATTTTTTTCTTGGTATTTTCTTCTCATAAGTGCTGTTTTTAATGAAACTGCTGCTTTAATTTCCTTACAGAGTATTTGTTTTTGGTGTATAAAACAGATTTTTCTTTGTTGGTCTTTAACCCTGCAACTTTGTTGAATTTATTAAATTCAGTAGCTTTCTTGTGGATTCATTAGGATTTTTATATTATAGGATCATGTCGTCTGTGGATAGAGATAGTGTTACTTCTTTCCAATTTAAATGCTTTTTATTTCTTTTTTGTGTCTAGTTCCTCTGGGTAGAATTTTCACTATAATGTCAAATAGCAGTGATAAAGGTAAGTATCCTTGTCATACTCCTGATTTTAAGAAGACTTAGTTTTTCAGTATATGATATTAGCTGTGGGTTTTTGTTTTTTTTTTTAAATAAGTTTGTCATGTTGAGGAAATTTCCTTTTGTTCTTAGTTTTCTGAGTGGTTTTCTTTTGATCATGAAAGAGCATTGGATTTTGTTATATACCTTTTGTCTTAGTTACTCTTCTTTCGTTGCTGGGACAAATACCTGACACTCAAATTGAAGGAAGGAAAGGTTTATTTAGCTCACAGTTACTGGAGGTTTCAGTCCATATTCAGCTGGCTCCAAGACAGAGCAGCACATAGCAGAAAGCAACCTTTCATGGTGGTGGCAAAGAGCAAGAGAGAGCTCAAGAGCAGTAGCAGCTGCTCAGGCAGCTAGCTTCTCTTCCCACCTTACATTGAAATGCAGATTACCTGCCCGAGGGCATGTGCAGCATCCACACCCACAGTAATCAGTCACAGACTCCAGAAACTGCCCCAAGACTGCATGAGGCTTTGGGGGGACACCTATACACAAACCATAACACCTTTTCTGTGTCAGTTGGGGTGATCATGTATTTTTACTTCATTTTGTTAATGTGATACATTCTGTTGATTTTCTTTGATGAACTACCATTGTATTTGTGGGATAAATCTCACAGTGTACAATGCTTTACGTTCAGCTATCTTTAAAAAGAATTAGTTTTGTCATTTTTTGGAGAATAAATAATTGGGAAAAGCAGGTGAAAGATGGATATACCATAAGGTACAGAAAGAGGCTTAACTTGTGCTCCTGTTACTTTGCTGTCTTCCACTGCTGTGAACTTTGCTCCAAGGCCATCCTGACTTGGAGCCAGCCAATTATGGACTGAAACCTCTGCAAACTGTGAGTTAAATGAACTTTGCCTGCTTTAACTTCAGGTGTTGGGTATTTTGTCTCAGCAATGAGAAAAATAAGACAAATAGAGCATTTAAAAAAGGAATCATTAGACTTTCCTTTATACAGAAGTAGGCATATGTTTTGTTCTGTTCATTTCCTTCTCTATTTCTATACCAATTCCACACTATATTAATTAGTTTAGTACTACTTCATATTTAGCAGGACATTTCTTCTTGTCTATTTAAAAAAAATGTTGCTCTTTAGTATTTTGTCCTACCATTGAACTTAATATCAGCTTGTGTGGTTCATTGAAAAATCCTGCTGGAAGTTTTTCTTGGTATTGTATTGGCTTCATGAGGGCTTTGACTTAATGTTTACAGTTTTGAATCCAGCCATCCAGGAGCATTGCATTGTCTTTTCCAGTTCTTTTTGATGTCTTTGCAAAAACTTCTAGTTGTCTTTGTTATTTTAATTCCTAGGTAGGTGGTTATTTTTGCTTTTTTTTTATTTTAGATACAGATATGTAACTTATATTTGGATATATTTGTATTTGATTCTTATGTATAGAAAAGTGCTTATTTTGGGCATGCTTTTCTTGAATGTGGTTACTTGTTAAGTACATAGATCAAAATATTCACCCTCAAAGCGACATTTGGAAAATTGTTTCCCCTCTCCGCTCTCCCCTCTCCTGAGAAATTCCTCCCCAGTGGGGCAGTACTGGGGATTGAATGCAGAGCATTAGTACTGAGCTGCTCCTCAGAATTTTTCTGTTTTTTATTTTTACTTATTTATTTATTTTGGTGGAACTGGGGCTTGAACTCAGGCCCTTGTGCTTGCCCGGGAAGCACTTATTCTACTTATTTCCCAACCTGTTTTTTATTTTGAGACAAGATCTTATTAGGTCTCTGAGTTGCCCAGGCTGGGCTCCAATTTGCTATCCTCCTGCCTCAGCCTTGCAGAATGTAGGGATTACAAATTTGCACCACAACTCTAGGTTAGTTATAGCTGTTTGGTAAAGTATAGCAATCAGCTTGTTTTAAAGATAATTTTCTCAAAAAAAAAAGATACTTTTCTCTTTCTTTTGGTGAAGTACTTAATATGTTAGATTAGTAAGGAAGATGGATTTTGAACAGTTTCTTAAGAAGGAAATAAATTAGAGCAGTTTTTGTCTTCAGGAAATACATGCAACAATCTTCTGAGTCTGTTTCAAGTCTTCATTTCTGAATTCAGTGTTTGTTCTTCTGCATTTTTATGCAGCAGTACCTTCTGTTAGTTTTGTGTGTACTTATTCAAGAGGTAAGAGAGATTCTTTAGCTCTTGAAACCAAGAAACTCAAGGTATGGGATTTTCCTAGTCTGAGGTAGGACTGATATGAATTACCCGAAAAAGTATCAGAGTTTTGCAGGTCTTCTTGGAAGTCTTGATGTGAAACATGAGATCACTTACTATTATTGACCTTTCCTCTGTTCATTTATAAAACAGAGTGACTAAACTAGAAGGGAAAGCTAATTTGCCTAAAACAAAGGTTTGATGGCAAACCTTCAGAGCTTTCAGTGATAACAGACAGCTGACTCTGACCCATGTCCCATAGATTCATCACCACTGACCTGGAACAGAACTTTTGTCCTCTCTAGAAGTACACAAATGTAAAATTGCTAATTTTCCATGTTTGTTCATATTAAATAAAGTTGCCCCATCTGAGAAATTATATGTGCTTTTTTTAAATGAAAGTTTATTTAATAAATTTATGATTAGAGACACAATTGTATAGTAATTGTTGTCTTTTTTCCCCTCAGTCTTCATTCTTTTTTTCCCTCCTCCTCTCATACTAAAAAAAGGTTTTGTAAAATTTAATTTCAACCCAAATGCAGAGCTTTGTGGTTCAAACATCACTTTTTTTTTTTTTTTTTACTTAGCAAACATTTTCAATTAAGAAATCCTATAAATCAGGACCACCACAATTCAGACACTGTGTTTTGAAGTATACATCAATTGCTACATCTGGAGGATGAACAAGCCATTAAATCTTCAAAAAATAGGTTCAGCTACTTTGAAGTTTGGGGTGGTACCTACTAAAGCATCCTCAACTTTCATAAGCGTAAAGTCAGCATTTTCTCCTCCTGGAAAGTCACATCACCTCTGTAAAGAAAAATTATAACTTTATGTCAGACTACTGTCAAGGTATTATTTTGCTATTCACTGTTTTTTGGGAGGAGCGTGTGCTATGGATGAAACCCAGGTTTTTGTATGTGCTAGGCAAACAGTCCACCACTGAGCTACATCTCCGGCCCTTGTATATCATTTTGGTTCTTAGTCTGATTCTAAAAGTTTTGAAACTATCTATTTTTGAAGTTACAAAACTTTTATTTCTGTGTACTTCGTTGTGTCTTTTTATTTAAGATAAGGGACTAAGGAAAGAAAAAAATTAATGATATTACTTGATTTTTCCATTGTATTTGTGTATTAATTAGAATGCAAGTTTAGATAATTTGATTGAAATAGGCAAAAAATATAAAGGCTTATACCTGTAATCTCAGCTCTTTGTGATGCTAAGGCAGGAGGATTCTTAAATTTGTGGCCATTCTAGACAACTTAGCTAGATTGTCTCAAAATAAAATTTTTAAAAAAGGCTGAGGATGTAGTTTAGAGATAAAGTACTCCTGTGTTCTATCCCTGGTAACCACCCCCTCAACAACGAACTTATTATTAAAATGAAAAGTGAAAGCTGAGATAGGGTTGAATTGTACTGGTTTAGTTCATTATGGCTTTATTTCTCATCTCTGCCTTCTTTTGTGTGTTGACTTTATCCTCAAGCTGACTTCTGTCTGGTGGCAGAATGGCTGTAGAACACCTGGGTTTCACATCTCAGAGTCTCTGTCTTGGTTGTTGTCTAATAGAGCAAGAGAGTGTAGTTCACAGACATCTTCCTAAAACTCCTGTCTCGTTGGTTTGAATGAAATCATGTGTCATGGATTTTATCTTTTTTTCTATTACTGAGGATTGAACCAGGGCCTTCACATTGAACTACATTCCCAGTCCTTTTTTATATTTTTATTTTGAGCCAGGGACTTGTTAAGTTGCAAAATTTCCCAGGCTGGGTTTGAACTCGTGGTTCTCCTGCCTCAGCTTCTGAGAATGCTGGGATTACAGGCATGTGACATCATACTCACCTCATGTATTTTATTCTTAAACCAGATTCAGGAGACTGCTATGGGCACAGGGCTGAGTTTCTGAGTCATCAGTGTGGCAGAGGGGAATGATTTACCTTCAGGTAATGGGTCTGCCATGGGCACTGGGAGTGGGGCAGTCTCCTTAAAGCACAATGGCATTGTGGGAACTGGTCACAATTAATAGATAATAATCTGAATTGAATTTATTGATACTATAATGAGGGTCCAGACTAGAACAGAGGCTGGCTAGGCAACCATCAACATTCACTTAATAATGAATCCTATAAAATTTCATCTCAGGTCATTTGAAGTAACACTAATAAATATAAAAGGAAAAATAGCCTAAGCAAGTTATAAACCGACTTGAAAATTTTCTCTGTAGTTTCCCAGTTTTTATGTGGTTGATTTTAGCTGACTGACTGTAGCTACTTACAGAACAGAGGAAATTCATTAAAAGTACTGAATTATTTAGTTAGATAGTGCAATTCAGTTGCAGAGCAAGCTGCTGTGCCATGAATTCAGTTATGTTACTGTTTTAAGGGCACTGCAGCTTCTCATATGACACAGCAAAAAGAGAGAGGCTTTTATCTTTTTTGTGTTCCTTTTTATGGGCAGTACAACTTCTCACTATGACAACAAAGAGAGAGAGAGAGAGAGAGAGAGAGAGAGAGAGAGAGAGAGAGAGGCTTTTTATCTTTTTCTCCTGTTGCTAGCATTTTAATGGTTCCATTTATACTTTATTTTAGTTGGTTTTATTAACATAAAATTACTTTATGTGATATTTGAAGTTGTGACAATTTGTTAGGTACTAAAAGTAAATAGGTCACTCAACTTACCTGTGACTTGTTACAATTGTATTGGCTTACAGTAGTTGAGCCAATGCTAATAGGTAGTTTTATTTCGCTTCTGTGGTTTGCTTACTTAGACTATTTTGAGGAAGATTAAGATTAGCAGTAATATAGTAATGAAAGTCTTTAAAACTTCTTTAGGAAATTTAATTTGAGCTTTGCCATGGTTTCTTTGGTTTCTCTCAGTTTTCTTTCATCCTTTCATATTTCTACTAGTTCATAGAAAAATAAGAAAGGAATTTTCAAGAAATACAGGGGAACCTCTTATAAATTACATCTTTTAAGATAAATTATAGTTGTGTTTTTATAAAAACTAGTTGCTAGTATGTTGGTAAGTATTGTATATATAATGTGCACAGTCACATTATCTAGAAATATGTAATTTATTAAATGTAATGAAGGCCAGAATTTTTTTTTCAAAGTTTTAATGATAAACAGATAGCAATGAGACAGTTTCAAATCAAATCGGAAGTACAGTTTCAACAAATATTACACTGCATATATTCTTCTTAGTGGTTAATTGCTGTACAAGATGCGGACTTGTGATC
>NW_004524629.1:5028868-5036109 GCF_000260255.1 Octodon degus
GCAATGAGACAGTTTCAAATCAAATCAGAAGTACAGTTTCAACAAATATTACACTGCATATATTCTTCTTAGTGGTTAATTGCTGTACAAGATGCGGACTTGTGATCCTATTTACAAACACCATTAGAACAAATCATTCTATTCATTAAGAGAATAAGGCCAGAATTTTTAGAGTTCACTGCATTTTTCTTTCACAAGAACCACCTGCATTTTTATTGTATATTTATTATACAGATTGTTGTGACCTATTTACTTTCTTACATGCTAGCCTCATTGGCACATGTGTGACTGTCCACTCTTAAGTCATGGTTATTTAACTATCCCACTGTGTACTTGTGCTAGACAGTGAGGTCATGTCCTTATGTGTCCTTAGTTGCTCCTGAGCTTTGGGTGGTTCCCCATTTTGCACCTCCTCAAAGCATGGGGGTATGTAAATAAAACATTTTATGTGTAAGAGGATGTAAATACGTCCTTGCTTGGATGACCAAGTAAGAGCTGTGTGGTTTTGCAAAACTTTTTTTTTGCGCCGAATGCCTTCAAGGCATGACTGGCTGTCTTGTGTTGTGGGGATTGAACCACAGCAACCTGAGCCTGACTCCTTTGTTGAAGCAGCCACTTAAAGAACTGAGCTAAGGGGCAGGTCCCCCAAAACTTTTTTTGTCATTTAAGAAATCTCATCCATGAACAACATCAAAGCTTGGCATGTAATATCTAAGGCCTGGGCCATATGTTTAGCAATGGCTTCAACCAAAGGTTGATGTTGGATCCCAGATGAAAAGGCTTGACCTTGCTGAAGAGATAGTCTGTTAAAAAAGTAAAATGTGGCAATGTGCCCAGCTTCCTTATCCTGTAGCTTGAGCAATGGGCTCAGTGGCGGACTAAGTGTTCATTACTACATAGTCTTTTGTCTGTCCATGGCCTTGGGAACCTATTCTATCCCCAGAGAAACTAGAAAGTTTAGAGTTAACTGGGACAAGTGTTGGGCACAGGATCAAGATTTTCTGTATATAAGCTTGAAGCAGAATAAATTTAATTACTGGATCACCATCGAGACCTCCTGACCCTGATTTTCTTTCTTTCTTGTTATTCTGTTCTCCTTCTACTCTGATCCTCTCTTCAGGGGCTGGACCCCTACAGGGTAAGGTCTGTGGTCCCTTGCCCCTGGTCATATGCTATTCATAGAAGTCATTGCAATGTCTGGTCAAAGCATCTGCTATATCATTTCACAGTGAGAAGAGGAGCTTATGTCCTGAAACGTGGTACACTATATTGTAGTGTCTTGGCCATATTCCCATAAGTCTCTCCATGGTTCAGCACTCCACAAGGGACAGAGCCCTTTCTGTCAGTCTTGAGCTGCGCAAGCTGGAGGTCAGAGCATGTGCCAGAGGTCCTTCTTTTTCTTCTGCATAGGGACTAGGGATCAAGTCCTGTAGTCTGTCCTCCCAGACAGGTGCCTGGGTTGTGTATGTCATGGGTTCCAAAACCATTGTCAGTTCTGTTGCTAAAGGGCTAGCTGCAAAAGAGGCCTGTTGTTAGAGGTATATCCCCTATCATATGAGGGTGGGGACCTGTGCCACTTCAGTCCTGGGATGGGCTGTTCACATCTGTAACCAGCCCTCTATTGGGTATTTTATCTGTATATTTACTGTCTGTTATCCTGTGATGTTGTCACAGACATGCAAAGCAGGATATACTGGTGTCTCTGTTTCTTAGTTAAGAAACATTGGCTCTTGGCTGTCTTCCACAGCTGTTACCAAAACTCAACAGGGTGCTTCCACTTCCTGTTTTTTTCTGTAGGCCCCAGGCAAATCCATTATTATCCACGTTGACGGTGAGGATAAATGGCAGGTTAGGGTCAATGACTCATAAGGCTTGGACCTCTCCAATAGCTCTTTCTGAGTTCTGAAAAGTAGCTACATCTGTCCAATCCCATGTAGCACTCTTCTGAATCATCCAGTGTAAATGGAGTAGCAGTCTAGCTAGGTGCAGTGTGTACATATGCCAGAACCCTAGCACGCCCATGTATACCTGCAACTGGAATACTGTCATTGATCTGGGGTGTGCTTGGATCATATTAATAGCAGCGTCAGAAATTAACTTCTTTTTTTTTTTTTTCCAGTACTCTGTGCTTGCCAGGCAAGTGCTTATTCTACTGAGCTATCTCCCTGGCCCTAGAAATTAACTTCATTTTACTGGACCATGTAGTGTCCAAGAATTTGACAGACAAGGCAGGTCCATGAACCTTGTCTTTATTCATGCCCTATTCCACATGCCAGCAAAGCTTCTTTCAGGCTGTGTGTGGTGGTTTCCAAATGTGAGTAAGAAATGCATCATTGTCTCAAAACACTGAAACAGAGAGCAGGACACTGCTGAAGTTTTATGTTAGCTGATTTAATTCCTAGAATAGGTGGAACCTGGATCCTGGCCCAAGGAAAGATGGTGTATGTTGTATCTTCAAATGTCTGAAGGTTTTGAGCCATGAACCCATTTGGTGTCAGGTTAGGATTTCCATAGTACCTTTCCCAGAATACTATTTTTAAGTGCCTCTGCAAGGCCTCTTCTCCTTTACTGCATTGTTGATAAAGTTTGAAAGACTTTTTGACTGGAAGTTGCCTCTCAGTAAAAGTAACATAGTTTTGTTGATGAAATGCAAACTGTTTTAGCCAGAATTGGTTAGTATCAATTAATAACCAAACTGAGTTGCCAAAGCATTTAAGTTGTTTTGGGTTTGCAAAGATTCTGTATTAGATTATTTGAAAATATTTATTAATCCAGTCTTGTAACTTCACTAGTCATTGAAATTTTTTCTACATTCCTTCTTACACACATGAGAAGTTAGATGAGAACATGACTCTCTCTCTCTCTCTCTCTCTCTCTCTCTATATATATATATATATATGCATATATATATCTATATTTATATACGTATGTATCTATATCTGTATCTTTTTTATGTATTTGGTACACAGGGTCTACAGGGTGTTTAGGTTCTCACTATGTAGATCAGGCTCATAATTAATCCTCCTGTTTTCAGCCTCCCAAGCACTGGGATTACAGGCACACTCTACCATGCCCAGTCTCAATTGCCGTCTTACCGCACCCTGGGAGTGGGCCTGGCACAGCACACTGGGGATTGAACTCCGGCCACTGCGCTCTGCCTAAGTAGGCGCTTTAGTCCGCTGAACTATCTGGCTAGTCCTATAGATCTCTTTCTGTCTATATCTATATCTATATCTATATCTATATCTATATCTATATCCATATCCATATCCATATCCATATCCATATCTATATATGTATCTTTATCTTTTTGACAGGGCCTCACTGTGCAGGCTGGCCTTGAGCTCACTTTGTAGCCCAAGCTGGTTTCAAACTCGCAATGATCCTCCTACCTTATCTTCCCCATGCTGGGATTACAGGTGTGCACCACCGCACCTGGCTAAGAACATGAACATTACTCTTGCTATTTATATTGTAATTGGGAATCTCCCAAATACAGTGTATGAAATATAGATAGAAAATAAATGTGTGTTGAAATTCAGTACTCTGAGTCAGTCTCATGAATAAGAATGAAGTATAATACTTTGGTATTATATAAATCAATCAATTTTCTTTTCAGTGTTTGAATTTATCATTTAAAAGAACATTAGACCTATGAAACACTTCAGTGCTTACTTAATTATTGACAAATTTACATGCTGTGTGTAATTTGTATAGATTCGGTATCTATATACTCACAGATTCAAGATCCCTCCTAAAGGATCCACAGTTCTATAGCAGATGAAATATAATAATAAAAGACCTGTCACTACTCTTATCACTATTTCAACTTATATATGTGTACAGTTTTTTAAAAAATGACATCTTATTTATCATTATCTTCACATTTATCCTGAGGCCAACAAGACAAATAATACATAATAATATATCATAGACCAAGTAATAATGGGAATATAATCACATTTTCAGATGAGAAAATTAAAATTTAGAAAGCAGTTTGCCCAAGCTTATATGGATACTAAGTAATCAAGTGTCAAAGCATCATTTTTTAAAAAAACTTCACAGCAGAGTTGTAGTGGTTGATCGATTGTGCCAACTTGACAAGTTTAGAAGCTTAACTAAATCTCAGCAGTTCTACACTCTAGGCTATAGAAGAGCCACCCTAGGGTAGCTCATCACTTAAAGGATATAAAAGGGAATTGAGGAAGAATGGACCATTCCATTTCCTTGGAGGCGCCATTCCATTTCCTTGGAGGCGCTCCAGTCTTTGCTTTCTGCTTGGACATTGTCTCCTGGCTTCTAGTGCAGACTCTTGGGCTTCTGCCTTGGGTCCTTCAGCATTCTGGTGTAGATTCATCAACCTTTCATTGCAGACCCATCGGCCTTCTGATATAGACTTGCACAGAACACTGCAGTGAGCTCCAGACATTGGACTGAATCCTTCAGTCTCCAGTGTACAGACACCCTTTGCATGCTTCCTCATCAGACTCTGTGGCTGACTACTGTAAGCCAATCTTGAAATTTCTCTCTCTTTTTTTTTTTTGGTGGAACTGGGGATTGAACTCAGGCCCTTGCACTTAACAGGCAAGTGTTTATTCTACTGAGCCATTTCCCCAGCCCTTGAAATTTCTTATACATTTGTACATCTTGTATTATATCTGTTCCTCTAGTAAAACCGTGCCTGTACAGATTTTGGTACCAAGAGTGGCTCTGGAGAAACAGAATATGATGGCATTTTTTTAATGGCTTTAGGAGTTCCTTGATTTGGCTCCCTGATGTGAGATCTGAAGACACTATTGTCTCTCCTGATCTTGTAGAGTATATTGATACTCCTTTATGTGAGCTGTTTATTATTTCTATTTTTATTTTATTTTATTCTTTATGTATTTAGTATAGGGTCTCACTACACAGATCAGACTCATAGTGTTTCTCCTATTTTCAGCCTCCCAAGCATTGGGATTAAGGTGAGTGCCATCATGCCTAGTCTTAATCACTGTATCACTGTGCCCCAGGGGTGGGACTGGTTTGACAAACTGGGGTTCAAACTCCAGTCTCTGCATTCTGCCTAAGCAGGGGTTTTAGTCCACTGAGCTATTTGGCTGGCCCTCGTGTGAGCTGCTTAAACAAATATGCCATGTAGATACATTTGATTATTCTAATTTGGCACTTTTGAGATGTCAGGAATTTAGTGATTCCATAAATAGAAATTTTGTATTTCTTTGACAGAGTAGGAAATATAATGGTGCCGGTTGGTTGCTTGGTCTTAGCCTCACTGGACAAACTTATGAAGGAAAATAAGAAACTCAAAGATTTCAGCTTCCATCTCCAGACTTAGATTATTAAAAGTTTCTAAGTGTTCCTTAAAAAAATCTCTCTTTTAGCCACAAGGCTGAGATTGCAGAAACACAAATGCAGTCCCTCATAATTCTGTTGACTGAACTGCAACAAAAATTTAACACTCAGCCTGGAAGAGTATCTGAAGCAAAGGTGAGAGCACTGGTAGGAAAAGAATAGAATCCTGTAAATTGGGCTGGACATGTGTGTGAGATGATCCTGAGGAGGCTGAGGATGTTGAGTTCCTAGATGCTGAGATTATTTTGCCAAAGGTAGAAATTTCCCTACCCACTGTGGCAGAGGCATCACTGCCCCCACCTCTTGAAGTGTTGGTGTCTCCTAATATATCTGGAGAAAGGATAATGGTGGCAAAAACATACAGCTAGATCAGGCTGAGTTTGTTGATGTGGGCCCACTAAGTAGGGATTCTGAATTTAGTGTTGCAACTCACAGAGTAAAGAAAGGTGTTAAGGGCTGGGGAGATGGCTCAGTGGAATAAGCGCTTCCCTGGCAAGCATAAGGACCTGAGTTCAATCCCCGGTTCTGCAAAAAAAACAAAAACAAAAACAAAAAAAAAAAAAGAAAGGTGTTAATAGTTTATTTGGCTGGTTGGCAGAAAAAAAAAAAAAAAGAAAGGTGTTAATAGTTTATTTGGCTGGTTGGCAGAAGCATCCAAAGATGGCCCATGATGAATGAATTAGAGATGCCTGATATTCCATGGTGTACTATTGATGAAGGGATTTAGAGGCTTAGGGAAAATGAGAATGCTGGAGTGGATCTGTCATGTTAAATAAACCTAATCCTCCACATTGGAATGATCCAGAAAACATACCCTTCATCAACATCTTGAGAAACAATTTGTGAGGGGAGCATCAGCATCCCTGAAGAGCCCTGTCATTGTCTTCTCTGTATACCAGACCTTATAGTAGGGCCTGCAGTTATTCAGTTAGGAAATTTAAGGGCAATGGGCTTGATTGAATCCTGGAGTGGCAGAGGTCAAGTGGCAGCATTTAATTGCCAAAGGCAGGTTCCCCATACTTAGCATAATGGACAGCAGAAGCAGAACATTGACCAGGATAATCTGACAGGTGCAGACATATGGCGCTGGCTGATTCACTACCATGTTCTCAAAAGTGAAATAGATAGAAAGCCTACAAAATATTTACTAGATTTATATAATAAAAAAACTTAAGTGCAGTAGAAAAAAGACCTACTTCAAATCATGGTAATAGGCAGTCCCAGTCCCTCAACCAGTTCCCAGATTGGACATAGTTTACAGATACAGAACCCCTTGAGTGATGGGAAGGCCAGATCCCCCTGGGGAGAATTCTAATGCCCCCCAAATTTGTACCTTCAGTCTTTCTCTTACCCTTCCCCAGAGGGACCTAAGGTCTTTTGCCCGAGTGACTGTATGTTGGAGAATGGAGAATGATCAGACATTTTGTGGACTACTGGACACTGGTTCGGAATTGACACTGATTCCAGGGGATCTAAAACATCATCGTGGCCGACCAGTAAAAGTAGGGGCTGATAGAGGTTAAGGAGATCAATGGAGTTTTAGCAAAGATCCTACTCATAGTGGGTCTGATAGGTTCTTGAATCCATCTTATAATCATTTCCCCATTTCCAGAATGTATAGTTGGGATAGATGTACTTAGTACTTGGCAGAATCCTCACATTGGTTCCCTGACTTGTCATGTGAGGGCTATTATGGTTGGAAAGGCCAAGTGGAAGTCATTAGAATTGCCTTTGCCTGGTAAAATAGTGAATCAAAAGTAGTGTCACATAACGGAGGGATTGCAGAGATTAGTGCCACCATCAAGGATTTGAAGGTTGCAGGGGTGGTGGTCCCCACCATATCTCCATTTAATTGTCCCATTTGGCCTGTGCAGAAGACAGATGGGTCT
>NW_004524629.1:5038539-5040955 GCF_000260255.1 Octodon degus
TTTCCTTTTACTTTTATTATACCTTTCTATTTGTATTTCTTCTTTTGAGTTCTTATACTAGGGAAACTATACGATATTTACACATGTGTGTCTGGTTTATTTCACTTATGAGTATATATTCAAGTGGCATCTACTTCAATATAAAGGCTTCGAGTTTATCATTCTTTATCTCTGAGTAATACTCCACTGTATTAAAAATACCACATGTTTTTCATCCATTCCTCAGGTGATGGGCATCTTGGTTGAGAAAGCTATTTTATAAGGCTACAAAAACTATAGCCTTTGAGATTTTCTGTTATTAACTGTGTCCATTCTAGAAGATGACTGTTCTGTTGGGCAGAATTCAGTTGAATCTTTGCTAGATAAAAATTTATAAATTATCAGGTAGGGTCAGCCAGATAGCTCAGCAGATTAAAGTACCTGTTTAGGCAGACACAGGGACTGGGATTTGGTCCCCAGCCTGCAGTGCCAGCCCTGCTCCCGGGGCATGCTGAGATGGTGATTGAGACTGGACATGATGGCATGTGCCTGTAATCCCAGGACTTGGGAGGCTGAAAAACAGGAGGGTCACTACTAGTCTGATCTGTGTGCTGACACCCTGTAGACCCTGTACTAAATACATTAAAAAAAAATCAGGTAACATCAGAGAATATGAATATTTAACAAATAAATGGCTAGACAGTTTAAAAGTATATTCAGTAATGAAATATTCTTTAGATGGACTCATGCTTTTATATTACATAGAACAAACTTACTGCCCTTTCTTGTGTTCCTTCTAAGATTGGGACAATTTTTCTTGACTGAAAGCAGCATTAAGACCTAAGTTTTTGGCCTCCAATTCCAGATTTCTGTATAGTACAGTTTTCAAACGCTAGGGCAGTCTGCTAACTTTTGCGAAGTCAGCTGCTCTTTTTTGGTTAGTTTTTCTGTTACACAGTGATGCTGATACAGGTTTTTCCTTAGGGAATCATTATGAAACTCAGTTGGTACTTGAGAAATTTGTGTAAATGCCTGAAGTGAGAAGTTGAAATTATAATGGAAGTATTGTTACTCCTTTTTTATAATATTTTGAGAATAGGTTTTCTTTTTGGCGGAACTGGGGATTGAACTCAGGCCCTTGCGCTTGCCAGGGAAGCGTTTATCCCACTGAGCCATTTCCCTGGCAGAGAACAGGTTTTAGAGTAGTAATTGTAAACAGTCTTATACTTTTGATTAAGAAGTCAGTACTGTACAGTATTTATAAGATAGTGTTTTTGTCAGATTAGCCTTTATATATAGTATCTGCAACAGAGAATTAAACCATTTTAAGTAATTGAGAATTTATCCTTGCAATATAATTACCTATCAGAGTTAAACATTACATTATTTAATAATAATTTTTTTCTGGAATTGAAATGGCTATTTGTTTGTGCCCTTTAACTTAACAGTAGTTTTTTTTTTTTTCCTGTTGTTTGTTTTGGGTCTTTTGATGCTCTTTAAAAAGATTGGGATATTTTTTGTAAAGAGCAAAACCAATAAAAATGACACAGAATTTCAAAACAAGATGAAAGAGTAACAATGGTTAATACCTTGAATATTGTGATCTTCAAAGTAGTTGTTCAGATTACAAGATAGAGGTATGAAAAATGATCAAACAGTATAAAAATAAGCCTTTCATGACAGTGGCCTAATAGAAATTAGTACTAAATTATCTTGACTATTTTGTATATGTAAAATATTTATGTATATATACATATATGCTTGCTTAGCCTTCAACCAATTAGGCAAGTCAGTTACCATGTTAATAGCATTAATTTTCTTACCTTAGTTATAGGTTAAAGAAACAAAGAATCTTTGAGCTTATCCATTGAAACCCAGCTTTCTCTTTAGATTGGTATTAACTGTGTCCCTTTTAGAAGATTTTATTGTAAGTGAAAAAAATATGATTTTAAGAGAAATCTCTACTCTATCAGGATGAGGGAGGGTATGTTTTAAAAAACTAGAGCACTGATTGTGAATCTTTTAGAAATGAGCGTCTGAAATGAAACCCCAACCAACTTACTTACTGCAAAATGCAAATGCTAATTAAACCAGAATATTGCAGTTTTAGTTTAGAAAAAAACAACTTATGTGTTAACATTTTTTGTCTTAATATAACAAATAAATTGTATGTCAAAGGTTCACCTAAATCACTGAATTAGGTAATTAAAAATCTATCTCTTCTTAATTTGTAATGAGATTAGTTTTGGATTTTCTAAATTTGTTCTGAAATTTTATTGGTGCAATTTTTATTAACAAAAGTTGAAATGATTTTAGCCAACAGTTTGTCCTCTCATCTCATTGGTGTCATGTGGAGTCATGTAAGCTGAATTTTTTCAAAACTTAATTCATAATTTTGACACATTTCAGAATTTTCATATTTAATTGGCTAACATTA
>NW_004524629.1:5041850-5043645 GCF_000260255.1 Octodon degus
TTTTTATAGAAAGTTGGGAATACCTTACCATCTGTAATTTAATAAGCACAGTATTTTGGTACACATTACCTTTGATCTGAATTCATATACACATGCATGCACACACAAATGTACATATATAAAATTAGAATTTTATATTTAATTTTATTTTTATTTTGTAGATTATTAGAATGTTTTTGAAGAATGCATAGTGTTCTGTTCTGTAATTACTGTAATTTATTATCTACCTATAATAATTGATAAATGTAATTATCAGATTGAGCTCAAGAAGCTAGTTAGCAGTGTGAATGATTGATAAGGCCTTGCCATTGAGTTCTCACTATTTACTGAATCTGCTTTTTCCCCCTGCTTATATGGAACACTATGTTTGAGACATTATGTGATGCAAAGGAAATTAAAAAAAAAATATCATTTTGAAATATTTTGTTGAAGTAATTGGTTTTTTTTTGAGAAATTGGGGATTGAACTCAGGCCCTTGTGCTTGCCGGGGAAGCACTTATTCTACTGAGCCATCTCCCTGGCCCCTTTGTTGAAGTAATTGTTGACAGTTTGTCAAATGACATACAGACAACACTAATCCAGAAGATAAATCAAAATGTTATTTATTTCAGATATGAATTCATAAACGTTGATTATGGTTCTCAGAAGATTGTCTAGAATCCTTGAAGAAAAATACGTGGAAGACATTAGTTAATTGGAAAAGAAGTTCCAAACCAACTGGGAGTGAAGTGATAAATGAATAACTTGAAGCATACAGGACATCATGGAAACAGAAGTTTGAAACGGGTGACAACAAGAAGGTATAATTAAGTTCAGTCTAAAAAATGTATTGCAAATAATACGTTGTCCATTCACAGAGAAATGTTTATATATTAAAACTTGCCTTTAGCTTTTAATTCTATGTTAAATGATACCATAAAAATTATGAACCTGTTGAAATTTAAGCACCAGTAATACCTTCTTTTCGACTTAGGTGAAGAAATGCTAGCTGTTTTTTTTTTTTTTTTTAATGTGTTGATACTTCAAAGGAAGTTTTAAACTAAAAGGAAAATTTTAAATTATTCCTTGTGAATATTTCTTACATTGTAGGTTTGTTGAAGTATGGTTACTGGCTCTAAAATATGGCATCAATTATTCATTTTTCTTGTGCAAAAGGTTCATTTTTCTTGGAAATGTGGTGCTATAATTTTAACTAAACTCAGAAATTTTAAATCTTTAAATATTTATTGCCTACCCTCTTTTACTTTGAGAATTCTAATTATATGAATGTAATTTTTTTGATTTTTGGCGCAGAGAGAACTATTATATGAATGATCTGTAATGTCTTCTTTATGTTTATTTTAGACAGTTTTTATTGGTATATTCATTTAAGCTTGTAAATTTTTTTTACAATTTGAAATCTATTATTATTTTTTTTTCAAGCATTTCATTAGTTTAATTTTATATTTAACTCATACAGAAAAGAATAGTAATGAAGAGAACAGGGGAGTATTTGCTTTAGTTCTTTTACTTGTCTATCTTTTTTTTTGCATAAATTTATCAAGAAACAAATAGCAATGAGACAGTTTCAAACCAAACTAGTAGGACAGTATCAATAATTAACATATTGTATACATTCTTCCTAGTGGTTAATTGCTATACAAGATGCAGACATGATATCCTACTTACAAACACCATTAGAACAAATCCCTCTATTCATTAAGAGAATGTAACTGTATATTGCTTCTACCCATTTGAATACACAGATACAAAATGGACATTCATCTGCATCCCCTTTTTGTTGTTAATTTCCGTT
>NW_004524629.1:5047913-5048964 GCF_000260255.1 Octodon degus
TAAAATAAAATATGGCATCATTAACTCGTATTTTGAGCACTTGAAATAACAAAAATGCAATGATCATGTGGAAAATATGTTAACGTGTACTGTTAGTTTGTATATCCAGAGTTAAAATTTAGCTTTCAGAAAGTAACATGGAAGTGGTTTTTAGAAGTGATATTTAATTAGTATTATTTGAACCTTAAAGAAGAATGAGTAGTCCCAATGCAGCAAAAAAGTCAGTTTGTGTCTGAGATGAAGCTTTAGTATTATTTTAAAATACTATAAAACATTCATTTGTATTCAAAGCTTAAAAATTTCTGCACCCTTGAAGTGAGGAAATTAAATTGTTGGACTACTGATTGAGCATATTTAGTTCTAAAAAAGCTTGTTTTATTGGTAATTGCTGCGTGGAATTTGAAGAAAATACTGAGTATTGATCAGAAGGGGGTATAGTACAGAACCTACCATATATATGTTAATAGTGGGGGAAATGGAATATTTAGACAAAGTAAAAGAAAGTAGAAAACAAAAGATCCGAAGAAAGTAAGGTGAATACGAATAAAATAAATGGGAAATTCATATTCTTTTACTATCTGTGAATGAGGTGAATTTCCCTACACATTCAAATTGGGCTATTAAAAATAAAACCAGAAAACCACAACAAAGATCCTAAAAGCCTTAAAAGTAGCAAGAAAGTTATTTGAAAAGTTGGAGACAGTAGTAGATCAGTAGGCAAGATTTCAGGAAAGTCTAAACCAAAGTGTATAGGAATACATTATTCATTTCAAAAGGGAACTTAGATCCTTTAATGCTACAGTGTGAAGCATTGCAAAATGATAAATTATGTGATTTTAGAAAAAGTTATTCATACCCAACAACATAGAGAAAAGTTATTCATAGTCAATAGCAATAGCAGCTAAATATGTAAGTAAGATTCTTTCATGCTGTGACTTTAATGCCTTCCAGGATGGGATTAAATTCCCTTTTTTTATCTGATGGAGAATTAAAGTCCTCATATATACGGAAGACTTCCCCATTGCAGATTATTGTGTAACTTTAATGTTTT
>NW_004524629.1:5049884-5074384 GCF_000260255.1 Octodon degus
CAAAACCTTTACACAGAGTAAGTTGTTTTGGATCTCTTATATTTTCATAATTACCTAATTTACTACTCTCCATTTTCCAGGTATAAAGCCATAATTCTAGGTTTATTTACAGTAAGTTTAAATGATTGAGCCCTTTTTTTACTTTGAGTGTATTTGATAAAGGGTCTCACTATGCAGCTCAGACTTGTAGTGATCCTCCAGTTTTCAGCCTCCCGGGCACTGGGATTACAGGTGTGAGCCACTATACCCTGTCTCAGTGGCTGGCTCAGTGTGCCTGAGGGCAGGTCCAGTGCAGCATGTGGTTCTGGGGATCGAATTCTGGTCCCTACACTTTAGTCTGCTGAGCTGTCTCACCTGCCTTAGCTCTTTATATTGCCAGTTCATATTTTGTAGATAAGTAGTCTGATATTTTTCTTTTTTTCTTTTTTTTACAGAACCGGGGAATTGAACTCTGGCCCTTGTGCTTGCCAGGGAAGCGCTAATTCCACTGAGCCATCTCCCTGGCCCCTGATATTTTTCTTCTAGTTAATATTTTCAAGTTTTCTAGGCTATTTGACTTCAGTTAATTTACATATTATAAGAAACTTTAGTTTAGGTCTTTCGTTATTCTTCCCGTAGTAGTCAAAAAGTTGCAAATCTGCTTTTAGTTCTTTCCTTCCCAATACATACATGGATTTTGTTTTGTGCTAAAAATTATCTGATAAAGTGTTCTTCTAAATTTTTGTCCAATATTTATCAGTATTCTCAGCTTTTAGTTTATGCTAGGAAAACAAACAGTTATGAGCAAGTATGAGCAAAAATGAGCAAGTATCCACTTTAACTAGTGGATTTATGTTTATGTTGCTCAGTAGGCTCAAACATAATAGGCTTTTCTTAAATCTTAGTAATTGCTGTAATTATTTGACATTAACATTATTGTTTCATAGTAAGGATCTTAGGGAATGTTTTTGAAACTGCTAACCCTTTGTCTTACCTTTCTTTTCGCTGAGACAAAACACCCAACACCTACAGTTAAAGGAAGAAAGGCTTACTTGGCTCAGAGTTTGTAGAGATTTCAGTTTATAGTCTGCTGGCTTCAGGCAGAGAGACATGACAGAGGGATGTTCCAGAGGAGAAATAGTTCATGGTGGGTAGAAGGCAGAGAGCTTCAAGAAAATGAGCTTCAATCAGCAAGCAACTATAGCAGATCCTTTCTGCCCTTTATATATTCTATCTAGGCTACCTGGATTAGGGTGAGTCCCAAACTAATCACTAGACTAATTTAGTAATTACATATCCTTAATTTGAGAATCACACACTTGATCCAGCCACTTCTGAAAAAGCCCTGCTTATGACTGCATGAAGCTTTGGGAGAACATCTAGACACAAACCATAACACCCTGTATTAGAAATTTGATGTAGTGGAAAATAAGATTGATTTTTACTAAAAACCAATGCTTGCTTTAGTTTATAGTGTAATCACAGTATAGCATGGATTCATTTTACCATTAACAAAAAACATGTTTAATTCTGTCATTCATTATTTTCTTTAACCATATTTTTAAAGTATTTTATTTGAAAGAGAAAAAACACAACAGAGCTTCAAAAAACATTAGTAGAGAGTTCTAATATTTATACATTTTATATTGCTTTTGTAGTATTCAGAGTGCAAGATAGTCATGAAATATTATCCAAACAATATTAGCACAAACTTTTCTTTGCAATGAACTAAGAGAAACTAGCTGCATAACCATCTTAACAATCTTGTGTTTAAATATACTTTTTTTCTTTTCCCCTTCCTTTCCCCTTTGCTCCATCACAGTTTATCTTTTATTTTGAATAGTTTCTTTCCAATTCACAATATCTATTGTACACTTGGAACCTTATTTACTTGTTCAGTTTCTCACACTAGTGAGGTAGTGTGGTGTTTATACATATGGGTCTGATTTATTCCACTTGTGAGTATTGTCTTGAGTTGTGTCCATTTAGCTATAAAAGGCTCCAGTTTAATCCTTCTTTATGACTAATACTCCATTATATTAAAAAAATCCTACATAGTTTGTATTCATTCCTGAGTTGATGGGCATTTGAGTTGTTTGCAAGATTTTCCTATTATAGTTGTGCTACTATAAATGTGGTGTATATATATCACTGTGGCATAATGTTTTTAAATTCTTCTGGAAAGATACCCAAATTAGCAATAGCTGGGTCAAATGGGGACTCCAACCTAGTTTTTAAAGGAATCTCCGTACTGATTTCCACAGTGGTTGTACAAGTCTGTGCTCCCACCAACAGTGGAAAAGGCTTCATTTTTCTTTAATCATATTTGAAGTGTTGTTTACCTTGCAGAATATTCTCAAAACTAACAACAGATTTTTAGAAAATCCTTTAAGAAACTCTTTGTTTTTAGGGGAACCTGAACATATAATAGGTCATTAGTATAATTAAAAAATCCTTAATATACAAGAGGTACTATCTGTCTTGGAAATCAGATCTTTAAGTAGACTTGTGAATAAATTTAACAGTTTCACTGAGTTTACTTAGGAAAGATAGTAATCATACAGAAATTTAAAGATAGCAAAAAATTTTAATACTTTGTATGTCAAAGTAGTCTCTGAGATAGTTTATTCCTTGAAATTATTAGAAGAATAATAAAATTTTGCAATTGGTAGAACCTTAGAATTCAGAGCAAGCCTATTTATTTCAAAAGAAGATATATTAGTGGAATTTAGATCTAGAATCTTATTGTTTCTTTTGTGATTCCAGCCACTAAACTGCTTTTATTACTAAATATCATAACTTACTTTAAATATGTTTGGTGTTAAATCATGTGGATAGGGCTCTCTCTGAGTTTTCTCTCAAACATTTGTTTCATTTACTTCATAGTGTCTTTTTTTTTTTTTTCCTTTGCAATAAAGTCATTTTAAAGATGAATGAGAAAAAATTGGAAACAACTTCCCAACAGCGGAAAATTCCTGAATGGATGTCAGTGCAGAATAAAGGATGTAATACAGAAGGAAAAAAGGTATAGTGTTCATTTACTATTTTTTAATTTATTAGTACAGTACATGTTTAAAGTATGTAAATATTATGTTCCCCATGGAGAATTGGCAGTGCACATAACACGTCCTAATTTATTTTCAGCCCCTTTCTGTCTTTCCATCCCATCTCCCTCCTTCAATCCTGTCTCCCTCCATCTCTTGCTTTCCTTTCTACTCTTCTTCCCCACTTCCTATTATCTCTCTTATTTTGCCTTCGGGCCTGTTATGTAAGAGAAACCATATGCTATTTGAGCATGTGTGTCTGATTTATTTCACTTGACATTGATTCCAGGTAAATCTATCTTCTTACAGATGACTTAAGTTCACTGTTTTTTATGGCAGAGTAGTACTACAGTGTGTATATATACCACATCTTTTCTTTCAGATGGAGAATTTAAAGTTGGCAGTTCAGTGAGTCAACCCTCTTTTTTTTTTGTAAACTTCAGGTCATTATATAGGTCAGAATATCTGTTTTGTGAATTAACCAGGATCTAGTTGTTGAATGCCTGAAGCAGAATAAATTTTAATTGGGTTAGTAAAATGAGAATTCTTAGTGTATAGTTCATCTTTTTATATCTAGTTTCTACAGTTGATCTTACTAGTTTGTTCCAATTCAGATATTAATTTAGACAGCATTAACAGTGGTGATTTTTTTTTTTGGGTAAGCCTTAAGTTCTAATAGATTTAAAATCTGGTAACCCTTTGTCAGGATTTCAGTGCCACAGTATTACATTACGGCTAATGTAATTACTGAAAAAACCTCCTGGGTTAAGTAAATGCTTAATGAAAACAGATTAAAAGTTTGAAAATATATTTATTAGGGAACATAACTTTACAGTGGGATGCTTTGGCTTTTTAAAAATTGACCTTGGATTTATTATTATTAGTCTTTAAAGCATTAACTAATACAACATAGAAGTAATGATTAAATATGTCAATGAGCTTTATTATTTCAGCAAGCATTATTAATATAAATTTTACTTTATTTTGCATTTGTTTAACTCAAGTCACGTATTCAGAAGAGTGTTTTTGAAGATGATCTCTCCTTCTTAGAATTCACGGGCTCAATTGTATATAGTTATGAAGCTAGTGATTGCTCTTTCCTATCAGAAGATATTAGGTAAGATTTGAATTAGCTAATTTTACTGATTTTGGATCTTTATAGCATATTAGAGCATGTAACTATTATCTTAATACTTAGAAGTACACTGAGTTTTACATTTGAGCTATGTTCCAGAGATAATTATTTCTATGTGTAGATTATCACTAAGTTCTGTTCTTTTTTTAAATAAAATAATCATGGAATTATTTATAATGTGTCTTTTTATTACTTTAATGTTTTTACTTTTAATTCTTAAGACATTATATATAGAATTATTGAACACATTGTGTATGTTTTACCGAACAGTTGAAAAAGTTTCTAAGTATACCTTTGCATCTTAAAACATTACAATAACAATATTGAATAGTGGGCATACTGGGGTCTGTTTTATTCAGGTAGTGATAGTTGCATTGCGATCCTTAAAAAGAACATTAGAAATGATTGGTAGTACTTTTAATTATTGCTTTGTGTCCTGTTTTCTGCTTCTGAAACAAAATTACCATCTATTGGGTAAGTTATAAAGAAAATAATTTTGTTTCTCAGTGTTGGAGGCTGGGAAATCTACTAGTTATATGTTGGCATCTGAAAGGGGACATTATGCTGTGGGATAATGTGGTGAAGGGCAAAAGGAGCAGAGAGAGGGTCCAAGGGGGCTGAACTGGAGCCTACTCTCTTGGTAGCCCACCCTCTCCTGTGGTAGCAGTAATTCATTCAGGAGTGCAGAGCTCTTGTGATATTGTCACCTTTTATCAGGTCCTGCCTCCCAACATTGTTGCACTGAGGATTTCAATTTTGACATGAGTTTTAAAACCATAGCATTTTGTGAAATTAAGGCTGCATAAAGCAATTTCAGGTTCTTTAAGCATTTTACAAGCTAAAGTAGTAAGGAATTAATTCAGATCTGTTTTGAAGTTACTATATTGTATTTGCTCCTGCCCATCTCCCTTTATTGTTACTTATTGCCTTTAAGAAACAATAGAAATAGCTAGGGCATGGTTGCACATACCTTTATTGTTAGTAAATACACTGAGATAGAGTATTTTGAGTTTGAGGCAGCCTGGGTTACATGATGAGATATGTCTGAAACCCTGCCTCTTAAAAGCAGAAGTACATGTTCTCCTGGTGATAGAATTTATTTAGAAATGCACTCAGGTGTCCTGTCTTCCACTCTAGTATTCTGGCCACTTTTGTATCTCATTGTATGGAATTCAGTTAGACTAACAAGGTAAAAATTAGTATGATTATATATAAACTTTACCAACATTTGCATTGCTATATAAGGAAATAATCATAAAGAATTCTTTATAAAGAATTCTTCAATAATTAGAAGAATTTTGAGTTTTGAGAAGTTGTAAGGCAAAGTTTTTGTTTTGTTTTATATTCCCCCTCTTCTGACCACTTTTAAGGTTTACCCCTTTGTGTGTGTGTGTGTGTGTGTGTGTGTGTGTGTGTAGTGGGTACTGGGGATTGAAAGCAGGACCTTAGCACTGGACTGCATCCCCACCCCTTTCAGTTTCTTTCAAGAGAGGGTATTGTTGCCTAGGTTGGACTCAAACTTGCAGTCTAGCTTCAGCCTCTTCAAGTGCTGTGGATATAGGCATGCACAACCATGCCTGGCTGACTTTGAACATTGTTAATATAAGAACTTCCCTACAATTTGATTATGTTGTGTCTTTGTATAGTGTGATTTGTGTTTATCCTGCTTAGGGTTCATTGAGGCTTTTTTTTTTTTTTTTAAATTTGTAGGTTTATAGTTTTCATCCAATTTGAAAATTTCTTCTCTCATCCTACAATTCTTTTCTCTTTCTGGACTTTCAGTAAGTTAAACTGCTTGATACTATGTTCTTTCAATCCCCCAACCCCTGTTGTGTCTTCAAGTTGGTTTAGATGTTTTTCTTTTGTATTATCTGATCTGCTGTTTATCTTTTCCTGTAAATATTTTGTTTTAGGTTTTTTTTTTTATTTCTAGAAGTTTTATTTAAAGATTTATCTACCATTTTGTTCTTAATGTTTCATGCTTTTGTTTAAATTCTTGAACATTTTTTAGCATATTTATAGTAGTTTTAATATATTTATTTATCTTGTTAATTTCATTTTTCTGGCTTTCCCCCCCTTGTATATTGAGTGATTACTGTCCTGGATATGGCTCACATTTTCCTGTTTATCTCATGGCTGTTAATTGTGCTGATTAGATGTTGTGAGTTTACTTTGTTGAATGTTAGATTTTTGTCATCTTTCAGAGCTTTATTCATCAGTTCTTTGAAGATCAGCTTTATATATTGAGACTTATGTTTAAACTTTACTTACTCACTTTCAGTTTCTGAGACAAAGTAACCAACACCTGCAGCTGAAGGAGGGGAGACTTATTTTTGACGCATGTTTTAGAAGTTTCAGACATTACTGGTTGGTTTGGTTTATGCAGACATGGAGAAGTGGGAGAGTTGGGTAGGGGAAAGGTGCTCACCTCAGGGCAGCAAGGAAACAGAGCCAAGGGCGTAGCAGAAAAGGAACATACGTTCTTCCAGATTATGCCCATGGTGACTTCCCTCTTTGGACAAGTTCCTATCTCTTAACAGCAAGTCAGCTATAATGCCCCATCACCTAGACACTTTCCAATGAAACACATAAGGTTTGGGGCTACTTTAGGTAGAAATTATAACAGGTTAGGTTAAGTTACCTTTAGTCTAATAGCAATTTAAAGGATGACTCTTCTGCTTTGTGACTGTTCTGCTAAGTGAAATAAATCAGACACAGAAAGTTAAATATGGGATAGTTTCTCTTCTATGAGAAACTCAAAAATATAAATAATTTAAAGAGCAGAATAAAAGATAGATGATAGGAAGCAGGGAGGTAGATCTTTTACAGATGGGAAGAGACCTAAGAATGGAGGGAGATGATAAGGGGAACAAAAAAGGATTAGGATGTGATATTTGTATGTATTGCTTCGCTACAAGGAATGTACTCATGTATTGTAAACATGTAATAAAATAAAAGATACTAAAAAACGCAGGACCCTCGTGGGGTATGCTGGTTTCCCCAAATGATCAACAATAATTTCTACTATAACTTTTGAGAACTTTAAGCCCTTGTACCCCAGTGTAATCCCTAGGAATGGTTCAGTTTAAAGCTTCCCTCATTGTTCTTTGCCTAGCTTCATATAGTTCCAGGGTACTAATGAATGTCTTAATATTCTGTAAATACTCAAGGAGACCCTATGAAGACTTCAGAGTTCTTCCTGCCATGTTCCTCTGTAGTATTTTTCCCCCACAACTCTCAGCGGCCTCAGCTTCTCTAGCTGTGAATTCTAGCTCCACCACTCAATGTTCTTCTTGGGATTCCTCTTCCTGTTCATTTGTCTGGAAAGTGATTCCAAAATGCAAAATGCTGAGGCAACTGTAAGGCTTTCCTTTAGAATTCCCTTTCCTCAGAGAATGGAGTCCTGCATAGCTTGTTGGGTTTTGTGTAATTATCAATTTGTGTTTGGTAGAAGGATGAGTCTGGTTTCCGTTATTTTATCTTGGCTTGAAGCAAAAGTTGAGTTTTTAATTTTTAAAATATATTTTAAAATTTAAAACTTGTAGAAAAAGCAAATATAAGTAGTAATAGGTAATAAATAGACACACATATTCCTCCTACCTATTTTATAAAATACATATTTTTTTCTGATTCTGGGGGTTGAACCCAGGGATTTTTAAACCAAGCTATAGTTCCAGTCCTTTTAATTTTTTTAATATTTATTTATTTATTTATTTTTTGAGACATAGTCTCTTTAAGTTAACCAGGCTCTGCTCAGAGTTGTGGTCTTAAAAGGACCCAGTGAAAGGAATGACAGCAGATGACTAAAGCCACCCTTCCCCTTTCTGCACTGTATGTACTTTATTTCTCAATGTGCATGTCAAAGAAGCTAAAAATCGGTTTGAGTCCTCAGAGTCTCAGCAGCTCACAATGGAGTCAGAAAATCAACTTCATCCTTCATTCATCTTTCACTCTTAGTAGTGATAATTACTGCCATGTTAAACAACTAGCTCTCAGGCCTCCATTGAAAAGGATTATGGCTTTTAAGACACTTCCGAGAAAAGCTTAATAAAGAACTACCCAGATAGACACAGACAGGGTGGTAAGAACTGAGTCTGTGGATGCAGAAGCAAAGCTCACGTGCCATTAATCACTTCCCCTTTCGCAATTTGAGCCATGTTAAGCAGACACTGGCATGCTGGTGCACACCATGTGCTCATGTGTCCGCTGTTCCACACTGCCAAATACTGGCATTCCTTGCCCTTCCCTTGAGAAATATGCTGGTCAAACAACTTTTTAAGCATTCAAAAAGCTGTGGTCTTTCTACCTCAACTTTATGGCATACTAGTATTACAGGCATGTACCACCATGTGTGGCTTCTTAGTAAACTCCTTAATAAAATCTTGACATTTACTTTCTTCAAATCTTTATTAAGGGTTACAACAATAGAATACAGTTGAAACCATATATATGATTGATATATATATATATATATATATATATATATTATATATTTTCTTAAAATTTTTTTATTTTCTGAATTTTTCCCCTGTGCCCCTTTTAGATAACTTCTATCATAAAGTCAATGTTTAGCATTCTCTTACATGCTTTTAGTATTACTTCATAATTTTATATCCCAAAATATATATCACTTCATTTGTTTAAAAACATTTACAAATGCTATCAAATTATATGTGTAAGTGTACTGACATGTCTTTCCTTTAGCACAATATCTTAGATATAGTAGTTCTATTTCAACTTTTTTCTATTCTACTGTTTTAATATTTTACTATATGTCCATTTTCTTATTGCTAGACAGTTCTTTTCAGTTTTTTTTTTTTTTTGCCAATAGGAATAATGTTGCATTGTACCTTCTTAATGTCCATGTCTTTATATGCTATACTAGAGTTTCATGTATTTATGAGAGAAGATTGTCAGGTCATGCATAGTATTTGTGCATCTTCAAATAGATATTGTCAAAAGTTTTTCCAAGAGAATTTTTACCAATTTAGGTGTTCATTAGAAATGAGCAGTCCAAACCATAGATGTGCTTTGTAGCCTTGATATTATGAACCTTTAATTTTTGTTAATCAAATATATGTGAAATGGTGTAGAGAAAATTAGAGCTTTTATGTACTTGTCTTTATTAGCTGTTTTTATTTCTTTTTATGAATTGTGTGTTCCTGTTTTTTTTTTTTCTATTTTTAGTCTAGATTATTGTATTTCTTAATTTTTTGAGTAGCTTTTAATATTTTCTGGTTACTCATCAGTTACCTGTATAACATATACCTTTTGACAGTAGGTAGCTTGTCTTTTTAATTATTGAATGATCTCTTTAGTTATGCTAAAGTTTAACATTTTAATGCAATTAATCTTCACTTTATTTCCCCCTTTAGCAAGAGTCTGTCTGCTGGAGATGTGATAGGATTTGATTTGGAATGGCCACCACTATACAGAAAAGGAAAACTAAGCAGAATTGCACTGATTCAATTATGTGTGTCTGAGGACAAATGTTACTTGTTTCACATTTCTTCTATGTCAGGTTGGTTGTCTCTTTTTTCATTTTTTTAATTGAAATTATAATATATGAACTTTATCCCTATAAAATTAATCTCTTAGCTGGCTTTTCTCCCATCAATATTTAAATATTTAGTTTCTACCTGATTTACTTATGATCCATGTTTCATTGATGTTTTATAACATTGTGTGAGGCATAGATATTTTTCTTGTTTTGAAGGGAGAAGTGAAGTTTAGAGACTGTTAATGATGAGGGATATACTGCTGACAGTAGTAGAGTTGCCATTCAGCCCTGTTTTTGCTTATCACTTACGCATTAGGAGTTTCTGTCTTAGATAAGAACAGGAATACGTAGGGTGAATGTGTTTCTGAATTTAAGCCAAACAAAAATACAAATTTAAAAATACATGTATTTATAAGAGGTGAGAGTACTTAACAGATATTATGAAAATAACAATGTAATGCTATAGTTTTTCCCAGGGGATTAAAAATGTTGCTTGAAAATGAAAGAATTAAAAAGGCAGGTGTAGGAATCGAAGGAGATCAGTGGAAACTGCTACGTGACTTTGACATTAAATTGAAGAGTTTCGTGGAATTGACGGATGTTGCCAATCAAAAGGTAGAATGTGTGTAATTTTTCCTAAAAGTAGATAATTTTGTGTTTTTACACAATATACTTTCTATCTGAATGTTATATTTTTGAAAAAATAATTTAAGCTATATTTTTTTTTACTGCAATAGAGAAGTTCTCTGGATTGTATTAGGGTATAACATTTCTAGTTTTATTCGTGGCCTGGTTATTTGATGCTGTTTTGGGATATCTAATATTAGCAGGAAGTAACTTTTGCTATATTACCTTTTCATTACTTCTAGTTGAAATGTGCAGAGATCTGGAGCCTCAATGGTCTGGTTAAACATCTCTTTGGTAAACAGCTTCTGAAAGACAAGTCTATCCGCTGTAGCAATTGGAGTAATTTCCCTCTCAGTGAGGATCAGAAACTGTATGCAGCCACGGATGCTTATGTATGTACTTACAGATCTCAAAGCTGGGGTGGTTTTTGAAACCTCATTATACATTTACTTTATAGAATTTTCGTTGTGGCTATGGCATAAGTTCAACTAAGATAGTATCAGCTTGGCATTAAAAAAATGCTTTCATCAAGTGAAATTTAGTTCTTGCTATAAATTAGCAGTACCAATCAACAGATTGTTGAGTGCTATTTATTTTCACTGTCATGATTCCAAAATAATGTTCAATTTGTGGGCAAAAGAAATGTGAAATTGCTGAAAACGTGAAAGTCTAATAAGCTTTGGCTCAGCAAGCACAAATGGTATTGATGATGTATTTGATAGGGAGCAATTCAGAATAAGAATAATTATCAAACACTTTATATATTGCAGCTGGCCTTATTTCTTATATTTATATTTAAACTATAGTGAAAATGTAGAAAAATTGTCTCCATATTCAACTTGTTGCTTTTGTTTTATATTTACAGGTTTGTAAATGGAGAAATCTGAGTGTTATATGTTGCTCTGTTTTGTGTATGTCTGGTTTAAAGTATAAATATATTTTTTCCACAGTGATTTTTTTTCCCATTAATTGGTAATTATTTATTAATGAATATATTTTTGTTTCCCATTTGCCTCTATTTTTAGGAGTCGAAACTCATTTAATTTTTAACCAGAAAAAAATTGATTTTTGTCAAAGGTATATGGCATAATAGTTCTTTTAAAAAAGTACAGTACCTGTTGAGAGTAGGACAAGTTCTGTACCATTTTGATTCATAAAAATTCAGTGTGATTTGATTTTTCCTGTTAACAGTATTTACAAGGAGGACTTTTCACACACTAACATTCTCAGCTGATTTAATAGAATGGAAGGAAGTAAATATCTGTGGTCAAAACAAACTTCTCTCCTAAGTATGTATTTTGTGAGAGTTTATTTACAAAGATTTTAATTTGGATATTTGCCTATACCTTTAAGTGTTAGTAAAAAGTTAAACTCTTTGAAGAATGAGGTAGCTTTCTCCATTCTCATAATTCTGTGGTGATTAAGTGAAGACAAATAGATGTACATGTAGCAGTATTAGGTTGAATTTAGTTTTGGGGTGCTTTGGGAGGAGTCATTCTATGGATTTTTCTAAAGGTAGGATATAGAATATTACTTAACTTATATTTATTCAGATTGCTCTTTTTTTAACCCCCTTCTGTTTTGCCACAGGCTGGTCTCATCATTTATCGAAAATTAGAAAGTTTGGGTGGTACCATACAGATGTTTGACACAAATACAGGTATGTTATAGACTGAGAATGAATGATAAAGTGTATTTATTGTTTGTTTTGTGAGGTTTATCCACACATGGTGAAATACTGTTTTTCTTCAGAATGACAGTATTCACAGGTTTGTAAAGTGTTGTGTGTTATTACAACTTTTCTTCTTATTAGTGCCTGTCTGCAGTACATATGAATTGCATGCCTTGTGAGGAGTTGGTGCATGTGCAGCACATCCTAATTCTTTTTTCATCGCCTTCACCTTCCTCTTTCTCCCTTCCTTCAATCTCTTGATCCTCTTATTTGAAAAATGTCTATCTCCCTACGTCCTAGTACCTTTTTTATTTTGCCCTTTATATTTTGTTTTCTTATATAAGAGAAGCCAGACAGTATTTAAGCTTGTGTACTTGTTTCATCTCCCTTAACATTCTTGTCTTAGGATATATCCATGTTCCTACAAGTGACTCAAGTTTAACATTCTTCATGGCAGAGTAGTACTCCATTATGTAAAAATGCCACATTTTCTTTATTCATCTGTTGATGGACATATAGCCCATTTGTAAGATTTAACTTTTATGATTTTTGTTTCCCTATAGATATGCGTATGAACATACCAGTATAACTTTAACTCCTTTGAAAAGATACCTTGGAGGGGAATAGTTGTGTGAAATGGAATTTCTTCTGTCCTTAGCTTTTTGAGGAATCTCCATATTGATTTACATAATGGTTGTACCAGTTTGCATTCCTTCCAACATTTAGAGAGGCTCCTTTTCTCTGTGGCCTTGCCAGCCTTTGTTACTATTTGATTTCTTTATGGTAGAAATTATTTCTGTGTTAAGATAAAATTTTAGTGTTGTTTTAGTTTGCATTTCCGTAATTACCAGAGGTAAATGTTTACTGACATTTCTTCATGTATTTATTGGACATTTGTACTTCTTTTGAGGAGTGTCTGTTCATTTTAGTTGCTTATTTTTTGATTGGGACGTCTCTGTTTTGGATGGAAATCCTAATTTTTTTGAGCTGTTTATATATTCTAGATCTTCTGTTGTGGTTACTCTTCTTTTGTTGCAGGGACAAATACCCAACACCCAAAATGAAGGAAGGAAAGGTTTATTTAGCTCACAGTTACTGGAAGTTTCAGTCCATACTCAGCTGGCTCCAAGGCAGACTGGCACATGGCAGACAGCAGCAGTTCACGGTGGCACAAGGCAGCAAAACAGCAAGAGCAAAAGGGAGGAGCAACAGTAACTACAGAGAACAAGTCTGTCTCCCTTATGTTGTATTCAAGCTGTTTGCCCCAGGCCAGATGTAGCACTCACACCCATAATCCCAGTGGTTCATGAGTTAATCACAAACTCTAGAAGTCAATCCTATGACTGCATAAGGCTTTGGGGGGGTCAACTAGACACAAACCATAACATCTTAGTACTTTGAAGAACAGCTATACATTTTTTTTTAACCTGTCTCGGTTGGTTTTTCTCTTTGCTCTGTTGGTTGTTTCTTTTATTCAGCAGAGGCTTTGTATTTGATATATTCTCATTTGTTGATCCTTGGTACCATTTCTTGTGTACTGGGGTTCTTTTCAGAAAGTCCTTGCGTATGCTTATGACTTCAAGAGTTTTCCTCATTTTATCTTCCAGCAGATTGTTTCCATTTTAACATTTGGCTCTTTGATCCATTGTTAGTTTAGTATATGGTGAGAGATATGGGTGTAGTGCATACAGATAGCCAATTTTCTTAGCTCCATTTATAAGAGAGGTGATTTGCCTCTGGTTTATGTTTTTGGCTCCTTTGTCCATGAGCAAATAGAGTAATGTGATTGGGTTTTTTCCTGCATCCTCTATTCCGTTCCATTGATCCACATACCTGTTTTTGTGCCAGAACTATATAATTTTTATCACTGTTGTTTTCTTGCATAGCTTCAAGTCCAGTGATATGATGTCTCCTACTTTGTTATTCTTATCCAGAATGCCTTTTATTTTATTCTGTTTCTTTTTGGTTCTGCATGAATTTTGGGATTGTTTTCTCTAGTTCTGTGCAGAATGCTATTGGTATTTTGATTGGGATTGTGTTAAATCTGTATATCAATTCTGGAAGAATTCCTATTTTGACTATATTGGTTCTGCCTATCCAGGAATGGGCATTTTTTCATTTTTCTGATGCCTTTATCTCCTTTTTTTAGAGTATTGAAGTTTTTATTGTAGAAGTATTACAGTTCGTTGGGTAGGTTAATTTTTAAGTATTTGATTATTGTTGGTGCCAATGTGAATGGTATTTTTTGTAATAACTTTCTCAGTGATTTCATTATTGACATACAGGAACATTTAATTTTTGTTGTGTTGATTTTGTATTGTGCTACACTGCTGAATTTGGGTATTCTACTAGTTTCTTGATGCAGTTTTTAGGTTTTTGTATAGGATCAGTGTCATTTGCAAATAATGATAATTTGACTTCTTCCTTTCCTATACATATCCCTTTTTTTCTATCCTGATTGCTCAAAACTAATATTTTGAGTACTATATTCAGTAGGGTGGGATAGTGGACATCCTTGTCTTGTTATTGATCTTTGAAGAAAAGGTTTCAGTTTTTCCCCATTTAATATGATGCTGAAAGTAAGTTTGTAATAAATGGCTTTTATGAGATTGAGATAATGTCCTCCTAAACCTATTTTCTTCAGTATTTTTATTATACATAGATGTTGAAATTTGTCAAAGGCTTTTATTGCAGTTATTGAGATGATCATGTGATTTTCATCCTTTTATTTGTGTGATGAATTAGATTTATTGATTTGTGTATGTTGCACAATCCTTTTGTCCTTGAAATGAAGCCGACTTGGTCATGGTATATGGTCTTTTAGATTATTTGAAGATTTTTCATATATATTCATTGAAGAGATTGGGCTATAGTCCCTATTTATTTAGTATTTTAGAGAATGATCTACAGGGTGCTTAGGGTCTCACTTCCAGATCAGACGCATAGTAATTCTCCTGTTTATAGCCTCCCAAGGGCTGGGGTTATGTGCCGCCCCGACCAGTCTCAGTGCACGCTGGGGGCGGGGCCCACATGGCAGGCTCAGGGATCAAAGCCCTGCAAGTTCCCTTTTTTTGTTGGATCCCTCTCTGGATTTGGAATCAAGACAATGTTGGCTTTCAGAAATGACATTAGGAGTACTGTTTCCCTTTCAGTTTGATTACCGAGCTAGAGGAGTATTGATGTTAAAGGTTGCTTACAGTTTTTATAGAATTCAGCAGTGAGCCGGACTTTTAGATGGTAGGTTGTTTTATTACTGATTCAGTTTCACTACCTGTTACTGGGTTATTCAGAGTTCCTGCATATTTTGGTAGTGGCAATTCACGTGTGTGTAGGAATGTATCATTTCTCAATTTTTCAATTTATTGGTGTATATGTTTGCAAAGTATTTGCTAATAGTTATCTGGATTTATATGATGTCCATTGTGATTTTGCCTTTTTCATACCCAATTGCACTGATTTGAGTTTTTTCTTTCCTTTTTTGGGTAAGATTGGTACCTTTCTTATTGTCATTGCTGGTACAAAATACTCATCATGAACAAGTTAAAGGAGGAAAGGTTTATTTTAATTTACATTTTTATACAGGTTTCATGCTATAGTCTATTGGTTCCAAGCCAGGGTGACATGGTAGAGGAGAAACTGTTCATGGCATGGTAGGCAGGACAAGGAGCTTGCTTTCCTTCTTTTGCTTTATATTTCATCATCCAGGTGGGTAATCTATTAATTATAAGTGCTATCTATACTCAGGGTGGAGCTCCCCTCTTCAGTAATCCCCAATATACAAAATCAACCAGTGGACTGATTCAGTTATCATACCACCATAATCCAGGACCACACACATGTGATTCAGCTACCTCCAATAAGCCACATCTACAAGTGCATAAGGTTTTGGGGGATATCTAGGTATAACCCATAATATCCCTTCCCTGACCCTCAAAAGACTTGTGTTGGGCTGGCCAAATAGCTCAGTAGATTAAAACACCTGCAAGCAGGTGCAGGGGCTGGGGATTTGATCTCCAGTGCTGCTGTGCCGGCCCTGCCCATAGGGTGCACTGAGATGGTAATTGAGACTGGGTGTGGTGGTGCACGCCTGTAATCCCGGCTGTGAACAGGCGGATCACTATGAGTCCAATCTAGTAATGAGACCCTGAACACTTTGTAGACTTTCCTAAAATACAGAAAAAAAAAAGAAAAGAAAAAGACTTAATGTGTATTCCTTTATGCAAAATACATTTAGTTCATTTCTAAGAGCCGTCAGAGTCCCAACAAGTTTTAGCATTTCTGAAAAGTCCAAGTCTAAAAAGTCTCTAAGATTTATTGCATGCTCTTGGCTACAAGTCCTTGTAAAAATGTAATAAAAGTTAAGCATTTCCAACCTACAATGGCACAAGGTAAACATTCCCATTCCAAAAGGTAGAGTAGTGGTATATATTGAATGGGACCAAAGCAAGACCTAAATCAACTGGACAAGCATTATATCCCACGGTTGTATGTTCAACATCTGTTGCAGGGTGGCAAAATACGAACTCCAAAAGGCTTGGGTGACTCCGCCCCAGTCGCACTGCCAAGTGGTGGTGACCCTCATAGCTTCTTTCTTGGGCCAGTGTTGTAGTGAGTTTATAAGGGAAAAAATTTAATACAGGACACATAATTTACAGGATTATTTTATAATATTCACCCAAAGAGTCAAATTCAAGGATTGGGGGAGATCTGTCCACAGACTAGAGACCCCAAGTATCCAGCTGAGGGCCTGAATCCCATGGCAATGCCCTACATAAGTCCAGCTAAAGATCTATAGCCCATGGCAACATCCCACATGAGTCCAGCTGAAAGTCTAGAGTTCACAACAATGCCTCATGCAAGTCTGTATCAAGATTTGCCCTGGAAAAGCCTAGAGCTCACTGGTGGAAGTTAGGTAGTCCATACCAGAGAAATAAAAAATCTATGCCAACAGTATGAGGGGTCTGTACTGGAGCCAGGAAGTGCTCAAAGTATGGACCTGAGCTCCCCTGGAGCCAGGAAGTGCTCAAAGTACAGACCTGAGCTCCCCTGAAAAGCAGCACAGCCATCCTCAGCAGCAGTGGAGACTGAGCTCCATGAAGAGAACAGCGGAGTTCATATTAGGAAAACCAGCATAACAAGCTTCTTCATACGTTCTTCCTTTTGTCTGCTGGTCCTCTGTGCTTACCTCCTCTCCCTGGCTTTGGCCTTGTCCATGATTAGATTGCTAGTCTAGCGTATGCTGCCAAGAAGAAGTGAAATGTAGAACCAGGATGAAATTAGGAATGACTGGGTTGTGGTGTGGTGGCACTAACTTGCTTATTACACCTTCTTGCATGTCTAACTAGTATTGACATTAAAGTGAAATTCATCAGAGTTAAGGATTAGAATTTTAGGTGTGCTACCTGTGGCAAACTAATAATAGGGAGGGAAAAGCATTGACAAGGAAGAGAAAGATTCATGGATGAGGAGTTATGTAATGATTTTAGCTATGTGAAAAGAGAAAAAAGTTTTAAGATAGCAAAGGGGAGGGAGCCTGTCAGCACTTAGCCATCTAGATTATATCTCAGAGGACAGTCAAAGTCAGAGATGAGTTAGGGATGAAAAGCCCCACAGAACTCTTGTGTCTAATATTTGTGTGGAGGCTCAGATACTATAGGAGTTACCATAGGCATGGGAGGAAATGAGGAAATGTCGTATGCAGAAAGCCAAATGAAGAATGTGTTTCGTTGAGAAAGATTTTTATCAGCTGTTTTAACTTCTGAGGACCAATATTTATCTATTAACTTTGGCAATGTGTCACTTATTTCTAATCTACCACCATAGTAGCTTTTCTGATTGACTGAAAGAGCATATGCTATTAAAACAAAAAAGTGTCCAGAGGCTTTTGAAACAGAAGGTAATATAACCATAGCAAGAGAGGAGACTGGAATGATGTGGATGGAGAGCATATTAATGTGACTGGAGGGTTGAGTTAAATCTAAGGAGTTAAATCTAAGTTTGCGTGAGTGACTTTTTTTAAAGCTTGGAAAGCGATTATTTTATTGATTCAAATAACACATATTTGTTGAGTGCTTATTATATATTAGGCACTATTCCAGGTACTAGAGAAAACTCACTGAACAAAACAGCCCCAAGCCCCTTCATTTCATTTGAGTAATAAGGGAGCAAGCCATGTAGATATCTGAAGGAAGAGACTTAGAGGAAAGCACAAAACCTCTAAAGGTGATTGGTTGCCTTATTTAAGGGATGAGTGTAGCAGAAGAGAAATGAACAGGTCTAAGAGTGGCAGGAAACAAGACTAAAAAATTGGGTTGTGCTAGATCATTTAGGGCATTGTATGCTTTGATTCTGACTATGTTTTATTCAAGCGAATTGCTATGATAATGGTTGATGAAAGAAAACATTAGAGGGTGAGGAACAGAAGAACGTGATTAAAATTTTATCTTGAAAGTGTTTTACTGGTTGCTTATGAGTACAAGTGTTTGGAAGGTAGTTGTAAGGCTATTTTGATAGTCCAGGCAAAAGATGGCAATTGTCTGTATTAGGATAATGGTACAGAGGTGGTTGGTTATAAATGGTAGATTCTTTAGGTATGTTCAAGGGTTTGTAGATGAATTCTCTGTGAAGATAGAGACTGAAAGAACAATCAAGGTACTTTGCTTGAATCAAGTGGGTATATGAAAGGTTTTGTTATTATACAAAGGTTTCATTATTTTTCTTTTCTTTTTCTTAATACAGGGTCTTGCTACACAGTTTGGATTCAAAATGATCCTTCTATTTCAGCCTTCCCAGTGCAGGGATTATAGGCATGTGCCACCACACCTAGTTCTAGGGCTTGTGGTACTGTGGATTGAACTTGGGACCTTGTGTTTGCCAGGAAGATGCTTATGCTGCTAAGCTATCTCCCTAGGAGTATTATTTCTATAGGAAGAATAGATTGGGTGAGAATAATTGAGACCCTGTGGGCATAACATAGTTTAAATGATTTTTGTTATCCAAAAGGTATGTGTTAGTTGGAAATGTGATTCTGTAGTTGAGGGGACTGGTTGAAGTTGGAGATGATTGGAACTTATAAGCATCCAGATAGTAGTGAAACAAAAAAATGTAAAATAGGGAGTCTGTGAGGGCTGGGGATATAACTCAGTGCTCTAGTGCTTGCCTAGAATGCATGAGGCCCTGTGTTCAATCCCCATTTCTAAAAAAAAAAAGAAGTGAATGAAATCAAGCACTGAAGAGGTATTGACCATTGTTGTCAAAGGTACCCCAACAGTTAGAGATCAGAAAGATGATACAATAGCAAAGAGCACTGAGAAGGGCAGGAATGAAGTAATGAAACACAGTACAGGGGCAGTGGTGTTCAAAAACCAGGTGAGAAAATGCTTTCATTGTGTGGGTGTTGGAGGAGGGGTTTATTAACAGTTTTAAAGCTTTCTGAGAATATGAGTAAGATGAGGATCTATTATTAATAGGTTTGATACACTAGAGCCCATCCCAAAGGTAGCTTTGCTGTATTATTCTTGTGAAAATTTAGTTGATTTCATTTGGGAGAAAATAGCATAAAATTTGATAGTGTTTGTAAACAACAATTTCTGGGGATTTTGCTGTAAATGGACTGGAGATATGAATACAGAATAGAGATCGGAGAGTAAGAAGATGAGGTACTTCTCTTGTTCTTGTTTCTGTTATCTTCATGGAATTAGAAGTGAGACTTGCCTGAGTAAAAGGAAGAGCCGATATTTGAAGCTCAACAAGAAAAGAATAGGTGTGAAATAGTCATCTTAAAAGTGAGAATTGAGGCCTAAATAATAGAGTTCACTTGAGATGTGTCATGAATTTAAACTCAAGTCATCATTGTTATTATTTTTAACTGAATAGTTAACTGCTTGGATGTAGGAATCATAAATAGAAACGTGGGTTGAGTTAGAGATTTTAAGTAATAAGTTCCTTGGAGAGTGAGGACCACCCAGGGAATTGAGAATCTGTATATTACAGTCATAGTTACCATATTGTAAGCAAGAAAGGAAAAGTAAGGAATGGTGGGTAGAGGGAACAGGGAGATTAATGGGCAAGGAAAAGCTGGTATGGTCAATAAATTTGTTTCTAAAAATGTCAGAATTGTTATATTGGGAAAAACATGCTGGAAAGAAAGGCATGCTGGTGTTCGGGGGTATGGGATATTTACAACTGAAATATTGGAGCGGGGATTTTTATTAGGTAATTACCAGGTCAGGGGTATAATTGTGGGAATGAGTGGCTAATACCAATTAAGGAAAAGGTTTTTGGAAATGAAGGGGGTCATGGAACAGAAAAGGGCATGCTTTTGAGAAGTACCTCTGTGGATGTTAAAATCACTAGTCATCATAATTGTAATAGTTGTGGAAGGAAAGAGAATGGGGCATGAGCTAAAATCTTCAAGAAATAAAAGACATGTTTTGAGATCACAGGATAACTGTGGGAATCAGGAATAGCAGGCTACATAGTCCAGAATTCAAAGGACCCCTAGCCTTAGATTCAGAGGAGCCGAACTTTGTGAAGATACCAACTAAACAAACAAACAACAACAACAAAAAAAAAAACAAAAAAAAAATACAGCTGGGAGAAGAAATTCTGAGAAAGGGATGAGTTTTCGGATGGAAGATAGATTTTGTACTGTGAATGGAGAATGGTGCATTAGATGGAATAAATTTGTGTATTGGGAAGATGATCACTGATTACAAAGCCTTGGGTTTGGTTTTAGTGATGAGAATAATGGAGAGTGACTCTTGGGTAAGGTTATGTTTACTGAAGTGTATCAGGTAGCAGCCTACATGGTTATATTCATTTCTGATAGAGATATAATGCAGAATAGTACAGATATTCATTTCTGCCTTCTTGTGGCTCAGTCAGTAACCAATAGGTTACAGTATATATAAATGCAGATTATTTGAAGAGCAGAAATTTGAAAGGAAGGGAAGTGACAGAGGTCATTTGGGGATTAAATAAGCCTTTTTTGGTTGGAATTCAGTTAAGGAATGAAAGGAATGAAAATGAAAATCTGTGAAAGCTTGAGAGAATGTTTTCTCTTCATGTGACTCTCCTTAGGCACACTGTACATCATTGATCACTTTCCTCTGTGCCCCCATAATCTCCTTGATCAGAAAATTTGGGACACAATTGAATTACAGGATATTACAGTAGAGGTTCTCCTATTTCCTGAATCCTTACTGACCTTGAAAGGCTAGGGCCAAAATATGGGCTGTTCTTGCAGCCCTTCTTTTTCTTTAATTTTTGGTCTGCAAACTTAAGTTGTTAACCCTCCAGAAGAGAAGCTTAATGATATTATTACCCTATAACATAGACAGTTGAGCTGAACCTTGCTATCTATCTGAATATCAAACATCTTAGACATAACATGGAACAGGTATTTTCCTTCACATATTAATATGTTAAACTTTGAGTCCCTCCAGAATATGAAGAAAAAAGATTAAGGGGCTGGGAAGATGGCTCAGTGGAATAAGCACTTCCCTGGCAAGTGCAAGGGCCTGAGTTCAATCCCCGGGTCCACCAAAAAAACCCCCAAACAAAACAAAAAATAAAAAGATTAAAAAAAAAAAAAAAGAATTAAGCATTTACATATTTTTACACAGAAATTTAGAAATCTAACCATATACAGCCTTTTAGCAGGACAGTCCTGTGACATTTTTTGTCTCATGTTTTCATTTATTACCTTTTTTTAAAAAAACAAAAATACAAAAAACCAAAGAAACAAACCTTTACTTAAGAGACATTATGGCCGTAATTGGTATGCCATGACAAGCAATACACAGTTAGAAGACCAGAATGACAGGTGTTCTAAGCATAGCCCTACCGTTACACATTGCTTTCTTCAGCACAGTTGCTTAGTTCACAGGTATCAGCATACATAGTCAGGGTGAGAGACCTACCAATTAACTGCTATTTTCAAAAACATGCTGAAGATTCTCAGGACCATTGCCTTTCCCATCTTGTGCATATAAATGTATGACTTTGCCCTGTCATATTTTCTAGCTTTTCTTCTTGCCCTGTCTTCGTTAACTAATCCTCAAATCTCGCTTTCCTTTTAATTGTATTATTTCTTTCTATTTTTATTTCTTCCTTTGAGTTCTTATACTAGGGAGACTACGATATTTACACATGTGGGTCTAGTTTATTTCACTTATGAGTATAGCTTCAAGTGGCACCCACTTATATATAAAGGCTTCGAGTTTATCATTCTTTATAGCTGAGTAGTACTCCATTGTATAAAAATACAATGGCCATAACTCATCCATATGGCTGACACTGACAAAGGATCTACAAACTGAGGTACAGGGTTTCAGGTTAAATCCTGAAGGGATTTGACTGAGCTTATCAGATACAAAAGAGACATTTCTTATTATATAGGTCTTGCTCTTTCTTGATCTTAACCATCCAGCAGAAAAGTATGAAAATGAAGTATAAAAAGTAAAGCCATATTAATATGATGGGCTGTAAAATGCTCAAGTCAACAACTTCAGACATTGACAGTCTTATGGAGAACCCTCTACTATTATGGACTATTGGACTACATTGGGATATTTTGCTGAATTCATGCACGTACAGTATTTAAATGACAATGGAATTCCCTTTTCTGACAAAACTAACCAAAAAAGGGGGATACAAATGAATGACCATTTTGTATCTGTATACTCAAAATAGGATAGATATACAGCTCCATTTTCTTAATTCAATGAAGAGAGAGGTTTGTTCTAATAGTGCTTGAGACAGGATATCAGGTCTGCATCTTGTACAATGAATAACCACTAAGACAACAATATGCAATGTATGTATTAATTATTGAAAATGTACTAGTAATCGGTTGTGAAACTGTCTCATTGCTATTTGTTTCTCAATAAAAATATTAAAAAAATAAAAGCAGTAAAAACAAAAAAGAAAATGAAAATCTGAACTAATACTATGTAATAAAGTGGCTAAAGTATCTCTGCTTTGTAGCTTAAAAATTAATACTCATTCCTGTTCCCCCCTCCCCCACCCAGTGAAGGAAATCCTACCTAGTAAAATGAAGCAACAGTTGACTGCAATCTCAGAGGAGGTAATGGATCTGGCTGAGCATTTTCCTGACACTTGGAGAAAACTGGAAAATCCACAGAGGTTGTATATCATATATTTATCAGTTCCGTTTATTCTTATTCCTGTATATTAATAATGAATTGTTCATTAAGATAGACTCATACATATTTGCTTGAATACATGCACACAGACTGATTTATATATTTGAGAATTCTTTTGTTTTAATCTTTTATTTATGTATTTTGCATAGCGTCTCTACGCAGCTTGGACTCATAGTGATCCTCCTGTCTCAGCCTCACCAGTGCTGGGATTATAGGCATGGGCCACTTTGCCCAGATTTGGTGGCTAGCATGGCATGACCAGGGTTCTGGGGCCAGTGTGACATGTGGTACTGGGGATTGAACCTAGGTCCTTGTGCTTGCCAGACATGTGCTTAGACTGCCGAGCTATCTCCCCAGCCTTCTTTGAGAATTCTTTACAGTGGTGAAATAATATATCTCAAAGTGTTAGATTTTTCTGTTGGCTACTAGAAAACTTAGTTGTAGACTACTAAAACAAAAGACTAGAAGCTAAAGAACTAACTTGAAATATTTGGACCAAATATTCTTTATATATTAATAGACCTTGAACTATACATCCTATGTATCTCTTTTTTGGAACCAGATCTTTCTGTGATCTTAATTATTGAGTGACTTCCTTGTTAAATCTCCAAAAGCACGAATGTTTTTGATCAGTGAACAATTATAATGTGTGATAATTAATTCTGAGGCAAAGAATGCTTTATAGAAATGAGCAGTTGAATTAGAAATGTAATTTATTAGATACATAACACATTAATTAAAATTAAATGTAATTCATACACCATTCATATGTGAAAGTGTTAATGTATTTTTTGGATGAGATTTGTTATGATTTTGATTGAAAGATTTAAAGAAATATCAACATTCAACTTTCTCAACATAGTTTTTTCCTGCTGCCATTGTGTTTCAGAAATTTTTATGTAAGTTTGGAAATTTATAAAAGATGCAACTTTCAAATGGGAAAGGTATCATTAAAGCCATTTCTTATTCATTTTTACATTTTTCTATAAAATTAGACAAATCACCTTTTATGCGATTTTTACATGCTAAATGTACTAGCAATTAAAATATACTATGTATTAGCAATTAAAATATCTACCTAGTGTAAATTACATGTGCTTAATCTTTTGCTTCATCACATCATAACTAAATAGGTTTTCTTAAAACTTGGGAATGGGAAATACTGTGTCTTATGAAGTTTTAGTGTCCAAATAATAACAAGTCAATTTTTTTTTTTTTTTTTTTGTAGTAAGTCGCCTGAGAATCCCATCTTAAACAATATCTGAGGATCTGATGCGACTGCACAAAAGGCCTCTCGGCAGTCAGATTATGTAATGTAAGCATGCATTTAGACTCACTTTCTGCATTTCCAGTGGAGCACTTGAGGCCACAGTCA